>NC_134713.1:151438329-151766663 GCF_049634645.1 Pelodiscus sinensis | reverse complement strand
AAGGTGGTATTTTTATCACATAATACTTTATGCTGTACTTTACTACCTAATCTAACTCGTTTTAAAATGGAGAATGATATGTTTATATGATGGGGTTGCCTGTGATAGCAGGGGACTGGACTTGATTCCTCCAAGAGGGCCCTTCCAGTCATATAATCCTATTAGGCCAGTACAGAATTCCAGTTTGAAAACTTTTCTTCCTAAGAATCTTATATTTGATTGTAGTGCTGCTAATCAATGTTTCCTATAAGCTATGTGCTTCTTTTTTTTTTTTATGTGGATAAAAAGCTTCTTTCAAAAAAAAGCATCTAGACTGCAACCTCTTCTTTCGAAAAAGTGAGCCGCTTTTTTGAAAGAGAGCACCCAAGCAGTCTGGATGCTCTCTTTCGAAAAAGCCCTGTTTGCATTCAAGAATGCCTTTTTTCGAAAGAGCACTTTCAAAAAAAGGCATTTTTCCTCGTGAAATGAGTACCGCCATCGAAAGAAAAGCCGCGTTCTTTTGATTTAATTTCGAAAGAACACAGCTGTAGTCTAGACACAGGTGAAGTTTTTTTGAAAAAAGGCTACTTTTTTTCAAAAAAACCCTGCAGTCTAGACACTGCCTAAGTTACTTGCTCTCAGGAAGCTCTGAGGATATCTGCAGAAAAGCAGGGAACTAACTTTGGGTGGCTCAGAGCCTAGGCTCAGCCACTGACTACTAGACCATCCTTCTTTTCTGAACGTCTTTTCATGTTGAAATGGCAAGTTCACTCCTGCAAAAGCCCTTTTGTGGGAGAGAGAAAAAATCCTTTGTCTTAACTGGCACAACTTTTCTCTCTCCCCCACTCCTCGTTTTGGTGGTGTTGTGATTATTCTTCTTTAGGTCTTGTTCAAAATGCAGCAGGGTATGAGTAATGCACAAAACATGTATGCCAGAACAGATAGATACAGATTTCCCCTAAAAGAAATATAACCCAACTCATGCTGTTCTTCTAAGAACAGCAATATGTCTACCATAGGCTGTGGTGCTTCCCATCAATTAAACCCCATCTCCAACCCTGACTGCACAGTGATATTTAATTAAAATAAGTAGAAAACTATTAAAGCATGCCTTGATCACTGATACATTCAGGAATAACCACATATGTGCCCTATACTTCTATAGTATCTGTGAATACCTTGCCACAAAAGGTCAAGTTGTCTGAGGTTAAACCACGGATTGGGGTCCAAAGTCTCAATTGCACTAGTGTAAATCCACCGTCATGCCACTGAATTCAGTCGTATAACTGAGAGTGGAATCTGACCCCGGGTTTCTTTTTCTAATACTTCCAAGGGAAATTCATTCAGAATAAATTTTTTAAAATTGTCTAAGAGACTTAGGAGCCTGAGAAGATTTTTAAAAGTGCTATAGGCGCTTAAGAGCCACTGAGTTTCATTGAAACCTAATCTCCAAAGTATCCAAGTTACTTTTGAAAATGGGATTTGGGATCCTAAATCACTTGAGTACTTCTGAAAATGTTTATCTATCTATGAGCATACTATCATCATAGTCTCTAAATTAAACTCTCTCTGCCTCAATTTCCCAGTTGAAAGGCAGCAGACAATAGCTTGAGCATAGATCTGGCAATTGGCAGTTGGTTCACTGTGTGGCAATCTGAAAAACAGAGAATACTTTTCCATCATTGTAAAATGCCTAGAGATTACTCCTAAAGATCCACTTCATTTGTGAGATCAATTTGTACTCATTATGGTGCCCTATCTCACTGACCCTTACATATGTTAATGGTACCATTTCAGTTTGTGACTTGTTGATCAGAAAGTCTCTGGTGAAGTAACTTTGAATTGTTATGTGTTTTTGCTATTATAAAGTAGATATAGACCCGTACTAAAGCCCTGGCTTTGAACAGACTCAAGCTTCTGATCTTCACATTCACATCTCTGCATTCTAAGGATGCCCAGACACTTTTCAGAAGAAATTAATAATAACCTCTTAAAGTTTCTGTCTTTTTCACAATTCCAGAGCTTTCATGATTCACTGTAGAGCATGTAGATGGGAGTTTGCTGGCACCTTTCCTTCAGGAACTCCTACCAAGACTGACATACCTTCATCTATGCTGGTTTGCCAGGTCATTCATTTGATATCACACTACTTTTCAGTCTTCAGTCGTCTATGTTTGATTTTGTTTGTTTTCACTGCAATAACACTTTGGAGCCCTGGTGTTTGCTGTACAGACACAGAACAAAACGATAGTTTCCTGCCTCAAGAGGCATACACTTTAAGGATAAGACAAGAGACAATAGATGAATATAAACAGACTGGGGAGAACAGAATAACAGAGACCGTACTGGACAGCATTATTGACCATGGTCTCTGCAAATCAACAGCATGATCACTGTCAAGTTTTAGGTAGGCATCACTGGTTTAACTGAATTGGCAATTTTTAATTTATTCATGGACAAAATTATTTTATTCATTCTGTGTAACATCTTCGTTGAGTGGTTGCTATGCATGATTGTGAAGCATGATTTGATACCTCCATTCCACACCTCTGGATGGGTGTTAAACATAAAGCAAAATTCTACACAATGTTTCTCAAGCCTTCTCAAATTGTGGAATCTTAAATTCAAGCTGTCTCTTTTGGCCACCTCTCCTTTCAGTTTCTCACTCCTGATCTGGCCCCATCCCTATGAGCTTGGTTCTATGTAAAACCACATTATTAAGGTAACCAGATGGAAATTAGGTCACTTTAAGGCACTGAGTCTGGTTTCCAGGTTAGTTCTCTCCATTCTGAATTCATTTATTTCTTTGCTTTGAGTATTTATTTCTTTGCTTTACTAGGATTAAATCTCCTCTAGTTACTTGCAATCCCTATTATATATTGTAGCTTGCCTTTGCTCTCGATGACCAAATGACACATTGAGCAAGGGTAAGTTCAAATTCCTGCCAAATGCTTGTATTGCCTTTACATAAAACTTCCATTGATATAAAAGGAGATTTTGGGCAAACAACAAGGGTGAAAAATGCCTTCATGAACTTACTGACTTGGACTTTGTGGTTGCCTCTCAGGCAGGGCTTTGCAGCTCTCAAGTCTCCTAGTATAGTGCTTCTCAACCAGGGCTATGCATAGCTCTGGGGATACACAGAGGTCTTCCTGGTGGTACATCAACTCATTATTTGTCTAGTTTTAGAGCAGGCTACATAAAAAGTACTAGTGAAATCAGTATAAACTAACATTTCATACAGCCAAGTACTTGTTTATACCCCTCTATGTAATGTATACCAAAATGTGGGTATATTTATATTCTAATTGATTTATTGTATATTTATGTGGTAAAAACAAGGAAGTAAGCAATTTTCCATCAATAATGTGCTGTGACACTTTTGTATGTTTACGTCTGCTTTTGTAAGCAAGTTGTTTTTAAATTAGGTGAACTTGGTGGTACACAAGACAAATCAGACTCCTGAAAGAGATATGGTAGGCTGGAAAGGTTGACAGCCACTGTCCCAGTAAGGTCTGTTCAGCTGCACCAATATAATCATACTTCCCTCCCTCTGCCACTTTTCCTGAAGTCAATAAGGCCATGTGTGATGGGCCGTCAACGGCCCGCATGCCGAGCGGCTCAAGCCGCCGGAAGACAAGCGGGGCTGCAGGCAAACCCTCCTCCCCCACCGCAGGGCCGCTGGAGAATGGCGGCGGGGCCGGAACCTGCCGCCGTGCTTGCTCCAGCAGGAGGCCACCAGCCCCTCCCCTGGGAAGGCTCGGGGGGGGGGGGGCGTGGCAGGGAGTGACAGCCGGGACGTGGCTGGCAAAGCCGCCACGTCACCGGAGGGGTGGAGCCCCCGGACCGCATCCGGCCTGGCGGGCCAGTTTAAAAAGGCCCGCCGGCAGAGAGGAGGGGGGCAGCCTCCTCTCTGGGAGGTAGAAGAGACCCACGGCCCAGGACAAACCGGGTGCATGACCGAGGCTGGCAGGCAGCCTGTCCCCTTCCCCGGGGCTCTCGAGACGGCCCCTGCAGCCGGCGGTTGACCAGTCCTGGGTCAGAGGACGACGAGGACAAACCCCGCTGCCCACGGAAAGAGCGGCTCGGCCAGGACAAGATCCGCAGGAACAAACAGACCTGCGGGATGTCGGCGGAGCAACCCTGAACCCAGATCCCTGAATCCTCGTAGGCCTCGGGGAACGGCAAGGGTACTCGAGGGACATGGGGAGGGGAGGAAGGAGCCCAGGGCGGGGGCCTTTTGGCGACCGCGGGCGGATGGGTTATAGGAGGAAACACCCCCATCTGCTGTGCAGGGGCAAGAGCGAGCCCCTGCACTTAGGGCCCCAGGCTGGGATCCGACAACAGGGAGGGCTCGGGTCCCCCTCCCCATCCCCCTTGAAGACGCAACCCCTGTCAGAATCGGAGCACGCACAAACCAGTAAACTGTGGCAACCAGATGGTAGGGTCGGCCAGGGGTATCAGCCCTTTGAGGCACCAGACTAGGGGCGCAGGCCCCGCCCCGCTAAGGCAGGGCATACACACGGGGTCCGCTGAACCCTCCTCTCCTGCTCAGCAGGGAAGGGGTGATCGCACCCACCTGACAGGACGCACGACCGGGGATCCAAGCCGGAGACCCAGTTAGAGGACGAAGGGGTTCACTGAGCCCCCCTGGCCACCCGGGAGGGGGTGATGGCACCCCACGACTCATCCACACCATGTTTAACTAGGAAATTATTTCAAAATTACTAAATTTGACTTAACTCCTGATTTAACAAATTTGAATTAGTGTGTCCACACTACAGGGAAGCCTCAAAATTAGTCAGAGGCAGGCTCCATCAATATGAACATACTACCTTGGCCTTAGAGCCCCAGGAAGCACTGGGGAGTAATTAGTTGGAATTACTCTGGAGAGTAATTATTTCAAAATAGCAGCACCAGAGTGTCCACATTACTATTATTTTAAAATTATTATTTTTAAATAAGCATTACTCCTGAAGAAAAGCAGTACAGTTTTTGAATTCTGCGGCCCATTATTTCAAAATAACGGGCTTGGTAGTGTGGACGCTCTGCTTATAAATTTGACTTTGCGGGGGTAGGGGGGGCGGTATTTCAAAATAAAGGCCTAGTGTATATCAGGACTTAGAGAAAGACACTGAAAGTTATCTTCATCAGTAGGTTAAAAACACTAATGCAGGTCTTTCTGTATTAGCTAATAATTCACATGTTTTTCTGGCTTCCAGAGTATGTTAATTACATGAATTTAGACATCCTTAGGCTCATTTACAAGAGGGCCACATTAAAAAGCATTAGTGAAGGAATATAATTTCTATTCCTGAATGTGCTGCTGAAATACTAGGTGGCCTTGGGCAAGTTACTTAATCTCTTTCTGCATCAGTTTCCCCACCTCTAAAATGGATATAATGATATTTTTACCTTATTTTGAAACTGATGGATAAAAAGTGGTGTATAAGAATGAAATATTATTGTTAAATATCTATATATGTGTAAAGGAGTCTAACTGGGCCTGATTTTGATCTTTTTTAAATCAACAGATTTATTATGGCATAAAGTTTCATAAGGTTATGCCATAATAAATCTGTTAGTCTCTAAGGTGCCACAGTTTAATGCCAAAAAAAAAAAAAAGACTCCATAGGTTTCAGTGGACTTACTCCTAGTTTACACTATTGTAGTCATTTTCAGAGTCAAGCTTACTGGGGGTATATCTAGACGGTGGTGCTATACTGAGTTATGTCTGCTATCCCAAAATATCATTTTCTGCATCTTAGTAACAAGTCTGTTATTTTGAAATATATTAGAAATAACAGGCTTGGTATTCCAACTTCCTGGTAAACCTTATTCCACAAGGATTAAGGGACTTGTCAGAATAGTGGTCTATTTCAAAATTTGGCACTGTGTAGACAATGCCAAATTTCAAAATAAACTATCTCGAATTAAGCTATGCAATTTGTGTAGCTCAAGTTGTGTAGCTTATTTCGAGTTACATGGTGCTTTATAGAGTTACCCAGGGTGTAAGTGGGTGTTAACTAAAATATTACACGTAAATAGAAGGCATGAATTCAGAGTCAATACTGAACAGGGCTGGATTTACACCTTAACCCCCCCTTCTCACAGCATCTTCTCCCACTCCCCCTCCCCCCCACACACAGCTGGCCTTCATGTTTTCTGTTAAAAATGAAACTTTTAACCCACTTTCGAACTTTCAGCTGTCCTTAGGCATGTGCCTACTATGCCTAATTGGATATCTAGCTCTGCCTCTGAATCTAGCCATCAAACAATAAAGACATATATTAGCAAAGTAAAAAGAAAGAAACATGATGATTTTACATCAGTCCAAATTAAAATTAATTCTAGAAGAATATATTTTGGCTAAAGATAAAATAAATCCCTTTAGATGGGATGTTTCACATACAGATTTACTGAACAGTATTAATAACTCAAGTTCTTTCCATGTGGATATACTCATTGGCTGCAAGTGAGAAGTTTTTTCCCCAAGTTACCTTTTTTTCTATTTGAAGCATGTCTTGTTTGAAAGGGATAATTGTGCCCAGCAGATCTTGTTTTTAATGCTTCTTATATATAGTGAAATACTGTAATTTAACAGCTTGCTGGGGGAACAAGAATTTGTTCCAGTTCCTGATTTAAATGTTTATGCTAATTGCTATTTATTGGCTCAGATGCAAATGATAGGTTGGCCAAAGTGAAATTTTATGACGAGCAAACTCCCCCCTTTTGTGCAAATTGAAAAAGTGAAACAAGAAGAGGATGAAATGAGCCGAAGATGGTCTTAATGGCTGCTTTTTAATGGGGAAGATAAAATTAAGACTGATTTACGTGGCCAACTCCCCTGTTTTCTCTTATCAGCTCATTTGGCAGGAAAAATGGAAAAGTAATTGTTCCTCTTTCAATGTGGGCCTCAAACCATTATTTATTGGCTGAAATTAATCGCTGTTTATCCTTCATTCACGTGGAAACCGCTCTATCAGCATTATGAACCTCAGCAACTCTACTAGTCCCTTGCAATTTACCCGACAGCAAGCACAGATCCTGATGAGCCGTGCCTTAATTTTCTGGGCTGTGGGAGTTAATGAAGACTCCTTTCTTAGGTGGACATATTTGTATTTCTACAACATTAATAACAAAGACCCACACTTTCTCTTCTGCAGCATGTAAACTTTTTTCCTATGTTAAAAAAAAAAAAAAGACTGCCCCTAAAAATGGACAGAGATGAAATAGAGGGGGGATTAGCACCATTTTGTTGCAAAAAACTATGAGCTGGACATTTAAGGCAGGTGATTCTTTGATTCCCTAAAGAGGATATTTCTCTGTAATGAAGTGAACAGTGTGCTTGAATTGCTTTATAGCTGAGCAGTGTTTTTATTTATCCTTTTTTCTCCTTATGCTTTATCCTCATTGTATCCACCTTCCAGCCTGGTGGGTTCATTGTACCGGCTGCCTGTGCATTTTATGCCAAAAGGGAACTATGCAGCTGGGACATCTACAGCTGCATTTTATCTAATTCTGCCTAAGGGGACCAGTTGGTGCTGGCAACCTGCACACCAGACGGAAGCCTTTCCCCGCTCCTTTCTTAGATGGTGCAAAGCATCACGGCAGCATTGCTTTTCATACAGCCAGGAGGAGAGTCAAATGCCTGCTTCTTTTCTGTTTTTCTTCCCTGATCCGGAATGCCCTTGGAAATGAGATGTTTGATCTCATTAGAAGTTCCTAGGTTAAAATATCAGAAACAATAATAAAAAAAATTTCGCATAGTGATAAAAAACAGGAATAAGGAGAACATGGGAACATGGAAATGTCATACTGGATTAGACCCATGGCCTATTTGCCTAATATTCTGTCTCCAACAGTGGCCAATACCAGATGCTTCAGAGGTAAGTGTAAAAACCCTGCAATAGGCTGCTGTGGGGTAATCTCGCAACCCTGTTAGGTTTCATCCTGATTTCTAATAGTTAGAGATGGACTTGAGCCCTAAAATGTGAGGTTTAAGAGGTTTAAAAGAATGGTAAGAAGAAGCAATATGGATCGTAGTGCACAGTACTGAAGGTCCCCCCCCCCCGCCCATGTTTTAGACCCCACTTCAGAAAAATTCTTCTGCACATGCTTAAATCCATCCGTGTTCTGAAGAAATACTGTTCCCCTTGCTTTAAACGCAAACTTAAAGTATATGTTTAACCAACTGCTCTGAACAGAGATGATTTCCTTAGTCAGGACCATCTTGATTAATTATAGGAGATATTTCTGTTATCTTTTTTCATTAATAGTTATGAGAGAGGAAGCTGGGCAATCTAAGGTTATGTCTACACTGCAGTTTTTTCGGAAAAACCTCCAGTTAAGTCCACACTGCAATCGCATTTGTTCGAAAAAAATCAAAAGAACAGAGGTTTTTTTTCTGACATTTTCTATGAGGAAGAACACCTTTTCTGAAAGAGCTCTTTCAGAAAAAGACATGTGTGGTCGGGGAAGAGGAAGTTCTTTCAAAAGAAGAGCAAAGAGGAAAAAGCTCAAGTGCCCTGGTGGCCACTCCGTCCATAGTAAACACAGTTTAAATGCAAGATAGTGTTCAATCAATGTGGATGCTATCTTTTTCAATGCACTTTTTCAGTGTAGATGTTCTCTTTCAGAAGAAGTTTTTCCGGAAGATACCCTCAGTGTCCTGTGGCTTTGATTTTCAACTTCAGCTCTACTTCGCTCTAACCTGCTGATCTGGCCACTCCCAGGGCTTTGACCATTAGACCCAACCATCATATCCTAGTCGATCGTGATTTTTTTCTTTGTAGCAGAAATTCTGCCATTATATTTATTCTGTCCTGTCAAGCATAATGAATTTCAAAGAAGGCTAAAGGTATGTTCCTTCTCCACACAATAGCCATAACGTTAGTTTTCAGCATTGGCCTATGTGGTGAGTTCATGTACCAGCGAGTTTCTCACGCCAAGCAGCAAAGTGTTTTACTGACTGCACCGACAGCCAGAGAATTGTAGCTTTAAGCCTAAGAAATATGGCAAACAACAAATCTGTTTAACTTTACTTCGACTTTGCCAGCTTTTCAGCTATGTCATTAAATTTGACAAAGTTGAAGTTAGCTGAGGATCCAGAATTTTTTCAGTAGTAAAAAGCTTTTTTAAATATTATTTTTATGATTAAAATGTTAAAATGATATAAGATTGTTCTTAGCCATTTAAGATTATTCTCATTAGTTTTCATAATTATTAGAGTCTACTTAAGTAATTTATAGGTGGGCCTTTAATGCAGCTATCCCAATAATTGAATCCTCTTTGGCCTTGCTGACCATAGTGCTTTTCACCTAAATTTCATAATTGATAGTGAATACACTCTGATGTCACAGGTCTTGGGAGATGACTGGGAATTGAGGGGAGGCAGAGGTTTCTTTTCTGAAAAATATTTCAGTGAGGTGCCTGCTGTTTGAGAATTATACGTAGATTAATTCAAAGGTGGGAATCCTGTGGGGAAGAGGTCACACCAAAATTCAACAATCACAGCCTTTAGATTTGCAAGGGCAATGCCAGGCATTCCTGAGAGAAGTTACTTAGAGACTAAAAATGGTTGCAGTGCTTCTAGATGTTGCTTTTCTCCTCTGCTACTGCTTTGTCTGGAGGCTCTGGCCTAGGTCACATCCTTTCTTCATGCAGATCTACTCTGTATACATCGTACCCTCCTGCCTCATTAGGTCGAAAAGACAATCTAGCATATCTAGTATTATCTTCTCCTTGGGGTTCCAGGAATAACCACAGTGAGCAAAGTGAGCAAAGGTACATGAATAACTCTTTGCGATGGGACAGACCAGGCCTTGAGGCCCCCCACTGAAGGCTTTGTGGTCCTGCCACACCCTACCCCAAAAAGCAATAGAAAAGTCTTCTGAGCAGGCTAGAGTGGCTGCAACAGAAGCAGCCAATCAGTAGCTAGGAAAACCCTATAAATTAAGGAGCTACTGGCGGAGAATCCAGTGCCTTTAGAGACTTCAAGCTGTGAAGACTGGGTGATTGGCAGGCTAAGAGAGGGGCAGCACCATGGACAGCTCCATGTGGAGAGCTTAGTGAGATTGAACTATGATGGGACTTGGAGATAAAACCCTGAGATAAGGGAGAGGAAGCTGTCTCCAGGAGGGGAACCCTTAGGAACACTACTCTCTTCCCGAGTGGTGAACAGACTGAGGGAGTGGACTCAGAGAAACTATACAGGGGGCACCAAGATGGGCCCTTATTAGATGTATACCTCAGAAGGGGGTGAGATTTCACAAAGGTGTGTGACTCGGCTGGAGTTGTCAAAGAGGCTTTTGGAACAGCAGAGTGAGTAGGCACATGCACTCAGCCAGAGAGGCTGCTCATGCTAGGTGAGCGCCACCCTGTTACACTCCTAAAATCTATTTTGGCTAGGAATTTGGGGGCCTGATTTTTCCACTGCCTTGCACCTGGAAAGTCATTTGCACCCATGCAAAGCTAGTACAAAATGGATATAAAAACACCGTAGGGCAAATGCTTGTCTAGTGTAAATTGGCACAACTTTATTGATTTTTAGTGGAGCTATGCTTAAGTACACCAAGACAGAATGTGGCCCTTACCATTCTGATGTGGTAGCAATTTGCCACCTGTGCAAAGTGGGTGTAATGACTATGAATGGTCCAAAGCAGTGCAAAATCAGACATTTATGATCATCTGGGCAAGTCACTTCACCTCTGCTTACCAGTCTATGAAGAGTGCAATAATATCTACCTCATGGGAGGGGGATAGAGGGGAAATTATTATAGCACTTTGAGAGCCATAGAAGCTAATTTCCTAAGCTTTTAAAGAAATGGACTGTGTATACTCTGGCTGTGTCTACACTGGGCCACTTATTCTGGAAAATCAGCCGCTTTTCCGGAATAAGCTGTGAGCTGTCTACACTGGCCCTTGAATTTCCGGAAAAGCAGCGACGCTCTACTGTACAAAATCAGCCACTATTCTGGAAAAACTATTCTGCTCCCGCTCGGGCATAAGTCCTTATTCCGGAACACTGTTCTGGAAAAGGGCCAGTGTAGACAGCCCAGTAGTCTTTTCCGGAAAAGCGCGTCTACATTGGCCACAGACGCTTTTCCAGAAAAAGGGCTTTTCCGGAAAAGCAGCCTGCCAATGTAGACGCTCCTTTTCCGGAAAAACTGAAAACAGAATAGTATTCCGTTTTAAGCAGTTCCGGAAATTCATGCCAGTGTAGACACAGCCTCTGTGTATATTGTGTTTGGGAAGTTGTTCCCTGCACTGATGAAGTGGGAAGTTCCAGAATTGGTTGTAAACTAGTTTGTCCATTTCCCAGGAGTTAATCTGTTGAAAAATGTGATCAGCCTAGAAAATACCTTTCCATTTTTGGGCTGCTGCCCTTATAGAGATTTTGGGTAGGTTAATGTGATGGCACAGGGGAATAAAAGGGAGTCAGAAGATCTGAGTCACCGTCTCCCTCCTGCACAGCCTGTTATTGGTGGCAAAGGTACAAGTGATCCCAAGTAATGGGTTGATTCTCATTTGTCTGTACAGATTTACCTCTGTGAAACCCCAGTGAGCCTGATCCATCAGATCTGCCTCTAGGCACCTGACACTACTAGGAACTGTAGCCTGATCTAAGATTGCATGTGAATTCCAGTTACCACCTTTAGAGTCAACAGGTTCTTTGTCCCAGGATCAGGCCCTGTATTCAATTATTTTATGGTCGGGAGCCTTGATGTGCATCGTTGCAACACTCACACTATAGAAACTCTAATACCTATTTACAAATAGAGTTTATTAATACAATTAGCACAGTCACAAATACTCCAATTTCATAAGATGGATAGGGAATGTACATTCATATATCCCTACCATAATCTGATGTGTTAGCTATCATCTTCCTCATTACCTTCACCTTCTCTCTCATCATCAGAGGCCATCATTCTGGCTCCTTCCATGGTCTACATCTTCTCCCACTCCCTTGCTGGGATGCCACTTTTATACTATGTTACGCTGACGTTGTTACGTTTAATGCATAGTCAGTAGGGGATCTTTCCTTTTCTCCTTATTTGTATTTTCTCACCTTACTAATGGTGAAATGTCTTTCTCCAATAGTTCAGTATATGATTGATCTCAACTTAGTATCATATGTGTCAATTTGTTACCATGAACCTTTTGTGGTTGTCTATCACAGTGATAGCAGGGATTATTTCTGTCCTACTTGGTTATTTGGTCTGGTCTCAACCGATTATTTTGGATTTTTCTAAGTAATGATGTACCTGCTAAGTTTGAGGGCATTCCTGGAAGCACTATACCAGGGAGCTCCCTCAATCTTAGCACCACCTATCTAGGTGAAAGGTCCTGAATATATGTGAGCTAACTGTGCTATTTGGGTGAAAAGTTCCTGTAAAGGGGGCTGCCTGCTTGTGCCAAGGGGTGCCCCATAAGCTTTCTGCCTGGCCATCTAGTATTTTCCTTGCCCTCTGGGTCATTTCCCCTGGATTCTGCCCTGTCTGGTCACTTCAAGGTTCTGCAGCTAGGATCTCACTAGCCCTGTCCATGGTGCTATCCCTTCTTGTATTCAGCGTGTGGCCAGTCTTCTGTCACTGGACCTGGGCCTCAGCCAGATCTCAGTTCAGCTTGCACTAGGAGCTGTCCGTAGTGCTGTTGGTCTCCTAGTCAATATATAGAACTGCCTGTGTCGAGCTCCTGTGAGGAACTGTCAGGCCCTAGCCCAGCAGCTTCTTTTATACTGGTCTGCTTGGTCCTGATTGGCTGCCGCGAAGACAGCCACCCTATCCTGCCTAGAGGACCTCTCTTCTGCTTTTCACTGGGATGGGGTGTGGAAAGGTCTCTGGCCTCCTGTAGGGGGTGTCGGGGCTTAGTCCACCCAATCACGGTCCCAGACAAAATCCCTCTGTAGGCAGATCATCAGGCATCAGGGTAGGTGCAGGTGCAGTTTAAAGAGCAGCCTCACTGACAACAATAGCCACTTCACCTCCTTTCCCCTTGTTACATCATCTATGTGGAGGGTTTGGGCATGGCCGGTGTACAGCTTGCTCTACTTCACCTGCTTTCAGTCTTCTTCCCTGCTCCCATCATAGAGTTCATGGCCAGAGTTGTGCAAAGAGCTTTAGCAGATGCCATGATCTAGCCCATTGTATTAAATTCATCTACTCCTGATTTACATCCATGGAGTGAGATCAGAATCTGACCATGTCTGAGAATATTCAGTGCAGTGCAAATCAGGAAGCCCCAAGTGGTTATTGAACTGGCTACATGGAAGTTAATTGTAATGCCAGAATTCTCTAGTGTAGACAAGATACTGGTGATGTTTGTGAATGCGGTGGCAGTTTAAAGCTGTTGTCTGATGTCTTGAAGAAGAAGGGAGCAATTCAGAATTCCAGTCTGTGTGGATGAAGGATTTAGCGGGAGTCCACTGAGGGACAGGGAACAAGGATCAAGAGGTTTTCTGGGGAAGAATCCTTTTGGAAGAAAGAAAAGAATTTTGCATGAAAAGGCCCAAGGGTTTAATGGAGCAAGGCTTAGTATAATCTAGATATCTACCCCTGAATGGTGTCACTTTCAATGGTTTGCCTTTGTTCACCCCTTGTATATATTAGTACACTACTCTACAATAATGATCCAAAAAACTGCTGCTTATCATAGTGCTACTGATCCATCCTCAGTGATTGCTGTAGACTTCATCAGGATTATTTAAAAGAACATAAAAATGGCCATACAGGATCAGACCAAAGGTCCATCTAGCCCACTATCCTGTCTGCCAACAGTGGCCAATACCAGAGGGAGGGAACACAACAGGTAATCCTCATCTGATCCCTCTCTTGTCACCAGGGGCGGATATAGGGCAAGGCGAACAGGGCGGCCGCCCCAGGCCCTGCGCTTAAAAAGCCCCGCGCATGTACTGTAGCGCCACTGCGCATGCACATGGTGTCACGGCGCATGCGCTGAGGAAAGGGGGGGCCCCGCAGAGTTATGCTGCCCGGGGCCCCGCAAAACAGTCATCTGCCCCCGCTTGTCACCCATTTCCAGACAAACAGAGGCTAGGGTTGCCATTCCTACCCACCCTGGCTAATAGCCCTCGATGGACCTAACCTCCATGAATCTATCTAGCTCTTTTTTGAACCCTGTTTAAAGAACTTAGAAGTCATTTGTTCTGAGTTTACTAAAGCAGGGAGTAGTCTGGAAGGGTATAAATAATAATAATACTACAGTAATAACAGATTCTTTCCAGAAATAACCCTGGAACTCTTGACTGAAATTTTCTACCAGACATGACTATAAGCTTTGCAACAGAAAAATCATGCTGCCTTAAAATGCAGGGAAACAGGCAAAAGGGAATCCCATGTTTTACTTGAATAAGTGTTGCAGAATCAGCAGAGGCCAATTTCTGTCAAGGATCAGTCAAGAGTGGAATCATTCATTGTATTTGAAATATCTGTCACCAGCTTGTAAATGCTTTCAACCTTGGGAGCTTTTTGCTGCTGAGAGATCTTTTTTTATTTTATTTTTCTACCAGGACATTTTAGATTTGTAACATTATTTACATTAGATTTAGATTACTTACTGTTCCCAAAATGTTAACATTGTATTTGGAAATAAGAACATAGGAACAGCCATACTGGGTCAGCCCAAAGGTCCAACTGCCCCAGTATCTTGTCTGCCAACAGTGGCCAATTCCAGATGCCTAGAGGGAGGGACTACAAGAGGCAATCCATACATTATCCCCCTTCTGTAATCCATTTCCAGCCTCAGACAAACAGAGGCTAGGGACACCATTCCTACCCATCCTGGCTAATAGCCATTGATTGACCTAATCTCCATAAATTTATCTAGTTCTTGTTTGAACCCTGTTAAAGTCCTGGTCTTCACAGCATCCTCTGGCAAGGAGTTCCACAGATTGACTGTGCACTGAGTGAAGAAAACCTTCCTTTTGTTTGTTTTAAACCTGCTACCTATTAATTTCATTTTGTGACCCCTAGTTCTTATATTCAAGGAATAAGTAAATAACTTTTCCTTATTCACTTTTCCCACACCAGTCATGATTTTATAGATCTCTATCATACCCCTCCTTATTCTTCTCTTTTCTAAGATGAAAAGTCCCAGTCTTTTTAATCTCTTTTCACATGGGACCCATTCAAACTCCTAATAATTTTTGTTGCCCTTTACTGAACCTTTTCCACTGCCAATATGTCTTTTTTGAGATGAGGCGACTACATCTGTTCGCAGTATTCAAGCTGTGAACGTACCATAATTTTATACAGAGGCAATAAGTTATCCCGTCTTATTCTCTATCCCTTTTTTAATGATTCCTAACATTGTTTGTTTTTTCATGTCACTGCACATTGAATGTATGTTTTCAAAGAGCTATCCACAATGACTCCAAGATCCCTCTCTTGAGTCCTTATAGCTACATTAGTGCCCATCATTTTGTATGAATACTTGGGATTATGCTTTCCAATGTGGATTACTTTGCATTTATAAACAGTAATTTATTTTGCCATTTTGTTGCCCAATTCCTTAGTTTGGTGAGATCTTTTTGAAGCTCTTCACAATCTGCTTTGGTCTTAACTATCTTGAGCAGCTTAGTACCATCTGCAGATTTTGCCACCTCGCCATTTACCCCTTTCTCCACATCATTTATAAATAGGTTGAATGGGATTGGTCCCAGTATGGATCCTGGGGTAACCACTAGTTACCTCTCTTCATTCTGAAAACTTACCATTTATTCCTACCCTTTGTTTCCTGCCTTTTAACCAACTATCAATCTATGAGAGAACCTTCCCTCTTATCCCATGACAACTTACTTTACTTAAAAGCCTTTGGAGAGGGACCTTGTCAAAGGCTTTCTCAAATTCTAAGTACACTATGTCCACTGGATCCCCCTTGTCCACATGTTGTTGACCCCCTCAAAGAACTCTAGAAAGGCATAATTTCCCTTTACAGAAACCATGTTGACTTTCCCCCAACAAATTATGTTCATCTATGTGTCTGACAATTTTATTCATTACTATAGTTTCAACTACTTTGCCCAGTACTAATGTTAGACCTACCAGTCTGTAATTACCAGGATCCCCTCTAGAGCCCTTTTTAAATATCGGTGTCACATTAGCTATCTTTTGGTTATTTGGTACAGAAGCTGATTTAAAAGATAGATTACAAACCACCGTGAATAGTTCTGCAATTTCACATTTGAGTTCTTTCAGAACTCTTGTGTGAATACCATCTGGTACCGGTGACTTGTTACTGTTAAGTTTATTAATTTGTTCTAAAACCTCCTCTAGTGATACCTCAATCTGGGACATTCCTCAGATTTGTCACCTAAAAAGTATGGCTCAGGATCGGGAATCTCCCTCACATCTTCAGCCATGAAAACTGAAGCAAAGAACTCATTATGTTTCTCTGCAACAACCTGGCTGTCTTTTAGTGCTTGTGACGGGCTGCCAGCGACCTGCATGGGAGATGGCCAGGGCCACCGCACCTCAGAAAGTGGCGGCCAGGCCCAAGCCCCTCCCCCCCTCGGCATGGGCAGGGTAAGCCAGTGGGGCTGCGCTCAGCCTCCGCGTCTGCGCCGGCGGGGAAACTCTGGTCCCTCCCCGGAAGCCACGCTGAATGGGGGCTGGGTGGAGCTAGGCAGCTGAGCAGCGGCTGAGGACGCCGGCACGCTGCTGGAAGGGGAGGAGCCCCGGGCGGCATCCGGCGTGGCGGGCCAGTTTAAAAAGGCTCGCCGCCAGCGAGGGAGGGGGTAGCCTCCTTGCAGAGAGGGAGGAGAGCCCCCAAGTGCAGGACGGACCCCGAGCATCACCAAGGCTGGCAGATGGCCCGGCCTCGACTGAAGAGTTCCTGGGACGGGTACCGCGGTCGGCGAGTCCCGGCTCCGACGGCAACCGGACCTCGCCCCGCCGGTCCTGGAAGGAGTGACCCGGCAGAGACTGGACTCGGCGGAGAGAACGGACTCCCGGGGCCTCATCAGAGCGACAATGGACCCGGACTCCAGAACCGAAGTAGGCTTCGGGAACCGGGGCGGCGGAATGAAGGTACCGAGGAAGGGAGGAAGAAGCCCGGGGCAGGGCCTCTTTGGCGTCCATGGGTAGACAGGTTACGTCCGGAGTGACCCCTGACTACCGCGTCGGGGCGCGAGCAAGCCCCAATGCTTAGGGCCCCGGGCTGGGACCCGGAGACAGGGTGGGACCGGGTCCCCCTCCCTCGCCCCAGAGGAGCATTCAATCCCAGGCAGCACCGGTTCAGGCGTGCAAAAGGACCAGGTGACAGTCAAATAAGAAGGACTGGACTGTGGGCTCAGGCCCCACCCCGCAGAGGCAGGTGATAGCTGCAGGGTCCGCTAACCCCCCCTCCTGGGAAGGGGTGATCGCACCCAATTGAAAGGGCATACAAACGGGGGCCCTGGGCAGGATACTAGTGGAAATTGGGCGAAAAGGGTTTGCCGAGCCCCCCTCTCGCTCTGGGAGGGGGTGATCGCACCCTGAACCGTCCACAGTGCTCCTTTAGCATCTCGATTGTCCAAGGGTCCCACTGGTTGTTTAGTTGGCTTCCTGCTTCTGATTTACTTAAAAATTTGCTATTACTTTTTGAGTTTTTGTCTAGCTGTTCTTCAAACTCCTTTTTCGCTTTTCTTATTATACTTTTACACTTAATTTGACAGTTTATACTACTTTGTATTTTCCTCTCTAAGATTTAACTTCCACTTCTTAAATTATGCCTTTTTATCTCTCTCTGCTTCTTTTACTTGTTTTTTAAGCTATGGTGGCACTTTTTTGGTCTTCTTACTATGTTCTTTAATTTGGGATATACATTTAAGTTGGGCTTCTATTACGGTGTCTTTGAAACATTTCCATGTAGCTTGCAGGGATTTTACTTTTGGCATTGTACCTTTTAATTTCTGTTTTTCTAAATTCCTCATTTTTGTGTAGTTCCCCTTTCTGAAATTAAATGCCACAGTGTTGGTTTGCTGAGGTGTTTTTTCACCACAGGGATGTTGAATTTTATTACATCATAGTCACTGTTTCCAAGTGGTCCATTTATATTTACCTCTTGGACTAGATCCTGCACTCCACTTAGGACTAAATCAAGAATTGCCTCTCATCTTGTGGGTTCCAGAACCAGCTGTTCCAAGAAGCAGTCATTTAAGGTATCCAGAAATGTTATCTGCATCCTGTCCGGAGGTGAAGTGTGCCCAGTCAATATGGGGATAGTTGAAATGCCCCACTATTACTGAGTTTTTTACTTTGATAGATTCTCTAATCTCCCTTAACATTTCATAGTCACTTTCACTGTCCTGGTCAGGTGGTCAATAATATATCCGTACTGCTGTACCCTTATTATTAGAACATGAAATAACTAGCCATAGAAATTCTATGGAATATTTTGGTTTATTTAAGATTTTTGCTTTACTTCATTGTACATTTTCTTTCATATATAGTGCTACTCTCCACCAGCATGACCTGTTCTGTCCTTCTGATATATTTTCTACCCTGGTATGACCGTGTCCCATTGATTGTCCTCATTCTACCAAGGTTCTGTGATGCCTATTATATCAATATCATCCTTTAATACAAGGCACTCTAGTTCACTCATCTTATTAGTTAGACTTCTAGTATTTGTGTATAAGCACTTTAAAAATTGTCACTATTTATCTGTGTGCCATTTCCTGATGTGTTAGACTCTTTTTCATGTGATTGTTTCTTATCTGATCTTACCTATACTTTAACATCTACTATCCTCTCCTCCTTATTAGAATATAGAGAACGTCTATTAATAGACCCCCCCCCCAAGAGATGTTTTCATCCAATCCATATGCTCCTTCACACCCATCAGCTTTTACCCTGCCCTTAGTTTAAAAACTGCTCTATGACATTTTTAATGTTAAGTGCCAGCATTTGGTTCCATTTTGGGTTATTTGGAGCCCATCCTTCCTTTATAGGCTCCCCCTTTCCCAAAAGTTTCCCCAGTTCCTCATAAATCTAAACCCCTCCTCTCTACACCATCATCTTATCCACGCAGTGAGACTCAAATTCTGCCTGCCTATTTGGCCCTGTGTGTGGAACTGGAAACATTTCAGAGAACGCTACCATAGAGACCCAGGATTTCAGTCTCTTTCCTAGCAGCCTAAATTTGGCCTCCAGAACCTTTCTCCTCCCCTTCCCCATGTCATTGGTGCCTACATGTACCATGACCTCCAGCTCCTCCACAGCATTACACACAGGTCTATCTAGATGTCTTGAGAGATCCTCAGTCTTTGCACCAGGCACCATATGGTTCTCCTGGTCATCGCAAATACAGCTATCTATATTTCTAATGATCAAATCCCCCATTACTAACACCTGCCTTTTCCTAATGACTGGAGTTCCTTCCCCCGGAGAGGTATCCTCAGTGCGAGTGGATACCACAATATCATCTGGAAGGAGGGTCCCAACTAAAATAAAATAAAAATAAAAGACATTAATGATAATTCCTTAATGTTAAATGTGGATTCCTTGGGTATAAGGGATCCACTTGCCGGTCTGCATTTTTCAACTTTCAGAGTAAAAAATGCACAATAATAAATTGTAAGCAAACTGAGAGATAGCAGATTCTGTAGCTTGTCACAACTTCTTAACATGGCTGTGTAGGTTAGCAAATAAAATCTTTTAATTAGTAAATTAGCTTTATTCAATATCACAATACATACGTTTATCATAAAGATAAGAGTCTTAGCAATTTTATAAAGTTATTAATTAATTACATTTCATTACTTGAATATGATCTGATGTTCACAAGGGCACAGGAAAAAAAAGACACAATGTATGATCTCCTGCACTTGGGATGGAAGAATCCCAAGCAATGTAACAGGCTGGGGACCAACTGGATAAGTAGTAGTTCTGCAGAAAAGGACCTGGGGATTACATTGGATGAGAAACTGGATATGAGTCAACAGTGTGCCCTTGTAGCCAAGAAGGCTAATGGCGTATTAGGTTGCATTAGGAGGAGCATTGCCAGCAGATCTTGAGAAGTGATTATTCCCCTTTATTCAGCTCCGGTGAGGCCACATCTGGAGTACTGTGTCCAGTTCTGGGCCCCCCACTATAGAAAGGATGTGGATGCATTGGAGAGGGTCCAGTGGAGGGAGACCAAAATGATTAGGGGGCTGGAGCTCATGACCTATGAGGAGAGACTGAAGGATTTGAGTTTGTTTAGTCTGCAGAAGAGAAGAGTGAGAGGGGATTTGATAGCAGCCTTCAACTTCCTGAAGGGAGGTTCCAAAGAGAATAGAGAAGGCTGTTCACAGTAGTGACAAATGGCAGAATAAGGAGCAATCATCTCAAGTTACAGTGGAGGAGGTCTAGGTTTGATATTAGGAAAAACTATTTCCCTAGGAGGGTGGTGCAGCACTGGAATGGGTTTCCTAGGGAGATGGTGGAGGCTCCATCCCTAGAGATTTTTAAGTCTCGTCTTGACAAAGCCCTGGCTGGGTTTAGTTGGGATTGGTCCTGCCTTGGGTAGGGGGCTGGACTTGATGACCTCCTTAGGTCTCTTCCAGCTCTATGATTCTATGATCTCACCTGCTTGACTTCTGGCAGAAGTCCACTATAGCTAGAAAATGCAGTGTTAAGTGCCCTAAAATTCTGGAACATTTACATCTGCTGTTTTGCTTAAGAGCCATGTTTAATACTGAATTTGTATATAGTTTGAACATGACATACGTTAGGTCTTTCCCGTAGAACTTCTAAATAATAAACTGGTATTAAAATTCTTAGCAGCTGTTTCTACCAGCTTAGACTAAATCAAGGCCAGGTATATTTGGGGTTCAAAAATAAAGTGTTTCAGAGGGATTATGGATATTATATTCCTTTTTGCCCTTTTGTTTTCTACCTGTACAGTTTCCCAATCTGACCCTCTATATTTGTTACAGATGAGTATGCACAAACAGGCATTTAAATACATGTGCATAGCTCACATTTATATAAGCAGAAAGGGTACTTGGGTTTTAAAATGTCTGCTTCTTTGTGCACATTCCCATTTTTCGTGTGAAAATATGGGTTTAGCATATATGACTGTTCATTTGTTTTTGAATATGTATTGTAATTCAATGTTTAAAACAAACAAACAAACAAACAAACAAAAAACCTCTTTTCTCGGGTTCCCTTCACTGAACATCTGATTTGAGTAGATGGGAGCTATGGTATAACAGAAAATTTAAATGCTGCAGCAGGTACAGTAATACCTTGCTCGTCATAAAGATCTCCATGGCAGAAGGAAACATGACAGCCACTACAAATACTATTTATTCTTAGCACTGAAGAGATCAAATGTCTTTTTGATGGGGCAAAACGTAACATTGCAGATTACTGAAGAGTTGCTCTTAAGTGCATGTAAAGCATAGTCAAGCTCAAATGAATATCTTTTATAGGGAGTAAATAATAGTCAAAAATAAGCAGCATGCTGCCTACCAGTCCTGAGAACCTATCCACAGGATAATGCACTACCCATTAAAATAGTATGTGACATTCAGAGACAAGTGGGTCATTGCCAAATGACAAATTCTGAAGGCTGACAAACCAGTTTAAATGTTATTGCTCTTTAAACAGGCAAGGAAGGCAACATGCAAGGAACATGCAGCCCGTGTTAATATTGCCAGTGAACTCTTAGACTTGATCCAGAATGTCTTCAGAAGTGCCAACTAAACATAAGCTGGGAGTGCTGGTGGGCAGACATGAGTTGTTACAATAGATAAATTAGATAAAGTTTGTTTGGTGATTTAAATTGAGTTTCTCAGTCCTAAAGTTTTTACTCTACATGTTGATCCCCTGTCACGTTGCTGAATTGGAGGGAAGCAGCCAGATCGCTGCTGCACCCCTAGGTGGGGGTGTTGGCCCCAGAAATTGGTATGGGGGGGCCATGTGGGGTATTGAATGGGAGCTTATTGTTTGTTAATCTTATGTACACTATTTATGTGAGTATATAATGTCTATGTGTGTAGGTAGGAATCTGTGATCTGTGTGGAAGCTGAATATTTCTGTGAATGTGTTAAGCATGGCTATGGACAGGCTGAGTAGCAAAGCCCTGTGGAACAATGACTCTCAATAGGCTATGGACACACCCAAAGAATGGGATTTGTCACCTGAGGGCAGCCAGCAGGAAACATAGAGATTGGCCTCTGACCAGGTGACTTGCTGCATACAAGAAGAGGCCAGGAAGGAGTATAAAGAGGCCATGTGGTCGAGGCCATTTTGTTCTCAGCTCAGCACTTCATCCCAGAGGCAGCACTGCAGGGATTGAAGAGCCCGGAAGACCTGTGAACCCATCCTGATCGTAGGATGTGCAATAAGGACTTTTAACCAGCAGCTGCAACATCTCTGCTAGAGCCTGCATCGAGGACTGGGAGATTCGGTGCATGTAACGTACTGTACTTTAATAACCTTACTCTCAGGCTTTTCTTTCTTGTAATAATAAACCTTTAGATATAGATTCTAAAGGATTGGCCCAGCGTGATTTGTGGGTAAGGTCCAGAGGGTAAATTAACCAGGGATCTGTGGCTGGTTTCTTGGAACCGGACAGAACTTGTTCGGGGTAGGTGGGATTGGGTGCTAGGTCCCCCCACCTGTGTATAGGCCCGGGGCCATCTGGGGCACGGATATTGCTGGGGTGTCGGAGGGGTTTTGCTCGGGAGGCTTCAGGCAGGCTGCTGAAGCGCTCTGTGGGACTGGTTTGTGGCCTGTGTGGAGAGGTCGCCAGTCGGGGGCTGTAAGTAGCCCCGGATTTGAGCAATTCGCCCTGAGCGGACGCCCTAAGCTGTGCCCAGACACGGCCCGGTCTGTCACAGTGGCGTAGTCGGCAGGATCCACAGATCTTGGTCAATTGAGCTTTGGGATCAGGACCCCACGCTGTCTAAATTTGATTTTTGGTGTTGAGAGTTTGGTTGATTAAAGAGTCGCTGCGATGATCCCGGAATTATATGAGAGTCTGAGCAAAAGTGCTCTGAAGGATTTGTGCTTGGGGAGAGGCATTGCCTTTAGGAAAAGGGCCTCTAAACTAGATCTGGTAGTGCTGTTATTAACCAGAGATGTGGATGAAAAGGAGCAGAAGCAAGCCAAGGAGGCTGCTGAAAGAAGGTGGAAGGCAGATGAAGAAATTGCTAAGAGAAAGCAGGAGATGGATCGGGAACTTGAGATGAGAAAAGCAGAACATGCAGAGAGAATGGCAGAGTATGCAGAGAGAAGGGCAGAGCATGCAAAGAAGATGGCCCTAGCCAGGGAGGAAAATGCTAGACTTGACCTCCAGCTTAAGAGACTAAAAGAACAAGAGGGTTCGATGTGTAACTCTGTGGGTATGTGGTGTGCTTATGATATGGCAGACGTATTTTACCCAGCCGATGTGAAAACCCAACCCCAAAGCATGTGTAAATGCAAACCTTTTGTGTTACCTGTAGCTAGCAGGGAGGTTTGGGAAGGGGGTGCATGTGGGTATGAAAAGTTTCCTGGAGCTGGTCAGTCTCCCTGTAACCAAGGGGAAAGTGTCTCTACATGTGTGCCTGTGGCAGATGCCTGTGTGTCTGTGCAGGGGGGCAGTGAGCCTGTGGGTGAGGGCCCGTCTGATGCCTCAGAGGTGAGGCTGGAATCAGAACCAGGGCAGGAAGAGCCCAGAAGTCAGGGAAATGTTTCTCTGGGGCAGCCTAGAGTGGCTGGCCAGAGTGAAGTTTTAGTTGAGGAGTTGGTGGCTGGTGAGGTTTGTGGAATTGAACCTGCACAAGCTGAAAGTGATTTGTGTGAAGAAGCACAGTGTGTGCAAGCTGGCAATTTGGCTGGTGGAAGTAGCAGTGGGGCAGTAAAGGAAGCTGTCCCAGTGGCTAGCTGTATGACTGAGATTAGCCAGGGGTGTTGGGACAAGGGAGAAGCTGTCTCTGGTTGTCTGGCTGTGTGTGGGGAAGAGTTTCTTCCTGTGTCTGCGGAAGGTGCCCCACAGCCTGTGAAGGCTGAGAGCAGTGTGGTTGTCCCAGAGTTGGGTCTGGATATGGCTAAGGCCCAGGAAGGGGGTGGCCCAAGGTTTGTGTCTGCTGGGGAGAGGGATGAGGTGACTCAGGTAGAGTCAGTCAGTGTTTTACCAGAACCCCAGAGACCAGACAGTGGTGACCCTGATATTGTGCCTGATGCTGCTGTGTTGCTGGCAGAGGGGGGAGCTGCTCGGTGGGAGCAGGGAGACCCCTTAGCCCGGGCACAAGGAGAGAATGAGGGTGTGTTAACTCTGGTGCCTAATGATGGTGTGGACGTTTACAGCCATCTAGAGAGCTGCACAGGGAGTGAAGATGCCTCTGACCCTGTCTCTTGTGGGTCTGTCTGTGTGCCTGAGAGGGGATTATCTGTGAATCCACCTGAGGGGCCAGAGATAACCCAGGGAGTAAGGGAAGTGCAGGAGGAATTGGTTGGGGCTCAGCAGGGCAATGCTACTGCAGAGCCAGGGAAGGGTGAACGGCTGCTTAAGGAATCTCATAGGGAGGAGAGTCCTGGCAGTGCTTGTAGAGGTGACAGGGCCTTGCTGGGAGAAGGCATTCAGGAGAAAGCTCTGCCTGTAAACGGCAGCAGCTTCTTGTGTGAGGCACTTGTTTTGGTGCCGGACAGACAGAATTTGTCTGTTAACAGTGACTCCAATGACTTGGGTTTAGGGAAACCCAGTGTGGATGGTGTTGGAGAAGTCTCAGAGGGACTGAGGGTTGTTCCAGATGAGGCAGGAACATCCAGAGAACTGGAGCAGGCTGCTAACCCAGTGACTGTGGGTGACCAGCTTGCTGGGAAGTCAGTGTGTGTGGGACAGGATTGTTCCCAGGTGAATGAGGAGAGTGGGAACTTAGTGTCTCAGATTCAGGAGAAGGACTGTGTAGCCAAGTATGCAGAGCAGAACAGCTGTGTGGTCACTCTCTCTAGGATGCAGGAGATGGCAGTTATGCTCCCATCTCTGGACACTGTGGACACTCATAATCAATCAGGGAGGTTGATATCTGGTTCCATGTGGAAACAGAGGTTAGAGAGGGACAGAGGAGAGACTTGGGAGTCTACAGCTTACTGCTGTTACCCCACTGAGTGGGGGAAGGGGGAGAATTCCAGGGCCATTGTGAGCCAGGGAGTCACGCCCAGCCAGCCCTTTGTCTTGGTCTGGCCAGAGGTTTCAGGCCTGGAGCCCAGAGGACAAGGGGGAGGGGCAGGACTTGCTTTGACAAAGAAGATTTGCAGGTTGAACCTGAAGGGAAAAAACTGCAATGGTGTGGGGCCAGAGAAGGGGCATGATGGGGAATGTCAGTATACACCTGATATAGGATTGTTTTTGTTACTGATGTTAATTCTTGTAACCAATGTATTATTGTTGCAGAGAATTGTAACGGTATACAGTGTGCATGAGCTTATGAAAATACCATGTAATCTGTCTGGAGATGTACCAAACGACAGACGGTATGTAAGGGAACATTGTAATGTTGCTCTTTCATGGTTAACACTTGTAACTGGTTTTGGAACTTCTTACAGGACAAAAAGGGTTCCAGCCAGAAGGTCCTGTGTAAGAAGGAAACTGAGGCACACCACCATTTTGACGGGGGAGGCCTGTGATGCCCTCAGTGATGTTACTGGCATCACTTCCTGCATCAATTTTGCGTTGGGGGTGTCACGTTGCTGAATTGGAGGGAAGCAGCCAGATCGCTGCTGCACCCCTAGGTGGGGGTGTTGGCCCCAGAAATTGGTATGGGGGGGCCATGTGGGGTATTGAATGGGAGCTTATTGTTTGTTAATCTTATGTACACTATTTATGTGAGTATATAATGTCTATGTGTGTAGGTAGGAATCTGTGATCTGTGTGGAAGCTGAATATTTCTGTGAATGTGTTAAGCATGGCTATGGACAGGCTGAGTAGCAAAGCCCTGTGGAACAATGACTCTCAATAGGCTATGGACACACCCAAAGAATGGGATTTGTCACCTGAGGGCAGCCAGCAGGAAACATAGAGATTGGCCTCTGACCAGGTGACTTGCTACATACAAGAAGAGGCCAGGAAGGAGTATAAAGAGGCCATGTGGTCGAGGCCATTTTGTTCTCAGCTCAGCACTTCATCCCAGAGGCAGCACTGCAGGGATTGAAGAGCCCGGAAGACCTGTGAACCCATCCTGATCGTAGGATGTGCAATAAGGACTTTTAACCAGCAGCTGCAACATCTCTGCTAGAGCCTGCATCGAGGACTGGGAGATTCGGTGCATGTAACGTACTGTACTTTAATAACCTTACTCTCAGGCTTTTCTTTCTTGTAATAATAAACCTTTAGATATAGATTCTAAAGGATTGGCCCAGCGTGATTTGTGGGTAAGGTCCAGAGGGTAAATTAACCAGGGATCTGTGGCTGGTTTCTTGGAACCGGACAGAACTTGTTCGGGGTAGGTGGGATTGGGTGCTAGGTCCCCCCACCTGTGTATAGGCCCGGGGCCATCTGGGGCACGGATATTGCTGGGGTGTCGGAGGGGTTTTGCTCGGGAGGCTTCAGGCAGGCTGCTGAAGCGCTCTGTGGGACTGGTTTGTGGCCTGTGTGGAGAGGTCGCCAGTCGGGGGCTGTAAGTAGCCCCGGATTTGAGCAATTCGCCCTGAGCGGACGCCCTAAGCTGTGCCCAGACACGGCCCGGTCTGTCACATCCCCAAAACCCGGATACTGCTGGCAGCAAGGACTTTGGGTAGCTCCTGCAGCATTGCACATTTTTAGCTTAACGTTAATGGGGTAGTATGTACTATAATTTCACATGGCTGGTCTAATCCATCCCCTCCAAACTGTTTGAGTCTTAGGTTGGTATGTCTGTCTGCTTCCTCCCTCAGTTAAACATGCTAGTATAGCTCTTTGTTTTGTTAGTGACTTCATTTCTACATTGGATGGAAAATGGAGGCAGGCTCCCATGAGACTTGGAGTTGTCCTTGAATAGCATGAAGTGAATATAGGTAACTCTGGGCTTGCAAAGCTTTCCTTCGTTAATTGTCTTCCAATATATGAAAAATGTCTGTGCATATTTAAAATCCATCATCCATTGCAAAACTAATGGGAGCAGGACCCATGGTGGTAAAGCGTCCATTGCAAGTGATCTTGGATGGGGTTGATACAAGGTTGCAATGACTTATGAAAATAAATGCGCTACGTGTGAAAATACTATATTTTAAGAACTAAATATATAAACTTTATATAGAACAGTTACATGGGGACAAAGTTCACTGAATAATTTTTTTCCAGGTGATAAATCAATTTCTGCGTCTCTGCATGAACCTCCTATGTGTGCAGACACTGAAAGATAATCACATTCATTTTTATGTGAAGTTTGGTTTTAGTAGGGTTTTTTTTTCTGTAGTGATTACAGTTGCGTGCCATTGATAGGCCTATAATGCTGGTATCTGGAGCATGCACAGAACTAGTAGCCAAAAAAAAAGGAAGTTTTCTCTCTTTAAACAAAATGTTGGCTTTGGCAATTCTGTTATTCAGTAGGCCATGCATTTGAAAAGCTAGCTTGTATTTAATATATTGATGATAGAAGACTAATTTTATTATTCCAATAGCTCCAAATTTGGGAGCCTAATATTTGATATGTAAATCCATATTTATGTAGCTAAATAAGGGGTTTGATTTTCATGCCCTTTTGGTTTTTTCTGATGATATCTTGTGTCGGACAAGAGCCCTCCTCCTTGTGTTATGCTTTGTTGGCAGGAGGAAATGCTATCCCTGTAGCACTGTTATCAGATTTGCTATGGATTTTACTGCATTTAGCTTTACTGCTTTGGAGGGACTTATTAAATCTGAGTAATGTTAATCAGAAGATAACTTTGTGGACATGAGTTAAACAGAAGTTATAGTTGTCAAAAAGAAATTAAAAAATCACGCAGAAATGACTCCAGAATCCCATGTAAAAATGTATGTTATTTTGATGTGATACCTTATTTTGAATTAATTATTTTCATTTTAAGCCAAATCCTGAGAGATAATGAGCCAGCTATTTAACTATGATTAGTTGTGTAATGATAGTTATTTGTGGAAGCTCAGCATTTCTCAGGTTTTGGAACTGTAACACTCACTTACCTGAAAGATGAAATGAATATAAGTGGTACTACCTTTAATATAATTAGGGTTATGAGTAAAGTAACTAGAGCATTAGAAAATAAACGTCCTCTAGTGGATTAAGCAGAGGGCTGGGAGCCATGAATTGTGTCCTACATCTAACCATTCCCTTGACTTGCTGGGAGTCAGTTAATTTCTTAGGGTACATCTACACAGCCGCGTTATTTCGGAATAACTGATGTTATTCCAAAATAACAAAAATGTACATCTATACTACAAGCCTTTATTCCGAAATACTGTCAAACTGGAGGACTTCTTACTCTGACTTCTGTAACCCTCATTTTACAATGAGTAAGAGAAGTCAAAGGAAGTGTATTCTTCCTTCAACTTCCTGCTGTGTAGACAGCACCAAAGCCGAGTTAAGCTATTTCGACTTAAACTTGATGTTGCTGAAGTTGTGTAGCTTAATTCAACTTTAGCCCTGCTGTGAATCCATACCCTTAGGGTCTCATTTTTTCTTTTTGTATGGGACTCACTCACTGGCACCTAAATCTACTTCTTAGTAGAGTGGGGTGAAATTTTTGGGATGAAGTTTTATTTGACTGAATGCTTTGCAAATTCATGTTGAGTTCACCAATTTGTTTCTGTTTGGGGGAAAAATTAAAAAATGTTTTTTTAGATGTTTAGATTTCAAATGATTTTTTATTTTGAAATTTACTTTGGTTTCATTTTTTGTAATTGTTAAAAGTTGAAAGTGAAATATTTACTTTTAGACTGACTTCTTCAGTTGACTGAAAAATTCAGACATATCCAAGCTTTTCTGTTCCTTTTAAATATGCTTTTAAGATTGCTAAGGGAAGGTGAGATAAGTTGACAGTACACCTCTTTTAGCATCCTTCCTCAAGACCTGATCCTGGGAGTTGCTTTTGTGACTTCAGTGGGCTTTGAAGGTCGTTAGCAAATCATACAATCCAGCGGTCAAACCTGTAGCAAAAATGTAGCAAGCAAATGGCATTGTTAGGCTTTGGCTTTGGCCTAAATAGCGATAAATCTTGAAAATCATGCACCAAAAAAGAAAAAATTATGGGCTAAATACCTGTCTTATTTTAGTCTCCTTGAAACACTGGAATTCCCCAATCCCTACATTATCTCAGAACCTCATGAATACTGAAATAACAATAGCAATCTTTCTACACCCACTCGTAGTTGGTCTTTTGCTAACAAAATATTTTTTCTCAAAAAGCAGAAATATTTCACAAATAAATAAAAAGAAAACTATATAGTAAAAAACCCAATTTTCCATCAAAAAATGGTCTCAACAGAAATGTTGGACCATCCCTACTAACAACTTGTCTGTTTTTATGCCATTTTCAAAAGGTTTCACAACTTTCTAAGTATTTAATAAAAGCTATAATTATTAGAGCCTAATTTCTATTGTGACATACTCTAGAACTCAAAATTTATTGTGCAAATCATAAGACTCCTCAAGGAGATAAAGGAACAATAGCACCATCTACAATTTCTGCTAAGTAATTTCTGTTAGGTGGATTGTGGATACAGGGATGTTTGGTTTTTATTCTATTAAAATACCTAGCTTCTGGGATGGATGCCTGGATGAGTATGTTTTTTAAATATAAATGAAAATGAATACTTACTGTAATGTGTGCACATAATTTTTAAATCTTTGAAGTTATGGATATCAGATTGCTCTTATTTAGCATTTATTATACTTGTCCATAAGATAACTGGGCTTCCACAACTCCAATCTTAGTTTGTAACTTGACACCCCACTTCTGCAAAACACTGAAGTATGTGCTCAAGATCATCTCTATTCAGCAAAGCACTTAAGCACATACTTAACTTATAGAATATGCTTGAGTTCCATTGACTACAAAAGTTAAGCATGTACACTTAAACTTCTGTACTCTGTGTGTCCCTAATCTGGGAGCACCCGTGGTTTGGAGGAGGAAGTAGCTCTGTGTACTGCCACTCCCCCTTTCCCAGCAGTGTGAAAAGCTGCTTCCCAGTAGGCTTTTCTCCAGAGCTCCCATAATGGCAGGGGATGGTGCCTGGGAGCGATGGGGACCGTGGAGCCATGTGTGTCCCTGGGAGTGGGGTGGCAGGTATGTGCCCCACCCTCCCCCTCTCATGCCCAGACTCCACAGTACCCTCCCAGGCCTGGCAAAATCTGTAATGTGGCATACCCTGTTTCCCAGGATTGCCAGATTAGAGAGTTTCAAGTATACTATGCTGAATAGGGGTATGAATAAAATGAGTGTGGGCATCTAAGCTTAATGGATAGTAATCAGTGCCACTACACTGAGGCTCTGGAGAGGTTGTGTATTAGCCTACTTTTAGAGACTACTGTTTGACCCCTTGAATGAGCGGTAAATGTGTGGTCTCCTCCTCCTCTTGCCTAAGGGCAACCCTTCAAGTAGCCTCTCTTGATAGCTCAGATGAACTCAGTAGAGCTGTGGGAGTACAGCCCTTTTTGTGAACCTAATTACCAAAGGTTCCATTATGCAAAACCAGAATCTCCTTCCTCCCTCCTCACTCCCCCATACAGTTCAAACATTAGTCATCCCAAAAGTCCAACATAAAGCACAGCTGGAGTCCCTCACCATGACTCACCTGAGCCTCTCTAGACAGGATGTTTCTCCACCCTGTGGCCTTCCAAAGTGGGGTTTGGCTCTTGCCTGGAGACATCAGTGGACCCACCCCTCCACCATTCCCTGGTTGTCAGTGCTCTTTGGCCCCCTGCCTAAGCTCTCTGCCTCAGAGTCAGAAGGTGTCTTCCCTCTGCTGCTCTCAGCTGTCAGCCCTCTCTGGCTGTGGCTGTCTGGACTGGGGATGTTTGTAGGTGACTAACTGCCTTCTGCTTTCTCCAGCCTGATTGATCTCTACTGTTCCCCCAGGGAAGTCTCACCACTCCATCATTCACAGGCATCTCCTTTGTGAAGTTCTCATTCCAGTCCTGGACTTCCTCTGAGCTCACTTTACTCTCAGGATTATGGACTCTCTCGCTTTCTGAAATCTGGGCTCTGAAATCATACTCTACGTGCACACTTGCTCTGAATCTCAGGATTCTGAACTCCTCTCACATTATTCTGAATTTTCATTTATAAATCTATGGGGCAGCCCCACTCTCCACATTTCACCAAACTAGGGCACACCTGGACTGCAGCAGGAGAGCAGAGCCCAGTTTCATTGAAGGGGCCAGCTACCCTGTTACAAGGTCATTGGCAGGCTGTTCTGGGAAAACAGTTTCTCTCCACGGCTGTCTGATTTTACTCTGGATAAATAGGGGACTGCAGTCTCCCATGCCAATACTTTCACAACCTTCTTAAGAACAAGCATTCAGGAAAGCCATTATAACACAGGTATTCAGTTTAGGCATCCACTCATGTTAGTCCATTCTGCCTGTGATACAACATTTATATTTCATCTCATGACTTAAAAAGCACCATAATATCCATAGGGTTTGAAGAGACTTGAGTTCGGTTGAAATCTGCAGACTTATTCCACCTTTCTAGTGAATGCAGGACAAGCTCTAGTTAATCTTCTTTAAGGTCCTATTCGCCTAATGGAAATGCTTAGCTGCATAATTGCTCTGAGCCTATTGCTATTCCAAAAGGAAAATATAATAATCTAATGGTATTGTCTCTATAAGCGAATGAGAATTTCAGGAGTGGATGTTGGTGCCACCCATGTGATCCGGAGAGGTTAATGCAGTTAAAGTTATTTCACAGTCCATTAAGGAGCTTACGGTGACCCTGTGACCTTTGAGCCAACAACACGGAATCCATTATCATCACAATGGAAGAGCTGTGGGTTCGGCTGACTTGACAATGGGCCCAGGAAATCCCAAGTTAGTACTTAGTTTAAAAAAATGCACTTTTCTTTCTGCTTCTTGGGTATGGCTATTAATATACCCTCCTATAATTTGTAACATTAACATTGCTGAAGGTACAGAAAAGGACATTGAAATGAAGATGTCAAAACTGCTGACTTAGTTCAGTGTATGATAATATTGGCTACATATTGAAATGGTAGATATATAACAAGAGATCAAGATGAGGAAAGTCAAGGAACTCGGTGAAATGTATGATAAATTATCAGAGGATGTGAAACTCATTTAGGCAAATAATAGCTTTCCTTCACATTAAATGTTACCATGCCTTATTTTTTTAAAGATTCAGTATATGATTTAGATGGTTGGAAAAAAGATATTCTGAGTTTACTGAATGTTGCATACATATGTTTTAGCTCTGTAAATGTGATTAATTTAGATTGATCTACAGAATGTATTTTTTAAAATATTGATCTTATCAAGACTCTAATAAAACTCTGCAAGAGATGCACTTGCAAGACAGTTTAACAATACCAAATAATACAAATATTCTGCAGTAGACTATTAATCTTCTTAGACTAGATGTTTTGATAGGTGATGCTGGTCACCCCGAAAACAGGGGTTTAAGGACCTGAATAAAGAAATTATTTTAAATTTTTTTAAACAATTGCACTTGTAAACTGAGAAGGTTTTGCTTTGATCAGTGAATATTAGATACTATGGCTTGCATAGGAGAACTGATAAGAACAATTACATTATTTGTTATATAGTGTGAGTAATAATAGTGCAAATATTGGTAACTAGCAGCAATACTAATAATATATCACATAATACGTATCCAAAAAAGACCATAAAATTAAATCATGTGTGAGTTTTTAATTTCAAAATGTAAATACCAGTATTGTAAGTATATTAGGCAGATGTAGCCATCAAAAAAGTCACTTTAAAATAACCCAAGCAAAACATTTAAAAATAATTAAGGATCACAGGATCCTAGGAAAGGTAGCTATTCTGATGTTTCATAACTCATTTTGTCTAATTTAAAAGCAGTAAGCTTTCAGCAATTATTATTGATCAGAACATCTAAAATATAACAATACTGAAAGGGAAAAAAGGTACGTGTAGCATTTAATTTTCAGGAAAGGATTGTAAGGATTTCTTTTTATAGTTCACTGTCTGCACGTATAATTGAAAACAACATTCCTCTACTTCTGAAAGTTCTGAAGAAAACATTATGATTGAATACCATTTTAACAACTATTCTATGGTTCATCTTTGAGCTTTTAGTGTGGTTAGCTTTGGAGGCTAGGTACTCTCACCTCATCCTTTGTAAAACATAATTAAAAGATACAGATGTCCAAACACTAGCTTCTTCCTACCATGACTTTCTAGAAATCATAAGTAAAGCAACGTGCGATAACATCCACATGGTGAAAAAGCCACATGATGTTGTTTTGCTTGCATCTAAAATAGAAATTATTAGCTGAATCATTTGCTATGTTGTTACTTTCCCCTCAGTGAAAAATAAAATTAGCTAAATGGCTCTGTTAGATCTTTCCTGGATGTATTATACAGTCACATTTTATCTAGGAGGAATGAATTCTGTGTTCTCAAGTTAGTAGGCATTGTGTCAGTGTATGGATGTTAACTCTTTTTGCTTCGTATCTTTCAACATGCCACAGAAACAGCCAAACTAGAACATCTTTTTAAAAATCGTTATGTATGCAGTGTACATAACGAAACAATGAAATAAGTAGTGATGGGTAAATAACCATTTGAGCAGCTTAATTATAAATGGCTTTTGGATTTTATTTCTGCAAGACACATTATCATACAAAAGCAATAAATTACCCGAATAATAACTAAAAAAATGCTCTATTGTAAATTTTTATTGTGTCAAATCCTTATTTTTAATGATTTAAAAGATCATGTTTTAATTTTGTTGCTCATTCTCTGCATCAGTTGTCAGCTTAACGTGAGCCCACATCACTCTGTTTCTCTCGCACAAAGAGATACGTATCTTTCCAAATACTCTGAATGAGCAGAGATTATAAAGAAACTAACCAGGGTAAAGTTTGTGGATATAATAACATACTACAACCAAATTAATCATGAAATTTAAGATTCACTGTGTGAACAAAATAAAATGAAACCTCATTAGCAGGCTAACATAAAACACTATGTATAAATGATTTATTTAAAGTGACAGGAACCAAAAAATTATACAAGTAATCAAGAAAATCAAAACATCCATAAAATAGAATATTTGGACCAAAATGTATAGATAAAATTACTGTAAAGTGAGCTTTTTCATATATTTATACAAATGTTAGCAATGCATTTATTGTTCTGATGTAAAGTTTATTTTCATCCTTTAGAAATGTGAATAGCACACAGTATATTTTTAGAAAAAACTTTTTCTTGAAGAGCTGATTCCACACAGAAAACACCAGAAGATTCTTTATATCGAGAAGTAACAAATGGAAGGAAAAAAAGAACAGATCCAGACACACCAATTCCAGAGTTAGCAGAGATATAAGAGCTGATTTTTCTATATGAAAATCACATATAAAAGTACAAATTTAAGTAAAAAAGTTATCACAGACAGAGTGGTGCATATCTTTGGGTGTAAATGCAGCTCAGAAGTGAGTCTCAGTCTTCAGTAGCCAAAAATAAACAGGTTCTTGGCTGAAAGACATAAGTGCTATTGTGAAATTGATATCCCTCCTTGGCTTATTCCCAGACAATATGTTGCCTTTCTGGGGACTGATCAATGTGATTGATGTGATGTGTGAAATCCAGGAGGGAGCTCCCCTTTAATCAAACGCACTGTCCTCAATAGATAGGCAGCTGTGGACTAACGTGTTTTCCAGCTCACTCTCTCCCTACAGCTCCCCTTAGAAAATTCTGCAATCAAAGTAAGGGGAAAAGAGTAAAGCAAACTGCAGGATGGGACATCAGATGGCAGCAACTGAGCGGTGTATTTAGCCTTTTAAAAATAATGGACTATGGCTTCACTTGAAATGCTACAGTCATCTCAGGCTAAAATTTATTTCTGGGAGCAATGATGAAGTTGTTTTTCTCAGCATAAACAACAGTGCCACAGTGTTTAATTATCACTGTACCTCTTCTCCACCTTGTCCCCTCACTATTAATATTGATACTTTTTTGGCTTGCATGAAGATAGACTAACCAGCTAAGAATATCCTAAAAGGTTCTTGGACACTGCTTGTCTCTTTTAGACATGACACAATTATCTGTGTGAGGAATTTTAAGTACCAATTCTTCTAATTTTACATGTCATTGGCTTTTACTCCTATCGGTCTCCCCTGTGCTTGTACAACAGAAGGAATATCCTTTGTGTCCAACTACAGCTGTTTTTGTATTTCTTGACACACATTCTTTTTTAATCAGGCAGCAACTAAATTGTTAATACTTTTGTAATCTGCGGAATACATTAAATTGATTTAGCTTAAAAGATTAACATTACAGTATGATCTTTTTGAAAGGCTTACTCTCACCACTGTAAAGATTTCAGTGGTCCAAATCTCATTTGGTTAACCTTTCTACAATGTATTGCATTAGTGTAATACTTACGCATCATAGCTCGATGCCAGATTGCCAGCCAATTATGTCAGAGGCAATCCACTAACAAAGTACAGTCGGCCCTTCCCTGGAAAACCAGTGTGGTTTTTAAAGCTAGTCTAAGGCCACTATTTTCCTTCCAGAAATGCATCAAGCAAGATAACTTAATGATGGAATGTAAATGTGAACAACACTATCATCGCAATTACGGCATGTATTGGATTTATTGATGTATTTTTGAATGTGCCCATAAATATCGAAAATAAATGGCTGTAGTTCTAAGCTTTCCCATAGAATCATAGCATACTAGGATTGGAAGGGACCTCGAGGGGTCATCGAGTCCAGTCCCCTTCCCTCATGGTAGAACCAAATACCATCTAGACCATCTCTGATAGACATTTATCTAACCTACTCTTAAATATCTCCAGAGATGGAGATTCCAAAACCTCCCTGGGCAATTTATTCCAGTGTTTCACTACCCTGACAGTTAGGAACTTTTCTCTAATGTCCAACCTAAACCTCCCTTGCTGCAGTTTAAGCCCATTGCTTCTTCTTATATCCTCAGAGGCCAAGATGAACAAATTTTCTCCCTCGTCCTTATGAAACCCTTTTAGATACCTGAAAACTGCTATCATGTCCTCCCTCAATCTTCTCTTTTCTAAACTAAACAAACCCAATTCTTTCAGTCTTCCTTCATAGGTCATGTTCTCTAGACCTTTAATCATTCTTGTTGCTCTTCTCTGGACCCTCTCCAATTTCTTCACATCCTTCTTGAAATGCGGTGCCCAGAACTGGACACAATACTCCAACAGAGGCCAAACCAATGCAGAGTAGAGTGGAAGAATGACTTCTTGTGTCTTGCTCACAACACACCTGTTAATGCATTGCAGAATCATGTTTGCTTTTTTTGCAAAAGCATCACACTGCTGACTCATATTCAGCTTGTGGTCCACTATAACCCCTAGATCCCTTTCTGCTGTACTCCTTCCTAGACAGTTGCTTCCCATTCTGTATGTGTGAAACTGATTGTTCCTTACTAAGTGGAGCACTTTGCATTTGTCTTTATTAAACTTCATCCTGTTTACCTCAGACCATTTCTCCAATTTGTCCAGATAATTTTTAATTATGACCCTAACCTCCAGAGCAGTCGCAACCCCTCCCAGTTTGGTATCATCTGCAAACTTAATAAGCATAATTTCTATGCCAATATCTAAATCGTTGATGAAGATGTTGAACAGAGCCGGTCCCAAAACAGACCCCTGCGGAGCCCCACTTGTTATACCTTTCCAGCAGGATTGTGAACCATGAATAACTACTCTCTGAGTATGGCTATCCAGCCAGTTATGCACTTACCTTATAGTAGCCCCATCTAAGTTGTATTTGCCTAGTTTATTGATAAGAATATCATGCGAGACTGTATCAAACGCCTTATTAAAATCTAGGTATACCACATCCACCACTTCTCCTTTATCCACAAGACTAGTTATCCTATCAGTGAAAGCTGTCAGATTGTTTTGACATGATTTGTTCTTTACAAATCCATGCTGGCTGTTCCCTATCACCTTGCCACCTTCCAAGTGTTTACAGATGATTTCCTTAATTTCTTGCTCCATTATCTTCCCTGGCACAGAAGTTAAACTAACTGGTCTGGGTTGTTCCTATTTCCCTTTTTATCAATGGCCCTCAGAGCCACCCCAGTCCTCCCCATCGGGGGCTCGTGCCCCATTCCTCCCTCACCTCCTTCCACTTACCCCTCTCTAGCCCCCCTTCCTGATGTAAAAAATAAAGGACAAGTGTTCAAAAATAGAAACTCTCTTTATTTAACAAAACTGGGGGGGAGGGGGAAATTAACCTCTGGGGAGACTGGGAAAAGGAGGTGGGAGAGGGGAAGAGAGAGGGTGGGAGAGGGGATGGGGAAACCTGGGAGGAGGGAGCTGGAAGGGGGAAGCCAGGGGAAGAAAGAGGAGGGGAAGTACGCCATATCTTCAGTGCTGTGTACAGATGTGGTCTCCTCACCTCAAAAAAGATAATTTGGCCTTGGAAAGGGTTCAGAAAAGGGCAACTAAAATGGTTAGGGGTTTGGAACAGGTCCCATATGAAGAGAGGCTAAAGAGACTGGGACTTTTCAGCTTAGAAAAGAGGAGAATGGGGGGGGGGGATATGATAGAGGTCTATAAAAACATGAGTGGTGTGGAGAGGGTGAATAAAGAAAAGTTCTTCATTAGTTCCCATAATAGAAGGACTAAAGGACACCAAATGAAATGAATGGACAGCAGATTTAAAACTAATAAGTGAAAGTTCTTCTTCACATAGCACATAGTCAACCTGTGGAACTCCTTGCCACAGGAGGCTGTGAAGGCTAGAACTATAAGGGTATGTCTACACTACCCTCCTAATTTGAACTAGGAGGGTAATGTAGGCATACCGCACTTGCAAATGAGGCCCGGGATTTGAATTTCCCGGGCTTCATTTGCATAAGCCGGGCGCCACCATTTTTAAATCCCGGCTAGTTCGAACCCCGTGCCGCGCGGCTACACGCGGCACGGAGTAGCTAGTTCGGATTAGGCTTCCTAATCCATGGAATGAGGAGTACAGCTAGTTCGGATTAGGAAGCCTAATCCGAACTAGCTACTCCGTGCCGCGTGTAGCCGCGCGGCACGGGGTTCGAACTAGCCGGGATTTAAAAATGGCGGCGCCCAGTTTATGCAAATGAAGCCCGGGAAATTCAAATCCCGGGCTTCATTTGCAAGTGCGGTATGCATACATTACCCCGCTAGTTCGAACTAGCGGGGTAGTGTAGACATACCCTAACAGAGTTTAAAGAGAAGTTAGATAAATTCATGGAGGTTGGGTCCATGGAGTGCTATTAGCCAGGGGGTAGGAACAGTGTCCCTGGCCTCTGTTTGTGGAAGGCTGGAGATGGATGGCATGAGACAAATTGCTTGGTCATTGTCTTCGGTCCATCCCCTCCGGGGTACTTGGTGTTGGCTGCTGTCAGCAGACAGGCTACTGGGCTAGATGGACCTTTGGTCTGGCCCAGTACGGCCATTCTTATATTCTTATGTTCTAAGCTCAGGGCTCAGGGTTGGGGGTCTCACTGGACGAACTTGATTTTTATGCAAACCTGCTCCTGGGTTCGCATGTGGCCTTTGGTGGCCAGGCTGGCAGCTATCCAGCCCTAGACGGCCACATTCCTGTGTCTACTGTGGAGGTCGTGGACTTTGGAGGCCTCTCCCCAAACCTTGATGACGTCCATAATCTCCGCACTAGACCAGGAGGGCGCCCGCCTCTTGCATCCCCGGGCAGGCTCCTGGGAACCTCCAGCCTGGTCCTGGGAAGAGGCGGAGGGCTGGGTGGCAGCGGGTGGCTGGCTCACGCCGTGCCAGGTGCAGGGTCTGCTGGCTTGGTGCTGGCAAGCTTGCAACTGGCATGAGAACTGTAGCCAGACCGTGCCCCTTTAAGGGCTCTGGGGCCGGGAGGGGGGCAGAAGAGTTTCCCCGGTTTGGCCCAGAGTGGCAACCAGGGCAACCTGGGAAGGGCTAGCCTCCAACTAGTTCGAATTAAGTGGCTACACAGCCCTTAATTCAAACTACTTAATTCGAACTAGATGTTAGTCCTTGTAGAATGAGGTTTACCTAGTTCGAATTAAGCTCTCTGCTAGTTTGAATTAAATTCAAAGTAGCGGTTTGTATGTATAGCCACTATTAAAGTTAATTCGAACTAACAGCTGTTAGTTCGAATTCACTTTGTAGTGTAGACATACCCTAGGTTAGCCAGCCTGTGTCCAAATAGGGTCTTACCCCTCCTCGAAAGGTGAACACCATCTCTGCCTAGCAGTCCTTCCTGAAATAGCATCCCATGGTCAAGGAAGCCAAAGCCCTCCTGGAGACACCATCCTCGCAGCCAGGCATTCACCTCCGGGATGCACCTGTCTCTGCCCGGGCCCCTACCTTCGACAGGAAGGATTGAAGAGAATACCACCTGCGCTCCAAACTCCTTCACCCATACTCCCAGAGCCCTGTAGTCACTCTTGATCCGCTCAGTGTCTCACCTCGCAGTATCATTAGTGCCCACATGGATGAGTAGCATGGGGTAGTAGTCAGAGGACTGGATAATCCTCGACAATGCCTCCGTAACATCTCAGATACGGGCCCCCGGCAGACAGCATACCTCCCGAGATGAAATGTCAGGGCAACAGATGGGCATCTCCGTCCCCATCAGGAGAGAGTCTCCGACCACTACTACCCTATGTTTCCTATTCGCAGTGGTGGCAGCAGACCTTCCAGCCTTGGGGGTATGAGTCTTCTCCTCCGTTGTAGGGGGTGATTCCTTATCTCCTGTATAATGAAGAACATAACGGTTTCCTAGTACCACCGTGGGAGGGTTCAGAGCAGGGGCGGAGCAGTGCCTGCTGCCAGAAGTAACCAGCTGCCAGTGTCCACCCTGAGCCGTCTCCTGCTCCACCAATGGTGTGTCCGCAGTCCTGTGTACTGGGACAGCTACCTCAACTGTTTCCTCATGAACACTGTACAGTAATTGCTCGTGGATTTGGGTGCTCCTCAACCTAGCCACCTCCTCCTGTAACTCTCCCACCTGCTGCCTGAGAGATTCCACCAGCAGGCACCTTTCGCATTGGATGATCTCCCCAGCCTGGATATCAGTAAGTGGGAATTGCAATCCACAGTCCCTGCAAAACCACACCAGGATCTGGGTAGAGGTATCCATGCTCAGGCTCTCTGTCTGGCTACAGGCACAGGTGGAGGAGACAGAAGCAGTGCTGGCACAGGTGTTGTGGGTCTTCCTGAGCATCGTAGGCCTCCGTCTGTCAAACTCCCTCTTAAATGCCCCTGTCTGCAGCTCCTGTCCATTTTCGCTCTCCTGGTCGCACTGCCTCTGGCTTTTAAAGCCTGTTTGCCTAGGCCAGTCATGCAGGGGAAGGCTGACCAGATGCAATCAAGAGAGCAATATATGAATATAAAAGATCAAATCAGCATAGTGCCTACAGAACGGTAAGCATGTGAATAATTGAAATGAAGTCAGTGGCATTACTTTTCAGCTTTAAGTTGTGACTATATTTTAATGGAACAAGATCCGGGGGACAAATCTGATCTTCTGCACCATACCTAAGTATAGGGTTTTGGCAGCCAAAGGTTGGAGAAGGGTAACTCCCTCCCCTGGCTCAGCTGCTCTGCAGTCCCTGTTCCAGTATTATGACTGCTGTGCCTACAATCATATTACCTCATTCACCAGCTCGTCAGAGTGGGGGAAATCCTAAAGGATCCAAGTGGTGTTAGGTTTAGAGCCCCCAACTCCTTCCTGCTTCTGCCTGAGCATTGGTGGAGCTGGACTCCATTGCCTACATGGCATGTGCACCCCTGCCCAGGCTTCCAGTTTTCTATCTTTTCCTCCTGCGAAGCAGAAGTATGCTGGTTCCTCTGCATGGAAGGACCTTCTGTTGTTACAGAGCAAAAAAGTGGATTTGGCTCATACCATGCAGCATAATAGAATGTATGGCCTGATTCTGTCGTATTGAGGCAGCTCTTATTAGCTGAGTAGGCCACCAATTTCAGAACATAGCAATGTTGCACAATGCCTTAGGGTTACCAGGTGTCCGATTTTTAGACCAGAACACCTTATCAAAAAGGAATCTTGGTGGGTCTGCTCAGCACTGAAATCTGGGCTGTTAAATCTCCAGTTGATGGTGCTGCAGAGCTAGTCCCCACCTATACTGGAACCGCACTGCACCCGAAAGCAGCCAGCAGGTTGCTCCTAGACGGGAAAGGGTGGCCATGGGATTGTGTGCACTGGCTCCACCTCCAAGCCCTAGACAGGACAAGAAGAAAAATAATGTATCAAATTAAAGCTACAAGGAAATATAAGCAACTCAGGGTGTTACAATTAGTTCAGGACACCACTTCTCCAAGATTCAAATGCGCTAAAGTTGCATCAAAATGAAGAAGATAATTTCATGTGTACACACTAGAAAATTATGTACTTTGGATGTGAAGAAGATTTTCATCACTTCTATCCTATTTGGTGCTTTAAAAACTTCACCCGCGCTTTAATTTCAACACAATTGCATCTGGAAATTTTTGTTTTCCATCCAGCCTTCCCTGTTATCCGGCACAAGTACTCAGAGGTGACCTCAGAAAACAGATTTCCAAGCTCAGATTTCCAAGATTTGTTAATCTGAAGTAGCTCCATTATGATCTTTTTGGTATTGCTGATGGGTAGCATTTTACTCTTTGCTTTACATGTAGCAGCTTTTCTCTGTATCTTAATGTTTTTGATAGAAAGATCAAAGGACAGCGCTTTCTGAGGTTTTCCTTCATTGCAATATGCATGAGTTTCAGGTGATGTTCTGATGAAATTCCTGGCTTTTTGAATGCCAGCCGCAGGAGCGCCACACTAACTGTCGTTTTTAAGGTTCTATTCCACAGCACAAGTCCATTCAAACAACGAATGTGGTCCAGCAAAGTATTGTACAATCCACAGGTTTTAGCCCTGCCAACAGAGCCATATATAAAATTTCCCTTCTTTGCACCATCCACTGGGATCTTCATCATAGGGTATCATTCTGGTAGGCTGATTGACAGTAACTGTTAAGAAAGTAAAACTGTATTAAGAATCTGCAGTGTTGCTCTTACTCGCATGGCAGAAGACCATTGTCTAAATGCCAGAACAAAGTTATTTTGGCCAGGGAGAGGTAAACACTCAGCTGATAACCTGAGGTTTCAATGGAAATTAATCCAACCTAGAACTTTGCATAGATAGATTCATCCCATCTGCTTCAGAAGGACAGCTTTTGCTTTCTAAATCAGGTGGGGAGCCAAACCTGGATGGGAAAGCTCACTTCCTGGAAAAGAGCATTGTCTATTGGAAAAACTTAAAAAGCAACAAATAGTCTAGTAGCACCTTAAAGACTAATAAAACATGTAGCTGGTGTTATGAGCTTTCGTGGGCACAACCCATTTCTTCAGATGACCAGAGTGTTGGAAGTCCAGATCCAAGAATAAATAAGGGAACGGGGTGGGGGTGGGGTGGGGGGGACAGGGAAGAGAGAAGAGGGAAAATGGGGGGAAGGAAGAAAAAAAGAGACAGCGAGTAGATAAGCTTCAGAGGGATAGCCAAGTTAGTCTGTAACAGGAAAAACTTAAAAAACAACAAATAGACTTACTCGGCTACCCCTCTGAAGCTTTTTATTGTCTATTGGGCAAGAAAATTATTTTTGCAGCAATGATTTGCAGTCTATGAAAAAATTTATCTTTCATATTATGTAACATAGTAATATAATAAAAGGTATTACAAGGTAAATAAACATTTGAAATATGAATCACTTCAGTAAACCACATATGTAGAGTGAGCTGACAAAATACATTTTCAGTCGTGTATATTAATAATAATGCTTGTGGTAATGTTAATACTCATTCATTGAAAATGCTCTGAGTGAATATCCCATTAAATACAGTTTCAATAGCGTCACGCTAAGAGATTCTACACTCTGATACGAGTTGGGCCGCTTTGGCGTGTGCAGTAGATAATGTCTAAAGCACAAAGGCTGAACAATAGGTAGACTGCCAAATTCTTATTTGTCCTTCACATGAAGTCCATATTGACTGCTTCAAAAACTCTTTGTATGAGCCATTATTTTCAAATTGTTTCCCAACTTATACTGCAATTGAAAATTGGACAGCTCTTCAATTGCTCCTGCATTTCAATTGATTACCAATACAGTTTTTCAGAATTAAGAATATTGCTCCTATTCTTTTCCTTGGCATCATGTTGACTTTGTGTTGTGGTAATTTAAATATTGCTGTACAGTTTGTGTTGGACTCCACTGTTAAGCTAACATGTGGGAGAATCAATTAGATTTATTATCTCTCCTTCAAACCATACTGTAAGTGATAAGATAACCCCTATATATTTATTGCCAAGGACTTGCATGATTTTATGGTTTAGTACAACCTGGATATGTAATGTCAGATAGAACAATCAAAAAGTTTCTGCTCAGACAATCAAATTAACCACAGTGTGGAAAGTCTCAGAGAAGTAGTTGTATTAGTCTGTATAAGGGCATAAACTTTCGAGAGTAAAACCCACTTCTTGTTACCCATCAAAGCTTATTCCCTAATAAATCTGTTAGGCTGTGTCTACACTGCACCCCTTTTCCGGAAAAGGGATGCAGATTAGACCAGTCGGAATTGCAAATCCCCGGGGGATTTAAATATCCCCTGCGGCATTTGCATTTACATGGCTGCCGCTTTTTTCCGGCTTGGGGATAAGCCGGAGAAAAGCGCCAGTCTACATGCGAGTCTCTGGAAAATAAGCCCTTTTCCGGAGGATTTCTTATTCCTACTTGAAAGTAGGAATGTGGATGATCTGATGTTGCTAATTCAAAATAATTGGCCTCCAGAAGCCTCTCTCAGCTGTATTTCTGACCACTATGGCCACACCTGCCAGCTCCATTGCTCCCATTCTCCTGCGGAGCTTAAAACTACATGCTGCAGGAGAAGACCTTGTGTCACATGGCCAGTTTGCCAGCCCCATGCCACACAGCAGGATCCATGGGAGCCATAGTATATCCCAATGTTCTGTCAAAGCCTCCCATGGCTGCCAACACTCCTGCTGCTCCCTTACCTGCCACTGGCCAGGGATTCAGGGCCTGGGCTGGTGCGGAGATCCTAGACCTCATCATGGTCTGTGGGGAGGAGACCAGCCTCCAGGATCTCCACATCAGGAAAAGGAATGCAGATGTGTATGACTGGATCTCTGCCAGCCTGGCTGACAAAGGCCACAACCAGACCCTCGATCAGGTCCGCAGAAAGGTGAAGGAGCTCTGGTAGGCCTACCACAAGGCCAGAGAGCAAAATGGATGCTCCGGGGTGGCACCACAAACGTGCTGCTTCTTTGAGCAGCTGGATGCCATCCTGGGAGAGGGGGCCAGTCACCTCTCCCCCCTCCCTCCCCGTTGTCATGTAGTCTGGCCAGTACATGCCCGGTGTCAGCCTTCACTTGAGCAAGGTTGTGGATGAGGAGGAGGAAGAGGAGGCCAGCCAGGTGACCATTCCCATAAGCCAGGAGCTGCTTCTCACCCTGGAGCCAGTCTCCTCTCCCCCCCACCCCAAGATGTCTCCTAGGCTTCAGACTATCCCAGGGAAAGCACTTCAGGTGAGTTCTATACATTTTCCTATACCTACGCAGGGGCAGGCAGTGGGCTGTGAGGGTCTGGGAACTCCTTGCTTGGCCTACTTGGCCTGGGGGCTGCACAACAGCCCGTGCACATGGAGTGCAAGCCCCATGATGCTCTCACACAGGAACCCCTCAGTCCTTCTCACAAGGTTCCTGGAGAGGCCTGCCTTAATCTGGTCTCTGTGGTGTGACACCTTCCCACAACAAGCCACCACTAAGGAGGCTGGGGTCATGGAATCACACAGCAAGGCACAAGGTCATGCTCACACTCAGGCAGCATCCACTCCTGGTCAAGCGTGGTGATGCAGAGGAGACTGATCCTGTGCATGGGAACCTGCTGGGGGAGGAAGAGGAGGGGTCCCCAGTAGCAAGTGACCCCTGCTGGTTACACACACCTCCCCCAACACCTCTCCCTCAAGTGGGCAGAGATCGAAGTTCTTTCTCTATGAGACACCACTGGTGCCGGATCTGGTGTGTGTGGGACACAGTAGGCATCCAAGTCCCTTACACCTCTCCTCCCACCCACAAGTTCCTCTCCTGACCAGCCCTTCCCATCCCTGCTTGTCCCTGGGATGTGGGTGTAGTGATGCTCCCCTGAGATGTATGTGCCCCTGCTGGCAAGTGTGGTCACGTCACTCTCAGCCCCTCGCTCCTCCCACACTACTCCAGCTCCCTGCCCTGAATCCTGCATCTCCCACTCCCTCTCCCTGACTTCTGCACTCCCGCTGCCTGCCTTGAGCCCCCACACCTCCCAACCGCCTGTCTGACTCCTGCACTCTCCACATCCCCAACCTCTGCCTTGAGCTCCCCCACACCTCCCAGTCCTTCATCCTGAGGCCCCCACAATCTAGACCACACTTACATTTCTTACAGGTACTGTCCTATCACAACCCCTCCAAACCCCTGCCCTACCACCCTCCTTCCCAACGAGGGTTGTGGTATGACAGTACCTATAAGAAATGTAAGTTACTTTCACCCCCCACATGAGATTGGAATAGATAATTGCAATGGTCCCTCTTGGCCTTGAAATCTGTGAATTTATGACGTTAATGAAAGTCTTCCATTTACATTCCGCAGGAAGGAAGTGCCTTTTTCTGTTATTTAACAGAAATCGTTACTGAGGCTAGGAAATCCCCTTCAAGATACGCAGGATTTTAATACACCTGGACTGTATTCCAAGAGCTCCCAACATATTCTCCTCCCCATCTCAAAACTAAAAGCAAAACTCTTTTTTCCCCGTTTACACTCCTGCACATTTTGCATTTGTTCCCATTCAAGATATTTAGCTAGGGGGGACAGTGTTATGGAAAATGTGAGATAAAACAGATAGTATAGAGCATGATCCAGCTATTCTCGACTCAATGGAAACAATCCTATTCACTTTATTTGGAGGAAGGTTGGGTCTATAGTCCTTTTGATAGCTGCTCATAACTCTTCAGAATCAGATAGCATTGCTGACATTATTGACATCGGAAAAAATAAAAATCAAATTTGGAAATATCTCACTATGTAAAATACACTTCCACCTTCATTTGATCTTTTAAAAGAGGATTTCACTATGAAAAGTCAGTTTCATAGTGAGATACTTCAGTTTCTACTACCTTCCATCAAATGTGTTCTCTTACAATATATTCCAGCATTACAATTTCATAAGTCACTGAGACATAGTAGTTTGCTCTGAATAGAGCAGGCATTCATGTCCTAGATCTTAAATTGTACAGTGTCCATGTAGGAGTTACTGAGTACCCTATTTCTACTGAAACTGCTCCATTAGTTACAATAAAGTGGAGTATAATGTGTCAGCATATTGCTGAATCCCAGGGTACGTCTAAACTACATGCCTCCATCGATGGAGGCATGTAGATTTGTGTATTCGAAAAAGGGAAATGAAGCCGCGATTAAAATAATCGCGGCTTCATTTAAATTTACATGGCTGCCGCGCTGAGCCGACAAACAGCTGATCAGTTGTTTGTCCTCTCAGTGCGCCAGTCTGGACGCTCCCCTGCCGACATCAAAGCCCTGTGTCGGCAGCCCGGTAAACCTCATCCCACGAGGAATAACGGGGCTGCCGAGAAAGGGCTTTGATGTCAGCAGGGGAGCATCCAGACTAGCGCACTGAACAGACAAACAGCTGATCAGCTGTTTGTCGGCTCAGTGCGGCGGCCATGTAAATTTAAATGAAGACGCGATTATTTTAATCGCAGCTTCATTTCCCTTTGCCTATAACCCTAATCTACATGGCTCCGTCGATGGAGCCATGTAGTCGAGACACAGCCTAAGTGCTGAAGTCCTCCACATGAATTTGTGTGGCTCTCCCACTGACTTCAGTTTCTGGGATCGAGAAGTCCAACCCTGAACATTAACTTTAATAATTTTTATTGGGCATGTGTACATCCAACGATCCATATGGGTTTTATTTAGAATACTTCAAACATTTTCCACGAGCACATTTAATGGAGCCATTGGATGGAATGCAAGCACACTGTTCTTCTCCAAAGCTCAACTTACTCTTTTAATTAGGATAGTGATGAAAGCCTTACAAGTACTTAGTCAGATAGATTTCTGGTGTTCAGTAGAAAACAAATTCAATATTTTTAAAATTTAGTTTGTAAAAAAATTGCTATTAATTCAAAATATCCTCCAGAATACCGATGCTAAGGAAATACTATTTATGTAACATACTGTATAAATAACTTACATAACATATTTTACCATGTTAGTCTCTGAATAGTGTACATTAGGAATGTGTGTAGCCTATCTAATGTAAAACCATAGCTATTCATTTTAATACCTTCTCAGATTTCACAAGACCAGTTGGCTTTGAGTGGAGCAGAGTTTGAACAGAAGACTTCTAAGAGAACCCCAAAATGGTGAAAGAAATGGTGGTACTTTTCCTTCTGACTCACTTCTGAGTCAGCTACAACACCCCAGCATGGTGTCAGAATGACATTATGATGCTGGAAACACTGTTTCTTCAATGTAGACAAAAAATCAGTGTTCTGATGGTTTGTGATCATTAAAGAACTAGTTAGTCCTGCTATCCTGGCTACTATCTGGTAAATTATGTTTCCCAGAACAGTTTAAACTGGATGGCGTATCCTTCTTTACCACCTTTCCTAAATTGCCTACTGCCTGATGTATGACATTCTCTGTGTTCAGGTAACACAGGCTGCTCTTCTTCTGTGAGAGTGAAGTACAACAATTCTTGAACATACAGGCAACGTCTACACTGGCATGATTTTCCGGAAATGCTTTTAACGGAAAAGTTTTTTTTGCGGAAAAGCGTCCGTGGCCAATCTAGATGTGGTTTTCCTCAAAAAAGCCCCGATCGCCATTTTCGCGATCGGGGCTTTTTTGCGGAAAACAGTACTGTGCTGTCTACACTGACCCTTTTGCGCAAAAGTCTTTCGGAAAGAGACTTTTGCCCGAACGGGAGCAGCATAGTATTTCCGGAAAAGCACTGACAATCTTACATGAGATCGTCAGTGCTTTTCCAGAAATTCAAGCGGCCAGTGTAGACAGCTGGCAAGTTTTTCCGCAAAAGCAGATGATTTTGCGGAAATACTTGCCAGTCTAGACACAGCCACAGTGTCAAATTTCTCTCCCCCTATATAGTCCCCAGTGAGTCCTCTTCACACACCTATTGCAATAAGGGCCATTTAGGAAAACCTTTGGCTCACAGCATGATCCAAAGTTTCCATTGAAATCAGTGAACATAGCCCAACTGATTTCATGTGGGGGTGAACCAAGTGTTCCGTACATCTAAGCCCGTGGTCCCCAACACGGTGCCCGTGGGCGCCATGGTGCCTGCGGGGGCACTTGCATGCGCCCGCCCGGTGCTCGGGGCTGGCCTGGCCCCGGGCACATGGCACGGTGCTTGCGGGGAGCGTCGGCCCCGGGTGCGCGGCGCTTGCAGGGGGGAGAGGGAAGCCCCAGCCCTGGGCGCGCGGCGCTTGCAGGGGGGAGGGGGAAGCCCCGGCCCCGGCCCCAGGCACACGGCGCTTGCAGGGGGGAGGGGGAAGCGCCGGCCCCGGGCGCGCGGCGCTTGCAGGGTGCTTGCGGGGGGGGGGCACCGGCCCTGGGCGCGTGGCTATGGGGGGGCCCCCGGCCCCGGGCAAGCGGCAATGGGGGGGCCCCGGGCAAGCGGCTATGGGGGGGCCGCCCCCAGGCGCGCAAGTGTCCCTGCCCCCTGGCGCCCGGCGGGTGAACGGCCACGCCCCCTGGCGCCTGGCGGGCGAACGGCCATGCCCCCTGGCGCCCGACAACCTCAAAAGGTTGGGGACCACTGAACTAAGCAACTATGTACATTCCTCCATCTCATTCCCTAAATTGTCTGAGCTCTCAACAGGAGAAAACCTTACAAGGGGCTATGCAAAGCACAATACATTAGCCCCAAAATTCTGCTTTTTCAGTACAATGTGATCCTGTTGCCAAAAGTGATGATGACAATGATGTCCCCATTTTTATAAGTTGCTTCGTGATGCAGACAGCTATTTAAATGTTAAAAATGATAGTTTATGGGAACTCATCCAGTTTATTTTATATTACAATAAACAACTATTTTAAAAGTAAGAAAGCATTTAAAATTTTCATGGACAGCTATAACAGTTTTTATGTAGTTTTATTTTGAAAGACTAATGCTTATATTAAAAGGTATAGATTTTCAGCTGGTGGAATGGATATCTCAAATAAGTAAAACGTATCATGATTGTAACAACATTTCACTTTTTAAACTTTCTAAGTAGATAACAATGTGCATTGGCAGTGATAACTGTTAAAATGTATTTTGTCATATATGAAACCAAGACATCATTACTTGCCACTGTGCTTTCAATACACCCACTGTGACAGCAGGAGCATACTACTTCTGTTCTGTTCACCATTTTATAGACCCTGCAGTCCCAGCATACTACAGAAGTGATGCAGTGGCTCAGGGCTCTTTCAGCCAGTGGGTCCTTGTCAAAGGCAACTGTCCCCTTTAAGGAAAGATGGACCCATCCCACATTGTTTCTAACCAGGTGCCTCCCAGATAGGGCTGAAGAACTAGGAATCAAGTGATTGTCTGAAGAGTACCAGAACCTAGATCCACAAAAGTATTTAGGTGCCTAAGTCCCACTGAAATTTTGCCTGCCTGGTGAGAAATTCAAGGAGCATATAGGCTCCTGCAGGAATCTTTAGGTCAAGGTAAGGGCTGGAGGGGCTGAGAGAAATAGGGGGAGCCTCTGTGAACTGAAGCCTGTGTTGAGCAGAGGGACTACTTTATTTTGCCCCCATAGTAGGGAGCTGGGGAGGTTGTGGCATAACTTCATCCTTCCTGGACTGGAAAAGAGATCCCACCAGCCACAGCCCTGCACTGCAGTACTGCAGCCCCCCACATCTTGGTCCTGACTTGAGAAGTGGACTGTGCCTCCTCAGTACACACACCCAATTCACCAACATAAAGCCAGTGTGATGCACATCTGTCTACAATTCTCAACGTGTTAAACAGGACTTTACTTCAGCAATCCCATTAACTATAATTTGCTCAGGTAAAACCCTACTATATTCTTGGAAGCTTTCTCCTCTAATATCTAACACTGAAATGTTTACTATAGTCCCATAGTGCCTTAAGTTGTTTAAAGTAATAGTCCCTTATTTGTTCATCTGATGTCTTGTTAAAAATGTTTTAATCAATTTGTTCAGTTGAAAAAGCAAAAAGAAGAGTTGTTTCATCAGAAAATGAGCTATGAGTTTGTACATCATCTCTACAGTTAGTAGTATTTAAACACAGATTTCTCCAAAGGTCTAAATGTATTTTGATATTTTAAAGTGTTGCACTGTGATTTTTAGATTACCCCTTCTTATTTCTCTGGATGCAAATTGGCTTACATAGTAAACTTTAAATTTTCAAGGGTTGATTCTCAGCTGATGTAAGTTGGCATAATTACTCAGAAATCAGTGAATCTACCTTTACTTACACCAGCTGTTGATGTGGCCTGTAGAAGAAGAACCCTGGCCAGAGAAGTATATTCTCTTATTTGTTATCTTTAATATGTATTGGAAACAAGAAAGCTTTTGAAGGGAAGCACCTTTACTGCTCCTATTGATTTCCTTTATTTAAAATATTAATGAACTGACCAGAACAAGCTATTTTTTAAATAAGATCAGAATTAAGCAAGCTGCATGAGGTTTTCTACATGATTCCAAGTGTTTATATATTAAAAACAGAATTAAAACTGATTGGTTGATAATGACTGCAGATGCTGACCTTTGGAGAGATTTATTAGTCCTGCAAACTGTGAACTGGGCAACCTGCTCACTCTGCCCTTGATAGTGGAGCAGAAATCATGTACGGTAGATTTAACCCCTTCTTGTTTCTAAAAATAAATTGCTGCTAAAAGAGCCATATCTGGTTGTAATTAAAGAGCAGACTTCCTAGGCTGCAGATGTTATTGCAACCAAAAAAAGAAAAATTCATCTGGTCATTGAAAATCAAAACCTAATGTTACATTCAGCTGATTCTTTACTGACTAATCTAAAATGCGGACGAATACACCTTTTGTTTAAACACATTGTAAATTAAATTTACTGTCCATATGCCAATATGGAAAGCTACACCTGCATCATACAATAAGGATTCTTGATCCTTGATTTCAGCGGCTCTGGGTCTTATTCAATGCCCATAACAGTCAACACAATACTCCCTGTGACTTTCATAGGCGCTGGATCAGATCCTATGTGTGATGAAAGATATAACTTGAAAGCAGACATTTATCAAGACAAAAAGTCAATAAGAGTTGTAAATATCGGAGAAAATAATTTAATTGCAATTTGGGTTTAAATAATGATGGTAACTTAAGATGCTTTCGTTTACTTTTTTTATAACTTACTCTCAAGAGCCAGTTAATGAATCTTTGTGAGCTCACAATTCATGTTTATTGACTATTTAATAAAGCACCCTATGGTACTGATGGCTCCTGCATACAGCAGAGACTGTATTCTTTACTCAATTAGAAGCCAAACTTCTCTGCTTATTCCAATTTTTTAATAAAGCAGTCAAGTCTGGGCTGTCTTGTAAATGGATTCCAAATAACAACTGGTTACATGAGTAAATCTTAGATAACAATGGGGGGTTGTTTTGTTTTGTTTCTTTAAACCACCCTGTGATGTGTACTGTAATCTGTTTTGTCTGTTGTCTCTGACAGTATCACAGGGAACCTGGCTTGGTGAGATTGATTGGTACCTCCAACTTAGCCATTTCCTTGTAGAATGGCTGGCTTTTTTTTGCCTAATGATGTTACATTTGTCCTGCAGATGATGTAGAGCATACTGCAGAGGATGAACGGCTCTGCTCTGATCACTTCTTAGTTGGCAAGCACTCACACTTCACACCTACCGTCCTCAGCACCATTAATATTATATATAGATACCCTTGTCACAGATTTACATTCAGTGATCCGAAATCAAGACGGGAAAGGTGAAGTGTGTGGGAGGGTGGGGGTGAGAAGGTGATCTGATTTATTATGGGGTATGTTGAAGAATAAAAAAGAAGTGGTCGAATTTATATTAATGCCCTGACCTATCTCCTCAATGTGGCTTTCTTCTCCTCTCAACCGTAGAGTGCCTTTCCTTCTGCAACAGATTTCAAAGCAGATTGAACAACACAATGGCCACATGTCCAAGTCATGCATTTATCTACAGAAAAATCTCTCAGATCGCAATCTTTTTTTTATTATTCCTCAGAGTTAATCCCCAAGGAGATAAATCAGTGACAAACTACTGGCCATATTATCAGACCCACCTCCCTGAGGCAGTATGTGAAAACCTTGCTTCCTGGCATTTGGATGGACACATTGAACAGTTGTTGACTAACTCCCTCATTCACACACATAACTGAGGGCCCTATATAAGAGACTTATCTTGGAAATTTGTCCACTAAAGAGAGAGAAAGAAGACTTAATATATATGTTGCAAAGAGAGATTGCTGCCCTATATATTACCTAAAATACAAATTTAAAAGTATTTTGAAGTTGTGATACATTGTAACGTCAAGCACGCAAGAGTAAGGCATTGCCAGGATTAAGGAGGGCTGTATACTCTTAACTACATGACCATTTTTCCCACAGTGCCCAGGATGTTAAGGACAAAGTCATGGATTGTTTTGCCTAAGGTTCTGGGTGGGAGGCTGGCCCAGTGATTGGAGGAGAGGTGACCAGGCCTACTACCTAGAGTCTGAATCAAAAGCTGAGTTACTAAGTCCAGGGAGTGAGTTGGAGCTACAAGCCAGGACTTAGGAGCTAAGAGTCAGAGCTGTGGTCTGAAAGTGAATACCAAGCACAAGAAGCAAGCCAGAGTCAAGAGCCAGGAATCAGGAGCCAAGGGTCTGAGGTGCAGTCAGAAGCCAAATATCAAGTCCAGGGAATAGGTTGGAGCCAAGAATTAGGAGCCCAGGGCCAGAACCAGAGTACTAGCCAGAGCAGGGGCAGGAGCCAGTAATGAAAATCAGGAACAAGGGCAGAAGCAGGGGTCAGGTGCAAAGTCCAGGAGATGGGGAAGCAGGACCAGAAACAAAGCTGGGGTTGTGGAATATGATTGAGCAGCCAGGCGTGGTGCACAGTAAGAGAACATACATGCTGGAGTTTTCAGCCAGTCAGGAGACTTGATTCATTACTTGAATCAGCTGACAGAGGTGATCTGGATCTGGGTTCAGCTGGGGGTGCCGACATACAATGGACTTGCTCTGCGGCTGAATGAAGTGGTGAAGTGAAGATGGCTGTTACCTGTAGGACCCTGCCTCAACATATTGCAGAAGTTGGCCCCCTCTGTAGGGATGTCAGGGGTAGGAAGCCAGGGGAAGAGAGAACACGGTGTCGGTGCAAAAGCAGTTAAATGTGGACTTATAGACTCGAATTCTATCCCTCCCTTTGCCATAGAGTCCCTGTGTTGCTGAACCAGTCTATACTAAGTATTGGTCATGTCCTGGCTACTCTTGAGACCCTGACACATAGCTGCAGCCTGAAAAGTCAGATCCTTAGGCATCTTATATTAGGCTCCCAAAGGAGTTGACATTTTTTACAACTGTGGCTCTAATTTCTGGGCCTGTTTGCCATATGTAAAACGGGGATAATACCACCACCTCAGGGGTAGTCATACATACCTGAGATGCTCCTCACATTCTCTGCATTTGAATTAGACTGGTCCTTCTTTCCCATGTTGTTTGGGTGCTGGGAGGGGAGGGGCGAGGGAGGACTGTATGTGCAACAGAATCTTGGTGAGAGTTGGGGGTCTCTACTCTGTTCTGCCAGGTTTGCTGCCTCCTCGCAACACCTTCCTCCTGCAAATCTATCAATGCCAATAGCCTTTATTCACAGGAGTAACTACATGGGTATCAGTGAGTCTGGCTTATGTAAATAAGGGTTGTAAGGTCCAGAGCTCTGCCCACAGTAGTAATATTTTGATAAATTCATAAACTGGTAAACAAGACCTCCATAAGAACTATGATTTGTAAATACAGGTGCATTGTCTAACCAAATAGCATATTTATTAGATCTGTCTTCAAGTGCAGCCAGTGTTCTTTAACTGCACAGTGTGGGGGAAGCTTGCAAAATGCCTGCCTGCCTGTGCTAGGCCTGGCTCAAGCTAGTGTTATTTAATTTCTCACTTTCTGCAGCACTTCGTTCATACAAAAGTAAAAAGGATTGTCTGTACTTGGGGCCAGATTGTAGCCCTGCTAGCCTGGCTCCATGGAAGTCCAAGGGAGCATAAGATTCCTCCTTGTACTCCAGTGCTGGCTATGTGCATCACAGGAAGTAGCAGGGAAGGGGAAGCAAGGTTCGCTGAGCTGCTGGGAGTGGACCGAATGGGGCTGGGCCTGGGTAAATCCTGGGCTCACCCCACCATCAGATTGTTCAGCACAGTGATACCACTCACCAGGAGATGTACTTTGTGCCAGGAGTAGATCCAGAGCAGTGTACTCTCCTCCCAGAGCAATGCAGGAACTGGGATGCAGCTTGGGATTCTCACTGACTACCCTTAGAGCTAGGCAAGTAATTCCCTACATGAGGAGAAATACTGAGCTAGAGTTCTAAAAATTGAGTCACCACAATGGCACAATAGGTGGTAGGGGTTAGCCTCCCTAAGTACAACCCCCTCCGAGACCATAGGCACGTAGTCAGATTGTCTACTTCCTTCCACTGCTTGTGCTGCCTCAGTTACATTCTATCCACATTAGGCTAGCTTAATCAAACCAACACAAAACAGAAGCCACTTCACTAGTTCTTCCATCTTGCTGGAGGATTTGGCAAGAACTTCACTGTTCTTGACCCACATTAGAGAAGTTGTGGGCACTTAGCAAATGGCTTTCATCATTTTACCATTAACCTACTGTCCATGGATTCTGGGTAGGACACTATGGGGAAAAATGAGTATAAACCAATGGGCAGGATATGAAATAAAGAGCCATTAAGCCCAAACTATTTCAGGAAGTGAATTATGGTATATTATTCATATCTCATTGTATTGATGATAATCAGCTGAAACATCAAACATAAACTAATTCTACCTGATTGCTATCAATGTACTTAGGCATGAACAATAATGTCTCATTGCAATTATAAAGTTTTCTTATAAAATGCTTTGAAAAATTACATATTGTACATATATTAATTTAGTTACAGATCTAACATGTTCTGAACTGAAAATGATGTATTAATTTCAACACTGTGTTCTTATTAGCCAATCGCATCACTTGATTTCTTCTGCCCACTTTATAATTATCATTAATTGCCAGTTTATAATAAGTTTATTCAGTTAATTCAGTGCTGTTCATGCCCTGCAGCATAAACCAATACTGGTATCATTTGAACCTATGAGTAATTAGAAAATTGTAGTACCATTAGGTAACTTGTTACTGTAAATGATTTCATCCTTTAAATAACTCAGCACTCTTTTTATTATTAACAGAAAATACCGTTATTCCTGCTGAGTTACTAAAATAGTTTTAGTCAAGTTTTTTTTAGTAGGGTCTATGAATGATAGCAAGGAGAAATAAAAGAACTAAATATGGGTATCTTGGTTACAAAGAGCTAAGAGTGGAAAGTAATAACCATCTACATGTATTTGCGGGTTTTAAATACTAAGGATGAAGAGAATCATTTGGGGGTAGTGCTAAAGGAAATGATTTAGGCATGTTGTGAAGGTGTTTTGAAGGGAAATTTCAGGCTGAATATAAGAAAAATTTTCTGACAGGAAAATTTAGCATGTAATTGACTATCCTCCCCTAGACTTAGGAGTCCTGCTCTGGGGCACATATTGCTCTGAACAATCCCACCCTAGCTGGAACTAAAAGCCCTAGTAAGTGTTTTCCATTTCTCATTTCCATAATTCTTATAGTAGTGCTGCAGTATGAGCTGGAATTCAGATCACGGTTCAATGGCTTAACTTTATAAAGGAATAGTACAGTATTCAACAGAAATGATCTCAAATGCTACATCCTTCAATAGTGATACTGGTTTGGTTTGAATAATAACTGCAGAACGCTTGCATTTTATGAGGATTAATTATATTGTACAGTATCTAACCGAAAAAGACCCTACACACTAATTTTCAGCTGATGGAGTTTAGGGATATTGTCCTTTTGTGTAAAATGTCTCATGTCCTACTTCTGATTCTAATAAATTATTTCCCAAATACAACTCCTCCTGTCCACTACATTTCTCTCTCCTAACACTGTTACTTGCACATAGTCCCCATGCCACTACCCAAAGAGATTCTGTTTTTCATTGGTTACCCACAGTTCCTGGGGCCATTTTAGCAGCTGCATCTCAGTGTGACCTAGCTATCCCTACATCTGGTTGTTTTTCTTCAGCCACACCTCATCAGTGAGGTAGAGAAAGGGGTGATATACGTGCTACTTCTTGGCTCTGTGCTGTTCTGGAATCCGGCTGCACAAGTGACTGATCGAGCTGTGTTTATGGACTGTCAAAATGATCAATGTAAATAGCATTAGCTAAGTGATGGCAGTGCTTCTTGTGGATCAAGGGGTAAGCACTCATGGGTGGGATTGTCTCTACCATCCCCAGATATGTACTCCACCAGGGATCTCACCATTGCTACTGCAGCTGGAGCTGCACAAATGGTAGCAACAGTTGAAATGTCTGAGCTGGATGCAGTCTTAGCATTTTCTTCACTGAATGGAAGGAGGGATGATAGGTTCTCTATGCTCAAATATTGTGTGATAATGGATCAGTCAGTCTGGTAAGCACTCTTGCACTTGGGCTGAATGCCTCATCTTACAAATGTCTAAAGCTTAGCATTTCTGAATGCCGGTATTTCATTTGGCAGGATTAATTGGGCCAGTCATCATTGTCCTATTTGGCAAGCTAATTCTGAGTTTCATGCATTTTGAATGAATGTCATGGCAAGACTGTACTCTGGTCCTACATAGCCACGAATAAGCAAGATAAAGAAAGGAGGAAGGCAAAGAACTGCTTTATCCTCTTGCATGTCTCCTTGCAGGTACTTCAGTTACTGGTTAGATGAAAAGGGAAGGTTTGCAAGAGTTTCTAAGAGATGGATACTACTAGCCATTTGACAATTCAAACCAACTGATGAAGCAAAAATGATTAGAAAAACAATATGGAAATATCATCCCAAAAGTGTTTTGGAGTCTGGTCCCTCCTTTTTTTCTTCCAGAAACTTGCCACCAATTATGTCTAATTTGATTTCTCTCAGAATAACTCCACTTGGGTCAACTTCTTTTTGGATAGCTCTGTTTAGTTTGCTGTGCTCCTGAGTTCTGACTTTGTGGATAGACTTGAATGATGTCGCATTCTAATGAGCTACATTATAGGCAGGTTAAATAATTTACCACTACCACCACTTGAAATCTAATCTGGACTCTCTCAGCCAACTCCCCCTTCCGGCTCCAGTTTGGTCCTTCTTATGGTCCAGCCTATAGGAATACCCTACATAAAACCAAGTCACTCTAGACCAAAATTCTGTTCTGTGGCCAACCCAGCTGCTCAACAGAGGAAGCAGCAAGGAAGCCTGAAGCAATTATGAAATAACTGATATCTGACTACAATCCTAACTCTGCATGAAGGTTAGATTTTAGTTGATAAATATTTCTTACCAAATTAATTTTTCAGTCTTGTTCTTTGTAGTGCCACAGATCATGTAGAGTGATTTATAATTCTGGTCTCACACGGCTGGTTACAAAGTAGAGTTTTGATTAATCAGAAAATTGGTTTAATCATTTGTTGCTAGGAATAACAAATTAATGTAGATGAGGTCCATACAGCTGCCTCTTGAATGAAGGGCTTGAACCTGCAAACTTTGAAGAGAATGCAGTGGGATTGCTTGTGTGACAAAATGTATTAGTCTGTAAGCACTTGCAGGATTGAGCCGTAGGTCTGCATTGGACTGCCTCTGGATAGTTGGCCCAGCTTGTTATTGTGTCTGCCTCAGAGCTAATTCTGAATATTCTCCCACACAGTAACTAAATATTATAGGAACTGATATAATCAGAGACATCCCAAGTGGGGTGTGGTGCCTAGGGCAACCATTCCTCACTATAGGCCCTGCCCCTCCACTGCCGCTCTATCCCTTCCCTGATCCCTGCCCTTGTCCCCCCACACTCTACCTGCTTATCCTCTACCCCAAACAATGCTGCCTGGGAGATTACGAGGATCTGGCGCAGTTTCCCCTCCTCCCACACAGTCACCTCATGGGCAGCAGGATGTGCAGCAGCCTGGCAGCCTGTTCCATCTCACCATGTTGCCCTCTCCTGGCCAACTGCACCCTGCTTCTTCACATCGGTGGGAGCCCGAGTGCCCTGTGGCCAGAGCGCTCTGCTTCCCTCCACCCTGGAGAAGCCAAACATAATAGGCCAGGAGAGTGGAGTGGTATGGCGGAGCAGGCTGCTGGGCCACTTCGGTTCCCACCGACTGCATGGTGAGTGTGGGGGGGCGACCTTTGATGTCGCCCCATGCCAAGCTCCTGTAATCCTCTTGGTCCCTCCTGTCCATAGGAGAGTTGTGGCAGCTGCTGCGGGGGTGGGGGACCAAAAACATGGGGCCTAGAGTGGCTGCCCCAATTCATCCTATGGACGGGGTGGCTCTGTATATAATGAAGCCAAATTATTCTGTGGTATTGTGCAAAGTGTTACAGCAGATATATCCTCTCCACAAAAGTAATCTTGTGCACAAACTCTATCCTGAGCTCTTAGAACTTTTACCTCAAAAGAGTAATCTTGAAAAATGATGTTGGAAGAGTATTTTGATATTGTGGGCTATGTGTCCAAATACCAGGTTACATTTGGTGTTTCAACATGAAATCCTCTAAAAGTATAAATTGATCACATATCAGTGATATCCTTCTGGTGTATGATGTGGACAAAGTAGCAGCCCAGATACATCTCCAAAGAAGGTGCACTGTAGAAAAAATAGTGTGTGATCATTAAAGACTGTATCATGAGTCACAAAGGGGTCAAATTAAGACTGCATAGGCAGCCTTAAATCTGGCATTTCCTAACATTAAAGTGAATGACCTGGCAAATTTAATAATGTCCTTTAAATATAATTAATGTATATAATTCTATATATGTAACAAATATAGATGATGGAAAAGGAAGCATCAGTTCTAGATATGCCCAAACTACATATTAATGCAAATTCTTCCTAGGCCTCTTTATATTTCTTATTATTTTTGTTATTATTAGATCCCATCTATAACTCTTAATCATATGAGTAATTCTTATTCACCCTAGAAATCCCATTTACATGTGTGACTATACATTTCAGGATGAGGCCTATTATATATAGAAATGTATATATAAATATGTACTTTTTATTTAATCATTCAACTGATCATTAATCATCAATAACAAATTGCAGATTTGACTTCTAAATTGATTTGATTTCTCAAATAGATTTCTAAATTGTTCTTTGAGTTTTCTATTCATAGTTGGAGTTTTTGCTTCCCTGCAAAGGAAATATAGCAGAGAATGGAGAACATGTAAGGATAAATGTCAACTGTCAATAAATGGATACCGGCATCAGAAAACTATATACCAACTGCTGTTATATATCACATACCTTTATTCAAAGAGCTCTCTGTTTCCTGTGATGAGTCAAGTTTATAGAAAAAAAAGGACAGGAAATCAATAAGTAGAGTAAGAAACGAAATAAAAAGTAGTCTCTGTTTTAAGTGTGCTGTTTCCCATCTTTATCACTGCCATAACTAAGCTTCTAATGATTTGTACCTATCTGCTTGTTGATGAATTTGTTGTCTGCATGTTGCACAAAGATCGTTTACCCAAAGGAATGCAAGCAGGGAATGGAACCTTCTGTCACATAATTGTAAATTGATAATCTTTCACCAGTACATCATCTGCTTTTACTTGTAAGATGAAAAAAACCCTGTTGCTTTAAAAAGCAGTTATGATTCAAAATAATGCAATCTCAACTTGGCACTGAATAGGTTGTCCTCTTAGTGAAATTCACCCCTATACAGTCAGCCAGTTTATGACCTATCCACCATTTTACCCCCACTTTTCCTGTGTTTTGACTGCAAGTCATACTGAAGTTATGGAAAAGTCAAGTGCACTGATGTAGACAAAACAAGAGCAGACATGGGCATATAATTAAGCAGCATGCTGCACATTTTGATGAAACTTTAACACTGGGGAAGGGTGCTTCCCACCCATCACCCATGTTCTCCTATATCAATAATTTAATGGGATACTGTTCAGGGGTTAGAGGGCACCATACTGTAACATGTAATACTCCTCGGCCTTCATCTTAGGACTCGGCTCTCTCTGAGTCCTAGCACCATTCCTTTTCCTGCATCCCAATAGTTGGATGGATGTTGGTCCACGAGGGCCACAAAGTCTGACCTTGACCTATGAAGGCCAAAAGGTCTTGCTCCACGAGCCCAAGACTCATCTCCAAACCCCAAGTCTTCTCTATTTGGGACCATTTATTTTATCCTTTAACCAAACTGGAACCTGGCCACAAGATGTGATGAGTTAACAGTTCAACCAGATACCTCAGTTAAATACTAATTACATTTCTTCTCAATCCAAAATGGGTTGAAGGTGCTGTGAGGAAGGCAGCATCTCTGCTAGTTGGCCCACTGGAGAAAATGGCCCTTCCTAATGGCCAGGCAGGTGACTGACTAGACCTGTAGCATCTGCCAGGCCAGATTCCTATTCCTCATACAAGGTGGGCAGTGTAGGGCTCATGGAAGGGAGCCAAAAACGGTCTCCATTTGGCTCCTGCTCCAGGTTAAACTGTGAGGGTACATCTAGACTACAGGCTTTTGTTGACCGAGGCTTTGTCGACAAAGAGCGTCTAGACTACAGCCAGTTCCGTCGACAAAGCAAGCCACTTTGCCACATAACTCCAGTTATGGAGTTTTGCTAACCCGAGATATAGTCTGTAGCTGCATCCCTATGGATGCTCAAGCATCAGCAGCACTTGAGTGTCAGCTTGTGCCATCGGACAGGCTAACTGGCTTGAGCTAAAGAAACTACTGAACCTGACCTGGACATCTGTATTTGTGGACAGGAGTCAGGTTAGGGGCTTTACTCGAGTTATGTCTTCAACTAATATTGCAGTGAATGCAAGCTATTCAAAACTGTCTTCTGGAGCTGTGTTCTCAGAATTTGCATTGGTGTCTGTTTGAACTGAAATCAAACATTTGCACATGCACACTGATAGTTATGTATACTGTTAGCATTTTGTAAATGCAAACTGTGTGTGCAATACAGGTGATCAGTTTTAAATACTTATTATAACAATTTACACATCTGGTGCCATCTATCATAGGCTCTTAAAGTACTTTACAAACATGAATGACTTAGACTCCAGTTGGGATAGGGAAGTATTATTATCCCCATATTACAGAAGAGCAAAAAGAGATTAAATGAAAAGAGATAAATAGCAGTCAGGAGCAGAGTCAAATCACTGCATTTCAGCCACCAGATCATCCTTCCCTCTTACTAGTGAGGAATATGAAAGTTTTGAGATGAAATACTCATCCCCTAACTTAACCTGAATATTTTTTTTCAGATTTAGCACATTTCTGACCATTCTGCATGCCCCCTTGCAATGCCAAAGGACCTGCAACCAATGCTCCCTCTAATTTTTTCTATCCACGTACAGAATAAATTTTGCTGTGTGCATCAAGGCATGTACAGATGTGCAGCACCAATAGAAACACATGCTGCCAGTTGTGGGCAACTGTGTACACGCTATCAATCAGCTGGGCCTGCACTTGAATTTCTCCTGGGCATCTGCCGAAGCGCTCAGCTTACAATGAACACTTCCTGCAATATCAGCTTCTTTCTACTTCTGAAGATCTGATGATAAAACCAAAAAGTTCTGGTACACTGTGGTACTTGCTAAGTCCTTGTCTCATATCAGATTTGAGAACTTTGGGGCTTCTCCTTTAGTTATGCCCTCAAGTAAGCGCACTGCATTTCTTTTGTGGGTGAATAATAGGGTGACAACATTTACTAATTACTTTGAGACCAAGCAGAGAGGTTGTTCGATGTTGACATCCCATGTAACTAGACCAGGTGCACCTTCGACATAAAAGAAGAGGACCATACAATCCTTATGAAAAGTCATTTGTACCTTGCATGTCCAAAAAAAGATAAAAGCAAACAAAGACCGTTCTTTTTCTTTTTCAAATCAAGATTAGAGATGAACCCAAATGGCAAATTTCAGTTCTGGATCCAAATTTCCAAAACAATCCAGGTATGGTCAGAGAGAAAGGTTTTGGGTTTAAGGTTCCTCTCTTTGTGGAGACTGTATGTTACCAGTTCTGGCACCTGAAGTGCCTTGTGCACTTCGGAGGAAGGCAGTGTATTGTGTAGATTGAGATATTTAGAGGGGCAGAAATGTCAGCTTGTCCTATGTGCAAATTTGCAAATGGAATCTAAGTTGTGGAGGCACAATCTGATCTTCAGAAAGAAAATTAGAATAAAAAACTTTGGAGAGAATTTGTAAAAATTCAGTCAACCTGAAGAGGAATAAATATTTTGCCCTTTAATATCCTTTTTGGTAAATAATGTCCATTTCTACTTACTCTTTGGCTTAAAAGTATTAATGCAACAATTGAATTGTGAGAAACAGCATGGGGTTTCTGGCCCCGTGCTTTGCTATCTAGGTCATGAATATAAGAATTTCATTCTAATGTCCTAGAGCCATATCAAGCCATCGATTTTTTTTTTTATTTTAAGCAGATTTCCTCATTGATTTAAATGGGGGAGTTCTGTTTAAAAAAATCAATGCACAATATGGCCCCTAGACATTAACACTTCCAGAATATTGACAGCAAAAGAAAATAAAACCTTTTTTATTTCCAGTCTTTCCCTCAAAACATTATAATTTTTCCCAGAAACTCCAGCTGTTCCTCAGTACATAGTTAAATTAAGTGTAAATGCCGTTGAACACAAGTTAACCATTAGAATTAAAAAAAAACCAAGAAAACCATATGACTGGCATCCAACCTTTTAATCAAATAATTTACTAATCACTCACTGTGGTACAGCTTCACAATCAACTCTTCCAGCTAAACCCATCTCCCTCAACCCCTCCTCCTTGCCACTTTCCCTCAGCACTTCAGAAAATGTTCAGTACAGCCCATTAAGGAACACTTTAATTCAAGAGGGTCTATCTGATCAAGAAAAATTAAGCTCCTAATAACAGCAAAATCGAAGGAAATTTGGACAAAATGACTCTCCGCATCACAGATTTTGTTTACTAGTGGGTAATTAATTCTCCACATATGTTGGGAACATCTGTCGCAGTGACCTGCCATCGTATCTGTGAAATGACTGCTGTGCAGCTCCTCCGCAGGTCATTAGCAGCACTCGGAAAGGAGGTTTCCTTCTCCTGCCCCCAGAATGGGCAACTTTTACTTTAGCCTCTCTACTCTATAAGTTCCCCAGTCTGCCCTCTATTTCTTTCCATCAGACTCCAGCATCTAGATCACCCGTCAAAGCAAATAGAGTTTAAAGAAAAAACTAGCATATGGGAAGAAAATGAGGGAGTAATATTTACCATGAAATGTCCCTGGTTTCCTATGTTAAAAGAATTGAATCTATGTACACTGTAACCTCCATACTCCGCGTGCCCTGAATTCGGGAACCGTCCATGGTACTGACCCTGGCAGGGAGAGGAGGAAGCTGCTCTGCTGATACTCCCCCCCACTTCCCCAGCTAGTAGAATGGCAATGAAGCGACATGCTCTGCTGAAGGCTTGTCCCCACCATTCCCATAGCAGCAAGGGCCTGGGAGTGACTGGGGACACAGAACACCAGATAGACACCCTCCCTCCCTCCCCCTCACTCCCTCTCTGGCCCACTAAAATCTTTAATCCAGCAAACCCTGTTTCCTGAGTTGCTGGGTTAAAAAGGTTCAAGGGTAGGGGGAAGAGAGTGGAAGTCTTTGACAGAACTGATCTATTCTAAGACTTTGTTTATGCTACATGGCTTTTAGAGACCCAGCCATGTTGCTAAAAGTTGGGCAGTGTAAGCTCTGTTTGTCACTATGTTTGCCAACAAAATGCTTCCACCCCTATGAATGGGACTCATGTTGTTGACAGCAGATCACTTCTGCTGACAACAAGCCACTTACACTGCCTTTCCAAGGTAAACTTTTGTACTGAAGTGGGTGTAGTGAAGCACCTGTGAACAACAAAAGTCTTGTCATTCATTGCAACAAAGTCTAAATTTATGCAGTGCACCACAACCCCATGGGAAATAGTGATGTGAATGGGTAACTGCTTAACCTTAATGGGTGAGGCTTACTGGTCCTGGTTAACTGGTGGGGGTTGGAGCAGCTTCCCGGCTGCCATGGGCAGGTGGCTGCTCCAGCCCTGTGGAACGTGCCCAAAGAAAGGGAGCACTAGCCCAGCTGGAGTAGCCCCCACCTGTGGCAGGAGGAGGGACACTCTACTCCTCCTGCCTGCCCCTCCTTTAATCAGTTCACCAGTTAAACATTACATTTAACTGGTTAACCAATCAAACGGGATTTTACATCCCTAATGGGGACATGCAGGAGCAATGCACAGGAGCTGGGGTAGGAAACAAGACTGGTTTTCAGCTTGTGTCTCAATCTATATTGGGGTTTTCTGTAGTAGCCAAGGGCTCAACAGGTAACGTGATGGAGTGGCTGAAATATCAGTGAACGCTAAGATGTGTAGAAATCCTTTTGTTACTGAAAAAACCAAAATGACACGCTAAAGGGGAATTCTGATGCCTGTATTTGAAATCCACACTCAGCTGGTATGTTGGCCAAATTCTGGTCACACGCCAGTGTCTACTCATGAGCTTCAAAGATTATTTTCAAGGGCATGCAGATATTTTTTTCTGCGGGGAAGCATTTCTTTAAATCCCAATGGGAACTAGAGTAAGACAAGAAGGGTGAACACCTGCATCTCCTCCAGGACACCTGTGTTTACAGCAAATGCCATGTATTCAATGCATATACTATCAGTGAGCAAGAGAAGGAAAATAGATGCACACATCAAAGAAAATTGATCTGAGCTATCACTGTACACAAAGCAGAGCATTCACTATAAAACAGTGTGTCCCATGTCCACACCAAAGGCAAGCATTGCAGTGCTCCTAATTAAAGTACATTTAACAATTGTGGTTTTATGTTTACTTTATCTCAAACCCAAGGATTAATGTCTGGGTAGCTTTATGTCACCATACTAAAACACCTGCTTTTTGGGTTTGGATTTTTGTTGAGAACGTTAGAGGAACACTACCAAGTTAAAATTCATGGACCAGATCACAGCTGGTATAAACTCAATTTATATCTGTGCAGCTCTGCTGATTTCTACCAACTAAGAATTAGGGCTTATGTCTTTGTAAACAAGAAGAGTTATCCTTACTTGTGTTTTATTAATCATTGCATGGAGTTGTTATTAACAACACAAGCCATAACTCTTTCAGTATTCCTGCTGCTGTTAATGCCCATATAGGTAATTGTGTTGTTGTTCATGTTACAGTTGGCTATTGTGTGAGGCTTCTCCATGTACGGAAGAAATGCTCTATTATGCTTACAGTACTTTACAGAGTACATCCTGCCATGGAGCAAAACTGTATTCATTTTAAAGGCATTTAGTGTGTATCCAAGTTGTTGTACAAGTGAAATTGTATTTAGAACACAGAGTTGGGAATTGGGACTAGGGATCTGTTCCTGATTTTAGTGGTGACTTCTTGTGTGACCTTGGCAAGGACTTATCAAACTGATAGTGATTAACTGTTAAACCTTTGGACTATGTGTAGAGTAGTCACGTGATCCTAGGACATACGTGTATCTATCACATGACTGTGATACCAATCCTGTGGTGTTCAGAGTCAAATGTTGGATCCTGAAGATTCTTATATAATGATCCTTCCGGTCACCACATAAAATGAAGAGCTATCATTATGTCTCTGTGACGTTTCCTGTTTTGATTGTTTACCCATTATTATTACTATTTGACTGACTCTACTTCATGGGAGATTGCAGAAATAATGGTAAGAGGTAAATGTCTCCCCATTATTTGCATATAAAGGACCCTCCATACAAGTAGATCCTCCTCCAACCCCAGCTTTATGTAAGGGTGCTCAAGCCTCTCCACAACATTGTCTCATGAAGTCCAGAAATCAGCACCTTAGGAGGGGAAGGCTATGGCCAAGTGCCTGGTGTCTAACCAAGACAGTATTACCTTTGGTGGAGAGTCTCTCTGCAGTGTGGACCCTACCACATATCTTAAAAGTTGATTCTAGAGAAAGCTGCTGGTGAAAGATGGAAATCAACCTTGGAAAATAATGGACAAGATATAAAGGAACCTGGAGTTTTGTAGAAGCATCTGATGACCTACTTTCTCTAGAGATTCCCTCAAGCATAACTAAGAAGACTTGGGGTGTTTGTGGAGGGTAAACCCATTGCATCTTCATTATCATCTTCATCCTGCAATGAAAGAATTTGAAAAAAAATCCACAAGGGGAACCTCACAGAGAGTTTTATTTCCCCTCAGATCCTGTTCCATATGTTTTTCCCAGCAGAGAGCATGAGCTGTTCTTTTTGCTTGCTGTAATCTACAGCTCTCCCAGGAGACAAATACCACCAGCCAGATATCTGCTGTTAATTACACATGGGTAAATCCAGCCTCAAATCTCAAAATCAATCTCATCTGAAGAAGTGGGTTTTGCCCACAAAAGCGCATACTATTTATATATTTTAGTTAGTTTCCAAGCCATGTCTACACTAGGAGATTAGTCCAAATTTACTAAGTTTGACTTCTTGATATTACAGGGAAGTATCGAATGTAGTCTGAGGCAGGCTCTGTTAATGTGGACGCACTACCTCAGACTCAGAACCCAAGAAAGCACTATGGGGAAGTGTGGGAGGCCTCCCAGAGGCCAATAAGTTTGAATTAGTGGCACTGCAGTGTCCACACTAACTTTAATTTGGACATACAAGTACAGGAATAGCATTATTCCTCATGAAAAGCAAGACTACAGAGTTTGAATTCGGCAGCCCATCATTCCTGAATAATGGGCTTGATAGTGTGACTGCACCGCTTACAAATTCTACCTTGGGGGATAATTTTGGATTTAGGTCCTAGTGTAGACCAGTCCTAAGGTGCCACAGAACTTCTCGTTATTTTTATGAGTAAATCCAGAGTAACTTCACTGAAATCAGTAGAATTGGTCTGGCTTGACACTGGCAAGAATAAGAGATGAATTTGACTTCTTAGCACAATAACGGGCAAGTTAGTTATATAACATGGAGGATTTCTGTGATAAAAAATTATTTTAATTTAAACAGTATAATTTCTTTGAGGAATGTGGAGGAGCAATATTAGCCTATGCATAGAGAGGAAAAAGTCTTAAAGACACCTATTCTGTCAGGGAGAGTGATATTAATACTCAAGAGAGCTATATATAATTATCTGTCATCATTTACATGGCTGGTTTCTTCACCACATACAAAATATACATAATTACAGTTCACTAACAATGGATTTATTTACTGTGTGTATTCATGCTGTATCTCAATCTTCTCAGTGCACAAGGTGTGTAGGTGAGTTACCATGAAATTAAACTCAGTGCCAAAATTTCCAGCAGCCCTTCAATGGATGCACGGGCAGCATTTGTTTACATATGATGGGCAGAACCGTCGGCGTTGCCTGTTGTTAAGTGAGTCAATACCTCCCATTTATAACACCTTATTTTCAGTTGTTTATAGGTTTGCTAAGCTGTAACCGATCAAGCTGAAATGTTTCATGCCAGGTACCTACCTCATGCTGAATTTGTTTGGAACATGTCAGTCAAAACACTGATCATTCTAAGAATGATGCTAGGGATTGTTTTTGCCATGTTGGAAAAATATTAGTCATCTCATTGAGAAGCTCATGCTTTGAAGCAGGGAATTGAAATTCAGCAGGGCACAGCTGTTATTTCAGGAATTTGCTTTTGCTATCTCTGTGAAAATCTGCCCACACTTGACCAGTTATAAGCCCTTGAAAAATTGGTTTATACATGTTCAGTAGAGAATTGTTAGAGAGAAATTATAATAACTGAAGAAGTCATCTGTGCACTGAGCATGCTCCAACCTCTCCCATCTCCTGTGCATGCCTCATCCCACACAGTGCTTGAGCAATCCCAGCTCCCAGTTGTGGGGGTCTAGGGAGGAGATGTGACGGACCGGTCTGGGTCTGGGCACAGCTGAGGGCATCCGCTCAGGACAAATTGCTAAAAAACCAGGGCTTCTTACAGCCCCAGACTGGAGACCTTTCCCAAACAGGTCATAAACCAGTCACGCAGAGCACTTCAGCTGCCAATCTGGCTAGCAGGAAGCCTCATGAGCAAAACCCGTCAGACACCCCAGCTTTCCCTATGCCACAATCAGCCCCAAGCTTAACACACAGGGGAGAGGTTATAGAACCCAATGTCACCTATCCCGAACGGATTCTTCCGGTCCCAAGAAACCAGCCACAGATCCCTGATTAATTTACACTCTGGATCTTACCCAGAAGATCATGCTGGGCCAATCCTTTAGAATCTAAAATCTAAAGATTTATTAATAAAAGAAAGAAAAGCATGAGAGTAAGGTTGTTAAGGAGAATACATGACATGCATTGAATCACCAAGTTCTCAATGCAGGCTCTCAGCAGAGATGTTGCAAACTGCTATCTTAAAAGTCTCTGGTGTACATACTGTGTCAGGATTGGTCCACGATTCTTCCCGCTCTCTGTCCCTCGCAAGACTGCATCTGGGATCAGGAGCAGAATTGAAGACAAAATGGAGATTGCCACATGACACTTATATATGTCTCCTGGCATCTTCCTGTCCAGAGTAGTTCACATGGTCCAGTGATCTATCCCTGTGTCCCATGTCATCAGCCATTATTTGCAGGTTCCCAGATTGTGACGGGCAGCCCCACCCCGCACTCAAGCCCAGGGAAACCACCTGGTGCCGGGGGCGGAGAGGGCCCCACCCACACAGCCCTACTGGGCATGCTCCTAAGGGAGCCAAAGCATAAAAGGCTGCCAGCTTGCTCAGAGGGGGCAGACTGCAGCCAGAGCTGGAGGTAGTGCCCAACCACCTGCAGCTCAGACCGGACTGCCAGAGAGGGAGTCGCCAGGCCTGCTGGACCTGCTGCTGCCAGGCCCAAGCCGGGCTCGACCCCAACGACGGAGCCGCCGGCCGACTCCCCGTGACCCAAGCACTGGACCGGCCACCCCCACCCCCGATGCCAACTGGGGAAGTGCCGCGACTGCCACGCGACTCACGCCAACTGGAGAGACCACTACGGGCCGGGGGCTGGGGGTAGGAAGCGACCCAGGGCAGGGAGCTGGAAAGGCCCCTGAGGGCTCAGGGCGTTGCAGGGAGGAGCCCCCGCCGAGCCAGTGGTGGGAGCTGCCTGCCACTGATAGGGCCCTGGGTCGGGGCCCGGTGGAGAGGGAGGGCTTGGGCCCCCCACCCCTCCCTCCCTGACCCCTGACGAGTGGGGACTTGGCTGAAGGACTAGGCCGCAGAGCCTGGACACTTTCGGACTAGGCCAGAGGGCCGTAGTTCCCCTAATACAGGGGCAGTGGACCTTTGAAACGAGGCCAGGGAAGAGTGAACTATGCCCCGGAGGCAGGCGGCCCGCCCCGAGGGAGGGGCGGCCCCCTGACACAGATGCATTCCTCAGGTGTGTGTTGGGCACCTTGAGAGTCCTTGTCTTCGGAACTGTGCTAATTAGCATAGTCGTTGACTGGACATTCCAGGCCCCTTGCTCTGTCTCAGACAGAGAACATTCACAATATAAGCAGAGTCCATATTCATAACTCTACATACAGATATCACACAAGTACATGACTAGGATACATAGAATCAGTAGAACACAAGCTTTCATTTGAAACCTCACACAGACCCCTTTGTATAGATTTTGGAGCAAACACCCCTTTAGGGTGCAGCAGTGATTTGACTGCTCTCCTTAACATTCAGGACGCCATGCAGTGGAATTGAGGACAGGGAGACTCTTCTGTACTCTTGATGCTCCTCTCACCGGTGTACAGGCAGCGAAGAGAAGGAGGAAGCAGCCTGGCTGACAATGCAGAGGGGGTTGGAGATGGAGGGAGGGAAGGACATAGAGAAAGAAAATTGCCGGAGTCAAAGTGGGAAGGAGTCAGTAGTCAGAAACAGGGGAGGGAAACAGTGGAAGACTGGGACTGTTGGCCAGTAGGGATGGAATGGGGGAGATGACTAGAGACTAGAGGGAAGAAATAGATTTTACAAAGAGCCAGGTAGGGGAAATTGGATTTGGGTGGGCAAGGAGACTAGGAGTGGGGATTAGAAACCTCAAGAGTGGAGACTGAACTGGTTAGACAAGGAAAACAGGAGTGGGGTGAGGAGCCAGGATTGGGGAAGAGACAGGACAGGGACAGGTTTGAGGGGATGGGGCAAGAGGGTTCAGGTTTGAAAGAAACAAGCAGAAGAGTCTGTGACTCCTAAAAACCACTATCCTCAAAAGTCCTCCGGTTCCTGAGTGACAGAAAATATCTGTGAAATCCACTGGCAAAGTGTTGCATCCCCCTCCAGAAGTGGTCCATTCTACACCAAGTGCTGGAAGCCCCAACCCAAGCAAGTGCTTTAACCACAGTTTAATATGTGTAAAGTTATTTAACTCTTAACTCTGCAGGTTTCCATCTGATTAGACTGTCTGGTACAAAATGCTAACCTGGCAGGCAGGTTCTAGGAGCCATGTTTCTTCATGGGGCAAAGGGTATCTTTACCGTATTTACCCAGAGCAGATACTTACAGAGTGAAGCATTTTGGTTTCATTTTGCTAGCAGCTGTGTATCTGAGTAGTGGGAATGTGAAAAGAAACTGCAGTGGCATAATGAGATTTTGAAGCAGAAGGCAGTGAGCGCCCAGGGGGAACAGGGCAGTGTTAGCAGCTTCTGGCTAATCCATTGATCTGTTCTTGTTAAAAGAAAATGTTTCCGTTCTAGTAATGTCTCTCTCTTAAACACTGGTCCAAAATCCATTGAAATCAGTAGAAAAATTCTAATTGACTTCAGTTGGCTTTGGATCAGGCCCATTGCGACTGCCATTTTTAGATTGCCAAGATCATTTTGAGATGTACAGGTAACAATGCACACCACTCGGGATTACACTCTCCTCCTGGCCATATCCTGATTCTTACGGGGACTCCAAACAATTATTCAAGTAAAGTCCAGAAACCACAACCCTTCATTCATGATGACAGAAGTAATTTGAAATCACTTTTCAGGCTTAACTTTCTGCGAGGGAGACTTCTCCAGGAATGATCTAATGTCTTACAGATCATCCCTACCTTCATATAAGTGAAAAATAAAACATTTTAAATCTGAGTTTCTTTTATGTATTCTGAAGCAAAGGGCTACAGTGCCCTTGCCCTTATTTGGCCATGCAGGGGAATAAGTCCCCCAGTGTACCTGCTTGTCCCTACATAGAGCATGATTCTGACTGTGGAGAGGACAGTAGGGGCTACGAGTTAATATTTCACACTGAGACATGGAGGGAAAGAGGAGAGAGCAAGATGGTGAGAGGAGCTCTGACTGACATCCACACAAGCACAAGAATGCACATGTAGAGCCCAGAAAATCCATGGATATCTACTGTATATCCTTGGATATCCACAGCCATGGATATACATGTGGATATCCATGTATCTTTTTGCAGATAAGGATGCAAATGAGGATACAAATTCTGTATTTAGAACCTTGCAAATTTGCAGATATCTGCTGGTATCTGTATCTGCAGATCTGGATGTAGCTATCCGTGGTTCATTTTTGCAGATATGGATGTGGATGTGGATACAAATTTTGTATCCGCACAGGGCTCTATGCTTGTAGGAAGGTGGAGGTGCAGCCTGTTTCAAGAAAAAGAATGAAATGAAGTAACATTCAGCCTTCTTCCCTGAGCCAGAGAGGAATTATGACTTTAAAACCATGTCTACACTAAAAGGAACATCGAATCAAGATATGCAACCCCAAACTACATTAATTACGTAGCAGAAGTCGGCAAACCTTGTTTCAAATTTCCCTACTGTCCCCACAGTGGGAGGCCAATGGGAACAAATGCTCCCATTGCCTTCCCTTACTCCTCGCAGAAGCAGAAGTACTGGCCACTGATGAGGGATGCACTCTGAGTTCAATTTAGCGAGTCTTAACTAGACTCAGTAAATCGAACTCCGGAAGATCGATCATGGCAGCATCAATCTTCCGTTTAGTGAAGACATGGCCCAAGACCCAATTTGTTCTCTGGTTTGAAGTTCCCCTACTCAAGGTAGATCTGTAAAATTAGATTGTAGTCTAGTTTCAAATGAACTGGGAGCAAGGAAGTATTGTGCTGAACAGAAAATTGCAGCTACAAAAATGTAAAAATCTTCATAGTGTTTTCAGGGTTTTGCTACACTCACAATTTTCTATAAAAAGCTGATTTAAGCCCACCCTTATTTTTAGGAAGTATTCATGAAAACTCACTGAATATGTTATTTGTTTTAGCCTATGGGTTTTTGTGTGATGTGATGGAATTTTTAAGATTCTTCTAATATCCATATTGGATCAGATCCTCAACTGGAGATAATCAGCTTAGTTTCATTGATGTCAGTGATGCTATACTGATTTACATCAATTAAGGGCTAGCCCCTGGTCTGCCAGATGCTTTCAAAACACAGATGGGAACACTGGGCTTCATTTACAATTGGGAAACATAGGAAAACAGGCATTGAGAGGTTGTGGCTTTCTAATGTCGCACAGTAAATCCGAATTAGAACTCAGATTTCCTGAATCTGTCTTTGGCTTTAGTCACTGTGGTTGGGTGATTGCCCCACACTGGCTGAAAGGGGTTAAAGCAGGCTAGAAGAAGCTTGTGCAGAGCCTTGGCCAATGAGGGAGAAGTTTTTAAAGAGCTAACGAGAATGTAGCTAGCTGGGGCAGTGCTGTATATAAGGAGATGCAGAACAGAGAAAGACAATTAGACTCTGACCATTGAAGGTGCAGGACCTGGTTCCCAGAGAATGTACCTTTTGGAAAGCGGTGCTAGGCAGGCTCAGGGGTGCTAGAGAGCGAGGTTCCAGACTGATATCTGCCAGGCTGCTGGCCATGCCACAAGGGATAGGAGGGTGGAAGGATCACAGGGGAAGTGGCACAGGGAACTAGAGGCAGCGAAGGAAAGTAGAGAAGGGCAGGACAAGACTACTGCTGAAGGGTCCCCAAGTCATGAACCAGAGAAGTGGGCAGGCCTGGGTCCCCCATTTCCCTCTTGCACCACACCTTGCCATCAAGGTGTGGCCTATACAAACTGTGACTTGTCCCTGAGAGGGGCTAGTCTTAAAGGCCATAGTCAGTCACAGTGGCAGCAGAGATGAAGGACTGATCCCCCAGGAGGGGAATGAAAGACCACTTTAGTGGGCACTGCCGGAGGCAGTGTCCCGAAGAGGATGCCGTGGTCCATGAATGATGCAGGTCCAGAATCCGAAGGCAGAGGAGTGGTGGGTGAAACAACAGCCAGCAGATAACTATATATATGAAGTTACTGTAAAGAGCAATTTTCAAGCAAATTAGAAAATTGGGGTTTTACTTATAGAAATACTGGCAGCTGCTTAAATAAAGTGTTCCAAATGACACCCCAATAAATATATATTCAAGTAAACTGCTGAGGTCCCTGTCTATGGAGAAATTTACATGTGGTATACCTCCCAAAATACTGTGTACAACAAATGCATTAAAAAATTTCAAAGCCTAAGCAGATGCCGTTATCATGATAAATCACTTTTTAATCAGTCATAATTTTGCACTAAGTGCTGTATAAGTGCCCTTTGTTTCACTACTTAAACTGTCAACGGCTAACAATGAGAGTTGCAGACTAGTGCCTGTCATTAAAAGCAGGGGCAAAATCAATACAATTTTTAATTAAGGGTGCCCGGTGACTAGAGCTTTTAAACAAGGAATTCTCCTTGTCAGTACATCTAGCCTTTAAACCCTCCATATTCTGGCAGTTCAGAAGTTAACAGGCAGGAAAATGGAGGATATTTGTAATGTGGTCCAACTTGAAATAAGAAAGAGAGAGTTCTGAGGAGGAAATAATATAATGGTTTCTTTTGGTCCTAGTGGCTTTGTCAGAGATGGGATAAAATATGCAGATTTTGATGTCTGTGTAAACTGCAAAGATGACCTTTTCACTGACCTTAAAAATAATTATTGTAGAATAATAGGCTACGTCTACACTGGCATGATTTTCTGGAAATGCTTTTAACGGAAAAGTTTTCCATTAAAAGCATTTTTGGAAAAGCGCGTCTAGATTGGCAGGACGCTTTTCCGGAAAAGCACTTTTTGCGGAAAAGCGTCCGTGGCCAATCTAGACGCACTTTTCCGCAAAAAAGCCCCGATCGCTATTTTCACGATCGGGGCTTTTTTGCGGAAAGCAAATCTCTGCTGTCTACACTGGCCCTTTTGCGCAAAAGTTTTTCGGAAAAAGACTTTTGCCCAAACGGGAGCAGCATAGTATTTCCACAAAAGCACTGACAATCTTACATGAGATCGTCAGTGCTTTTGCAGAAATTCAAGCGGCTAGTGTAGACAGCTGGCAAGTTTTTCCACAAAAGCAGATGATTTTGCGGAAAAACTTGCCAGTCTAGACACAACCATAATGTTAATAAAATTTGAAAGTTTCTTTTCCATTGACACATGCCCAAGTCCATACAATGAGCTATTGCAGACAAGAATGTTTTGCAATCTATTTGGCTTATTTGTTTTATGGACTGCCTCAAGCTGCCTTGTCCTTGTTTGGTGTCTTCCCCTTTTATGTCCCCTCTCTCCTGACGATACTGGCTGTTTCTTTGGCATTCATTGAACTGGCAACCATATTTGACCAATGGGAATAAAATTTTAACATTGAGTTCATTAACAACTTTATTATTCTGCTTGTCAGTAGAAGCACAATTCAGTGGGACTACTGGTGGGAGTAGGGTCTTATCTACATAGAACATTTTCCCATTTATATACCCGGATAATTAAATTGCTGTAATTATATTGGATTCTCTTATTCCAGAATGAATGTGGGAGTTTTTCAGCCTAGATTCAATTGTTTCCAAAACAACAACAAACCAAGAAAAAAACACTTTTTTATTGGAATAAAAGTGTTCGCTTGGGAAATGGGACTGACACAACAGTAGTGATTTCAACTTAACTTATACTGGTATCATGCCCATATAGGCAAGCCCTTAAGCATTGCTGGATCTCAGCTACCATTATTTTGATTATTGAGCTAATGGATTATTTATATATGTATTAAATAACAATTGGATTGTTACTGATATATTTTGTGGATATTTTGTGCATATGGAGCTTTATTTTGAAGTATATCAAAGCAATTTATAAATATTAGTAAATTATAATCTCACAAATTCCCTGCATTTATTTATCTTATAAAATTACCCAACAAAGCCCAAATATCCAGTCAAAGTCCAAATGTCTATATAGTGATTTTTAACCCCATAGCACAAGCCCAAGTCAGCTGGCCTGGGCCAGACATGGCTAGCCCACAGGTCCCCTTAAAGTCTCTTCCTGGGCCTTGGGCAAATGGCACTGTGTCTATATTACAGCACGGGCTGTCAGTCATGAAGCTTGCTGAAGAAGGAGACACTTGTCAGTTTTCTTCCCTGAATCGAAAGGATTTTGATAAAAACCAGGGCAAGGGGGGATTGAAGTAAAATTGTGATGAAGAAACGGGGAACCAATTGCCTGTGAAATTACAGTAGTATGTTTTCTATCTGGGACAGAAATGTGATACTCAGTAAAACATATTGTAATAAAATTACAATTGAATTTAAATATAGCTGCTCTCTATTGGCTGAAATTAGAACTAGTCAATTGCATGTGACCTAGGCCCTGTAGGAAAAGCTGCTTAATGTCTAAGCCCTGGTCTACAGTAGGGAATTATTTCAAAATCACAAGTGGAGCACCCACACTACCAAGCCCATTATTTCAAAATAAGGGGCTGGTTATTTAACACTTGAATTCCTTGAGGAATTACACTTATTTTGAAATAATTATTTCAAAATAGTGGCAGTGTGGATGCTCCACTGCTGCTATTTCGAAATAACTACTCCCCAGAGTCATTTAATGTAATTTCTCCCCAATGCTTCTTGGGGCTGTAAGTCGAGATAGCACAACCACATTAATGGAGCCTGCCTTGGACTAATTTTGAAGCTTCCCTGTAGCGTGGACACACTAGTTTGAAATAGTTATTTTGGAAGTTATTATTTTGAAATAAGCTATTTCAAAATAATTTCCTAGTGTAGACATGCCCTAATAGTCTCACAGAGTATCAGCAATTCTTCTCCACTGCATACAGTAAGAGGTCCAGATCCTTGGGACCCCATCTCCACCTGAGAGTGTTTATAGAGGTGTAGGGATGACTTACTGCCACTTGTATGCCTGGTTGTGAGGCTATTTCACACTGGTCCAGTCCCTACCTGAACCTAGGCTTACCATTGTCGGACCTGGGTCTCTCGGTCATGTTAATGGATCCATACTGCATTATGGTGTGACTTCTGAATTGGGCCTGTGGCTTGAGCTACAGTCCCTCTGCAAAATGACAGGGCTCAGATATGAGCTGCAATGGGACTTGGGTCCTGATCCACTCCCCTAGCAGGGTCCTAGGACGGGATCCTGAGTGTTTGCCAACCCAAGACAGATTGATTTGAGTGTGGAAGGACAAGAGACTTGGGCTCAAACCTGAGTCAGAGGCTGGGCGTAGGGTGCAGAGTGCACACGTCCTATAAGTCTTGCAGAAAGAGCACCTAGCTGGAAATCAGGACCTCAGTGTTCTTTTCTTGGCTCTTCTATTGACCTGCGATATGATGCTGGGCAAGTCACATAATTTCTCCTATAGACAACCACCTAACCTCAAGATGATTCTTACCAACAACCACAGGACATACCACACTAATACCAACCCTGGTACCTTCCCTTGCAACAAACCCCGTTGCCAGCTTTGTCCACATATTGACTCTGCTGATACCATTTTTGGACCTAACCAAGTGAGCTATAAGATCAAGAACACATGTTCCTGCACATCCAGAAATATAATCTATGCTATCATGTGCCGAAAGTGTCCGTCTGCTATGTACATTGGACAAACATCTCAGACACTTCGCCAAAGGATTAATGCCCACAAAACAGATATCAGACAAGATCACAAAGAAAAAACAGTTTTTTGCCATTTTCACCAGAAAGGACACTCTCTCAATGACTTAACCACCTGCATTCTGCTACAAAGACCTTTTACATCTGCACTTGAAAGGGAATCCTCTGAACTGTCATTCATGTTAAAATTCGACACTCTCCGGGAAGGAATGAACAAATACTCAAACTATCTTACCCATTACCAAGATAGCTTCCCCAATTATCACCTCTAATACCATTAGCTCACAGACATCCCACTCTCCCCACCTCTAATATCATCAATTCACAGACACTTACCTTCCTTCCTCCCCCCCCCCTGCATCCCCCTCCTGTTCTGAAATGTGATTTGTCCTTTTCATACGTGTTCATTTTTTAAAATTGTATCCTTTGGTATATATGGTTGTGACTATTTTCTTCCACTATTTGATCTGAGGAAGTGGGTCTGGCCCACGAAAGCTCATCATCTAATAAACCATCTTGTTAGTCTTTAAAGTGCTACATTGTCCTGCATTTTATTTCAAAATAGCTTATTTCGAGTTTTGGTGCTGTCTACATGGCACTTATTTAGAAATAGAGCACCAAATTCCCTTACTTCTTGTACAATGAGGGTTACAGGAGTGGGAGTAAGAAGTCCTCCAGCTTGACAGTATTTCTACATTATTTTGAAATAACCACCTGCTGTGTAGATGCGGACAATGTGATTTTGAAATAACTCTAGTTATTTCGAAATAATGTGATGTGTAGACATAGCCTTTAAGAGCTATAGAAGTAAAATGCTATAAAGGTACCAAGTATTATCATGAAAAAATTTCTTGAGCTGCCCCAAAGCATTGGGTAGCTATGATAGGTCTGTGTGCTTCATCAGTGCACATTCCTCCCCTTCTTGGTTGAATGAGTAGCAGCATTTCTGGGGAGTTTTTGCCTTTTGCTCTCCTCTCTGATCTAATGCAATTGTCCACTGGCAGAAGCGCTGTGAGGTGCAGAATAAAGTAATGAAGCTAATCTGATTTCCACCCCCAACCCCAAGATCTACATGCCCTTATTGTATTAGATTCCTAATGAGATTCTCCATCTGCACTCCAGCAACAGGACCAACAGTGTGTGGGAAGGGGGTGGGGAGCTTTTTACAGAGGAGATTGCCTCAATTTACATCCCATCTTTAATAGATACAAACCTGCCTGCCCTTGAGTTGTAAGGCATCTGTTTCCCTTTCCCAGAGTGTGCGTTGGGGGAGGAGCTTCCTTCTTGTTTATAAGTTGTAAGAAGAAAATATACAAATTAAAGCTGGGTTGTCTTTGTTATGGGCAACAGTAAACATAGGAGCTATAGTGTTGAGGCATCCTCCTCTTCTGTATGTTGCCCTGCAGCCAGGTATAGGGAAGGGACGTGCTTCCTTAGGTGGAGCTTCTAAGAGGAATTCAGCTTTAGCTAGAATTCCTTCTTTGTGTTCCTGAGCAGCATGGGCTGATACATCATGTATGGTACCTGTGAGGCAGGAGCACCATGCCCATGCAGTCCAGAGGTCCTTCCTGGAAGAGGTGAACCCATCACTCTGGGGTCATCTAACCCTCTTTCCAGCAGGTAATTCACATAGGGTGCTTAGAGGAAGCAAGTCCTACATTCTCCAGATACACTGGGCCTGCACCTGTTGAGAAGAATGGGAGCCATTAGCGCTAAAAATCGGTACTCCTGGTCTCCATGCAGCTCCCTGCAGACTATGATATAGTGCTTTCTAGCACACTAAACTAAACATAACTCAGACTATAGAATGAATGTGTTGCCACCACCACACCCATTTTTCTTTATTTCAAAAACCTAAAGTTTGGAGTCAATCCCTCAAAAACTATAAGACTACAAACAATAGTAGTGTGGCAAGTGTATAGCAGCAGGAAACCTCCAACTATCTGCTGGGAAAATGTCTTTGAAATGTTTTCCAAACGAGAGAGGTCTTTAATCAATTTATTATACTTGTAGGGCCAAATCTTCCTCTTTTAAAACACCAAATAGAGTTCCAAGGAGAAGGATTTGGCCTTAGCAGAGTTTTTGTTTGAAATAACCCGTGTGGGTGGTAGGCATTTATGGATAAAATGCCAAGGAAATAGTTTAACAGCCTCACCTGAGTCCTTGGTGGACAAAGTTCCGTATCACAGAAGCACCATACATAATTCACCACAAGAGAGCCCCAGAACTAAGCAAGAAAGCTAAATTGCCTGTCACTTCCAGGAAAGGTGTTCTCTATGGGTCAAGGTTGACATCGCCGGTAAACCAGCATGAGGAAGATCGCCTCTGTCACTGTGTAGATACATTTTGTCTAGACTGCAGAGAAATGGGGAGCATTAGTGTGAACACTCAAATTACCCTGTTGTTTACAATTCCCATTCACAAAGCAGTGAGTCTGTCTCTCTGATCAAGTTTGTGGGGGTGAGGAGGAGGAAGGGAAGCTTTGTGTGTCAATATTTTTAAAGTACCACTTATGGTCTTATTAAAACAAAACAAAGTTACCCACAGCCAGAACATGTATTCTGTGCACAGGGTTGTTCTGTCAGAGGTGTGAGGCATTACCACTTAGTCTGAATACAAAAAACATCTCATTATTACTAGGGATAGGAAATGCTGCTAGTTACAGGCAGCGAATATGACTTCAGGAGTGCAGTTCATGAGAAATAAATGCCATCTGGCTGTCATTAAGTGGCTGATTGTGCCTTTCTGTGATTGACTGGTGATTGATTGACAGGTAGTAAAGAGAGGAAAGGGATATAGTATGTGTCAGCCAGGCTTTAATATTTGTGGTGTGGGTAGTTATCCTGAGGTCAATTTTTTTTTCTTTGAATTCCATTCCCACTGCAGCCTCCATTTCATATAGATTTGATGCCTGCACAAAAAAAAATGTAATAGGAAGTAAAGGGTATGGCCAAATATTAATTTGATCTTTTGCAAATCATCACAGTTTAACTCTAGAACCCTGGAAAAAGATATATACTGTTTCCCAGTCCTGCTTTCCTTACACATGCAAAACTAAAAAATCACGGGTTAAAACATGGGGGCTTAGTTTGAAGATTCAAATTGCTGTGCTTGAAAGAAATATATTTTGGACTGCGAAAAGGCTTCTTTAAAGTTTCAGGATGAAAATTAAAGAGGAGCGTTGCCTAATTAGATTGCAAGCTTACTAAATCCTCGTCTATATGTAACTGCATTGCTCAAGGGTGTGAATAAGCCGAGCAATGTCGCAGACAGCACTATTATCAGTGGGGGAGCATTTCCTGCCACAATAGGTGCCACCTCTCATGAAGTTGGACTAACTGCGCTGATGGGAGAATTCTCTCCAGGTGGATTAGAGTGATGTCATTGACGTGCTACAGTGAGGCAGATGTGCTGATGCAGTGTTGTAAGTGTAAACCTGTCCTAAGATTGGAAGATTTTTAGGAAGGAACTGTCTTTTTGATGCTTCTTCGTAAAGCACTTAGCCTAATAAGGTCCTGGGTATTATGATAATACAAATAATTAATAATGATGATAACTAATAAAACCATCCTGAACCAAGTTCCATTACTTCACAGAGTATCTGATCAAGTAGAACTCAGTCCTGCAAAAAACATAGGCACCTAAGGTTTCATCCAGCAAGGTGCTGAGCAGCTACTGAGTGCTGCTGAGTACCTTCCATTCCCATCACATTCAGTGGAAATGGAGAGAGCTTATCACCAATCAGGAGATGCTTTGCTTAGCACCTTGCAAGGCCAATGCCAAGCTCCATTGGAGCAACTAATGAGATGATCTGAATCCACCGCATGAGTGTAAGCAGCAGTTTTACTGAAGCGCTATAGCTGTGCCACTGCATCCTTTTAAATGTAGACAAGCCCTTAGTTAAACTTGGCGAGTAGACACATTTACACCTCGCTGATATGTATTGCAGCAGGTGCAACTTAAACTGAAGTAAGCCAGTTCTAAATCAGCATAGATTATTTGCACAGGAATTTGTACTTGTTTAATTAAACTGGGGTTTTAGCCAATTTAAGTTAGATTGATGCAAGTTCTTTGTGTACTTGTAGTATTTGCCCCCTAAAAAGCTGGAAGGAAAGAAACCAGATACAGGGTTTTCCTTAGAGGTGCAAAGTCCGTTAGGATGTGCTCCTACAAGACTTGCTCTCCTAGGCTGAAATTCACCCTCGTGTAGAGGACCAAAATAAGGTCTGCTCACCTACTAAAACCAATGTAGGATGCCAGGTGAGAGCACATGTGAGTTTTGATTGGTTCGTGGGACTTGTGTTGGCCCTCTGCACAAGCATGAATTTCACTTCTGAGTAAGGAGTACCCACCTGAGTAAGGATGTGCAGGATCAATCACGTTATTTACTTGGAACCTGCTCCTGATGCAGCTAAAGCCAATGAGAGTTCTGCCATTAACAAGGCTCACGACTTCACCTTTGACCAAGGGCCTAACTGAGCAAATTCTAACTTGTTCAAGTAGTCTCTAGCCTCATCCTGCAACTCTTTGGCATTTCAACACCTTTACTCTCCTGAATATTTTCATGAAAGCCAAGGGATTATTTGTGTGTAAAGTCACTCATATGCAGGACCCAATAGGTCTGTTTGTTTGAGTGTGGCTTGCAGAATTAGGCCCATAATCCCCAGCTCCCACTGTCTTCCCCAACGGAAGCTTTGTCCAAGAAAATACTGCAGGAGTTAGTCCTTAGAGGTGAAAATTGAAATGGAGCATTGCATGCTCAATGAAAATAAGGGGCCATATCATGCTGTCAGTTTTAAAGTTGAAATCCCCACTACTTATAAATATCGTCCTATACCTCCCTCTATCACCATAATGGCATTTGGTTAGCATTCTTGCTCTAAAAATGATGGTATTAAAAAGCTTTAACTCCGGAAGGTATTTTTTATAATGAATTAAACTTTTGGAAATACATCTAGGTCAATGGCAACATTTAAAGAAATAGCATAAATAAAATTAAGGCATTTTTGCATTTTGTTATAATTATCTCCTGTGAAACTCATAAGGCAAAGATACATTGGACTTTTGTTTCCTTACACATTTTTGTGATTAATAAAGATATACTAAGGTGCTTCTAAATGAAAATCAGTGAAGAAGTATGAGGATTTCAGGAGTAATAATTAAACCTGGTGATGTTTTATGCAAGGACTCCAAAAGGAATTTAATTTAGATACATTGTTTGATTAGATTAAAATGATGTATTTAAAATATGCTTATTCAGATTAATTAATGAGTAATACATGTAAAATATTCATTATATATAGTATCTTCTATATATCCAGTGCATCATAAAGACTGTATATACTACATATTTCTAAAACATAACTGTGTATTCAACATATACTTTTATATGAGTAGAGCAACATATACATATTAAATATACTTTTAATTATTCTCTCAAGGCATGTCTACACTAGAAAATAATTTCAAAATAACTTATTTCGAAATAATAAAGCTCCCAAATAACTATTTTGAAATAGCATCTCCACACTACAGGGAAGCCTCAAAATTAGCCCAAGGCAGGTTCTCTTAATATGAATGTGCTACCTTGACTTAGAGCCCTAGGAAGCATTGGGGAGTAATTACTATGAATGACTCTGGGGAGTAGTTATTTCAAAATAGCAGCAGTGGAGCATCCACACTAACGCTATTTTGATATAATTATTTCACAATAAGCATTATTCTTCGTGGAAAGCAGAGGTTATTATTTTGAAATAACCCATCCCTTATTTCAAAATAACTGGCTTGGTAGTGTTGACATTCTGTTTGTTATTTCGAAATAACTCCCTAGTGTACACCAGGACTCAGTAATTATGTGATACAGGCGAATTGTCTCACTAGATCAAAATGGAATTCACATTTGGAAGCCTTGATTCACTATTTTCCTTTATATTCCTGACCTCGGGAGATGGGATAATATTCTGAAAGAGAAAGAAGAAACTAGGTTTTCCCAGTTTCAGTGTGAACCCAATAAACATGCTCTATTTATGTGTTAATACATAACAACTACATAGACAGACACACACACACACACACCTTTTTAAGTAAGTGTTAATCAAGAAAAAAGTGTATTCATCCATGAAGAAAATGACATGAAATAGCTAGAATTTTACATGTTATTATTTGTAATTCTTACACTGGAATCAACAAGAGTACTGCTTCTTTAAGAAAAGATGGTCTCTAAACAGTTTATGAAGTGATAGATCATATATAAATAGGTTGTTTGCTCTCAGTACAGATGCCATCATTACTAACTACTTTCAGGCTCTTTGAGAGCTAAATAATTTCGTAATGCATCATTGAACATTTAGTTGCTTCGATAGCAGATGGTTTCCAGGGTCCATCTGCTCACAGCAATGTTTTCAACAAGCCCCCTTCACCTTCACCAAAAGGTTCAGAAACATCAGAATACTCATTCTTCACCACAGGTGCCTTTTCTGGATCCCACCCTATAGGACTAGTGGGTCACACTCTCATATTGGCAGAGGTGGCTGGATTGGATGCTTTTTGAAAGAAGTGACTTGTAATATTTCAGCAGGTGAATGAGTAGAGCAACAATGTTTCGGACATGCGCGAAGGACCATGTTGGTCTGAGTATAAACAGTATTCTTTCAGTGGTATATTTTTACCAAGACTTGCAGCTAACTGAGAAGTGTTGAATAATTTTTGGCAAAGAAAACAAAAATACTTTTATTTTTGCACAGCAAAAAGATTTGTAGCCAATTGAAATATCCAAGTGTCCTGTTGCTGAACAAAGAAATCCCTATAGTAGGATGAGATTATTAATGAGTCAAATCTGTATTTCCTTACATCACCAAGAGGAAAAAAGGGTAATAGAAAATGACTAAGGGTTGTATAATCAGAGCAGTCTATCCATTTGGGCCTAATATCAGGGCAGCTGCATAAGAAACACAGTGAAGCAACTGAGAAGGAGGTGTAAAATAAAAAGCCACGGCAAGTAGTTAACTCTTTGAGGTTGTGTATATTATCCCCAAATCATACACGGAGGGTGGGGGGGGGGGGGTGAGGAGACATAGATTTTACTCGGTGAACTATATACAGTAAACACATTTTAGCTATTGACTGATTGAGGACATGTCACTTTATCACTCATTTGTCAACCTAGTCATATAATGACACAACTGCTGCTGTGCTACAGAACAGAGTAGAAGGGCATCTACTGAAGGTCTGTGCTCCTTTGGTCTAGCACAACTGCTGACACTACTGTGTGGCATACATGAGAAAGAACCAGGCGTTCCACCTCCTCATAGCTGAGCCCTGCCCTTCTTTGTCTTTCAGAAAAACAACAACCTTGGTTTTCATGGTTTTGTCAGTGAATGCCCAATGCTGGTTTCAGATTTTGCAGTTTGAACCCTGACAAGCCCAGAGGCATATCTGAGGCCTTTTCTCTCAAATGTTGAAGTATGTGTAGTCTCCTTGACTTCAAACAAGCGCCTTGTGTGAGTAAGATGTTCTTACTTCACATCAGTAAATGGATGGTGCTGTGGTCAAGATGCCAGACTGGGAGCCTGAAAATCTGGGCTCTGTTGCTGGCGCTGTTGTAGCCTTCTAGTGTGACTTTGGGCAAGTCATGTACTCTCTCATCTTTGTCAAATGGGGATATAATATTATTTTGTGTGCTTTGTCTGATTGGACTGTTAAGATTTTTGAGGCAGGAACTGTCTCTTATATGCATGTACAGAACCTTGCCCAAAGGGCCCCCTCTCTGGCTTGGAGCCTGTATCTGCTGTTGTAATAGGTACTTGAGAGAGAGAGAGAGAGAGAGAGAGATTGCTATATTAAGATAATGTTATGAGTTTGTTTTAAACCAGGGGTTTTCTGACCCACAGAAAAATCAGTCGGGGGCCACACACAAGTGAGAAGCAAAGTGAGAAGCCCCTGACTGAGAAGGAGAAAGCCACTCCCCACATTCCCTTTACACACTAGAGCCTGGGGGGGGGGGGGGGGGAGAGGGAGAGAGAAGGGGCAGGCTCATAGATTTTGTGTGCTCCAACTCTGTGGTTGGGTAGCAGGGGGCTGGAGTGCCAGCATGGGCTCCCCAATGCAGGAAGATACTTGAGCTTTGGGGGCTGGATCCAGGCAAGCTGGGGGCCAAATCTGGCCCCCGAGCCGGAGGTTCCCCACCCTTTAAACCTTCAGTTACAGCAAGTCAGATAGAAAGGCTTAGTCGGTGCTTAGTCAGTGTGCTTGATCATGCATGTTGAGTATGCATCTGTGACCACTGAGGTCTTCCTGGTTTTGCTTTGGGACACAGCACGGATTCTTCAAGTGGCATAGAATTAAGTGGAAGTGGCTAAAATAAACCTTCTAAAGCTAAAGAAAAACTTCAATTTACTGATAACTAGTCCTGCTGAACAGTTCTAATTCTATTCAGTAGAGCATGATTGTACAGATACTGTACACACTAGTCAATTCATTATCTTAGGAGCACCAACATCTGGATGAGTTTATCTAGAGTGGACTAAACAAAGCTGGAATCCCAGGCCTTCCTGTCCTCTTCCCTCTGCTCAGTCTCTGGGAGGTGATAATCTTTTGGGAATGCAGCATTTCATATTGGATGTAAAGGGCTGCATTCCAAGCTGAGCTGAATGGGCAGGCATCATGGAAATCTGGATCCAGACTCATTAATTATGAGTCCAAACATGGGAGCTATTCTTGTGAGATTTCAGCTCATTTTTGCAGCTATGGATGCGGATACAAATTTTCTATCTGCACAGGGCTCTAAGTATGTTGTAATTGGGATCCTGGTCCATATTCTGATTCCAAAGACAATAGCACAGTGGAGCCACGCTATATTATAGAAATGTGAATAATACATGGAAAGTCCCTCAAAATGCATTGATACTATTAAGCACTTTTATTTCAGTCATTATGGATAAGGCTAAGATTTAATTATGAGTGTTTTTAGTAAAAAACCTGGACAGCCCATCGGCAATAAACAAAAATTCATGGCCTGAGACCTGTCTATGATTTTTACTATATAAATACCCTTGACTAAAATTTAGCACTTCCTGGAATGTTGCTGTTCTGGGAGGCCTCAGGATACTGCTGCTCTGGAGACCTCTAAGGTAAATGTCTAGCCCCTGCTCTGGACATAGGGGCTTACTGTCCCCAGCCACCCACTGCTCTGAAGCTCAGGGGACCATGGCTCTGAAGGCCTCCAGGGTAGTCCTGGGACCACTGCTGCTCTGGTGGCCCTGGGGCCAGAGGCACCAGCCCTTGTTTGACCAGATCCAGGGCCAGCTGCCTGGGGCCTCTCAAGTACTGGTTGGTGTGGCTCCAGGGACTACCTGAGTGGCTGAGCTATGGGTCACTCCAGACGTGGTCGGTACAGCTGCCCCTGCAGCACCTGAGAAGCTGGCCTCGGGGCTGATCTGGCAGCCCTGGGGTCAGTCACACAGGCCATGGCAACCACAAAGGTGACCTCTGTCACAGAATTGCAGCCTCAGTTATGGGTAAATCCTGCACCCATCTCCATAACCACAGAGGGTCCTTGGGTAAGATAACTAGCGAAATTATCCTGTGCAAGGCTGGACATGTCTTTGTAGTGAGGACCTTATTCACTACATAGAAGCAGGAAGGTGAGAAGACCTGCCACTGCACAGATTCTATTGTGCTTGCTGTCACACTGGCATCATGGAGAATTACCTCAGCCACAGCGCTGAAATGACCTTTATGGAGCAGTTCTGAAGGTGCTGTGTGACCTGAGAGGAAAAACTCCTTCCTCACCATGTTCTGTGAACAGCCCAGCTAATTGGGCTAAAGGTTGTGTGCTGATTACTTGGTCCTATTAGAGGGTTCCACAATTACTAATTTGACCAAACACGCAAGCAGAGGTGCAGAGAGATCCAGTGACACTGTGAGTCAACAGTGAACTCAATTGTTATCTGAATTCTCATAAGGATTCCTAACAACATCTGCAAGCTCCTGTTCCTGAGATCCATGCTATTTAGAAGATTTATGGAAACTGAATTGGTTATGTGGAAACAACCTACACAGTGAAATTCTTAGCCCAAGATAGCGCAAGACTCAATGTGGTAAAGAGATTCATTGTCATGGAACAGGTTCAGCATTGTACAATTTGTTGAGCAGATTAGTTTTTGTTTGACTTCTGCACTGCCAGGTACAATGAGACCTGGTCTATGGCTGGAATTCCTACATGCTTCTGAGAATGGTAAAACAATCAGGTATTTGTGGAATTCCCACTGCAGTCAGAGAGACATTATTTCTGGAAAGTCTGCATGATTAGGTCATAATTTGCTATTGTTTATAAATTTTCATAATATGTCCAAAAGGGGTGGGGGGTGGGAGAGGGATCTTTATTGATCAGGGACTTTCACATCTGATGTGGTCCTTGTTTGATCCTAAGTGAATCACAATATTTACTCAGGGCCTGGATAGATAAAGTAAATATGCTCTTGTGTAACCACGTCAGTGTAATGTAGCTGTACTGCTCAGGCACTAGAAATAGTGTTAATGAAAAATGGTGTAATACTGTATGGCATTCCGATAAAATGGTAAAATCCATACCATGCTGGTGGGCAATTTATGTACCGATAGATGTAACACAGATTGTGAAATCTTTGTAGGAGGAACTCTGCCTTCTTTCATGTATGTACAGAGCCTAGCACATTGAAGACACTGCTTGAAATAAAAAACCCCCAGAGATATGTACTGTGAAGTTAATTAATGTTTGAAAAATGCCTTAAGATCCTTAAGTAAGAGAAGGTTTGTAACTGTAAATTATTATAGACTATTACTAGCAGACTTATCCGGTGTTGCCCTGGTCCTTCAGGGCAGGGCCTTGGGGATATGAAGAGGAGGGTGCAAGAGGGGCAAGGGGCCAGTGTTCTCTCTCCCCACCCCCACCCCAGCACTCCCCTACCTTCCTGGGTCCTGTAATCCTCCCCCCAGGCCATCCCCCTCCCCCCAGCCCACTAGGGGCCTATTTTCTACTGCTCTAGGCGACTCCACAGCCTGCCCAGGATCTGGTCACTCTCCCTCCCAAGCATCCTCCTAGCCCACTGGGGCCTGTTCTCTCCCTCCTGCCACCAGGCCAACCCCCCAGCCTGCCTGGGGCCTGTTCTCCTAATCCCCCGCCCCAGGCCAGGCCCCCCAGCTCAGCCAGGGCCTGTTCTCTTCTCCCTCTCTGGCACTGTGGCCAAGGACTGGGAGGGGGAAAGGGTTTCAGGCAGGGGGTCTACTGACCAGTGTGCTGTCAGGCAAGATGTCAGAGCCACAGCCCGGCTGGCCACTTCCTTGGTGGTACAGTTGCCGCCAGTGGACGTTCTGCAGGATAGCTCTCCCCTGCGGCTCTCTGCCACCAGCGGCTACTCTCATATCATGTCCTTCTGAACAATAGCCCCTCTCTTTGCACATTATGGAAAACAGTCCTTTTTCCTGGGGCTTCCAGTTGTACTGGCACAACCAAACCCTGACCTTGTTTTAAGTTTAAGAGGAAGCTGCATAATAACTTTGGCAGTCCTAGCTCTTACCATTTAGGGGGAGTTCTTGAGCAAACAGACTCGCAGACAGACATACGCACGCTAGATAGATAGATTAGATAGATAGATAGATTAGATAGAATGTGTGTTAAGAAAAGTCCATGATTCTGGAGTAACTGGTAACTGATGACATATTCTTCCTGTATTAGGAATGGAGGTAAAGGGGGGGGGGGGTTAGAAATACAGTTACTGTTTATTCTGTTTCTGTCATCTTCCTCTCCTTCATGCCCCTTTCCCCTCTCCAAAAGTCCCCACAGCTCACTGCATCCTTCCTGTCCTCCACTCTTTTTCCCCACAGGAACAGCAGGAGTGAGGAGGGACATGATGGGCAGGTGGTGAAGAGGCAAATGGGAGTCAGGGGGTGAGGAGGTGAATAGGGGCAGAACAAGAAGCAGGTGAGATGTGTCCCACAGTGTGTGGCAAGAGGGGGAGGAGGAACATGGCAACAGAGCCATGTGGGGAGGGTGCAGGGCCTGGAGAAGGGCTGGAACAGAGCAGGAGTGGAGTGTAAGTGGGGTCATAGGTAGAAGAGGCAGAACAGAGAACTAAGCTCCCCAGGCGAATCTTCACCCACTCCCCATAACATGGGAATTCAAACTGTACCCTGTCTCCTATATCAGCCCATGCTACATACTCACAAGTTTTATCAGCCACTCACTTTTGAATGAAGTTCAACAGCAGTTTTCGCTTTAAGTTCTTTTCTTTGCATACATATCAAATTGCATTTTTTTATTCATTTTCCCATGTACAATAAATCATGGCTGCAAACAGCACCTACAATAAAATATTCTGTCTTGTAAAATCATTCCATGCAAGGTTTTATTTGCACTGTACTCAAGAGTTAATCTGTCAATAAAAAAATGGCTTTACCTTAACCACTCCAAATAGACTGTAACTACTTTATAGGGTTTGCATATATAGTAACCCAGTAATTTGCATCTGGATAGAAAGGTAGTCAGGCAAACAGATGATGGATACATAGAGTAAAAGGTTCCACATTACAAATGATAAGTGCATTTGAAGGAAAAACATGATAGTTTTAAAAAGAAAGGTAGATTTTTTAAAAAAAGATTGCTGCATTTAAAATGTTGTATGCTATATACATACACCCGAACAATGAAAGCCATGACCTGACTGTTCACAAAAAAAAAGGACTTGATCCCAGAATTTCAAATTAAGGGATGCCAATTAAGCCTGAGGAGGTTATCTCTTTCCAAATCATCTACTGCTTATCTTGCCACTTCAGAATATTGCTGAAATAATGTGAAAAGGAGTGATCTCGCAAGACCTAAATGATCCTTATAGTCTTTCCTCCCGCAAGGAAGAAATTAATCTGCAAACAATATTTTGGATCTCTGGGTTTGCAACTGCAATGTTAAAGCTAGGTATTAGATGATATTAGATATTAGATGAGATTTTTATTTTTGGTCAGTCTAATATGCTTCCTGCCAAGTTAGGATTCCATTCTTAAAGCCACCCATTCATGCTGAAAACGATACAGGTGAGTCAAGTTTACCAAAGGATCAAACATGTCTGACACATAACACAACACATGAGAAACTGCCAAGCAAGTAAGAGATGGCCTGAATGGAATCTTGGTTCTTTTAATTTACAAAATGTTGTGTTAAATTCTGTCATGCACATAGAACTCCCACAGAAACAAATGAGAGCTGTTTGCCTGTGTCTGAGTTCAGAATTTGGCCCTTTCTATGAACATACAAAAGCATATTCCCAAAACCAGTCTAAGTGAATACTTTTCTTCTGGAAAGTTCTTGATTGGATACGAAGTTTGCCCTTCTGTAGAGGAACAATGCACTGTGCAATTAATTAAGTATGCCCAGAGAAAGACAAACTGTGGTGCTTGCAGAACTCTTGCCCTCCTACTGAATTCCAAAACAATCACTTTATATTTACTTAGCTACTGCTCTAAGGATGACTTTCACAGTGTTTTATTGAGACACCAGTAGTAGCTCTGTAGTTAAGATTTTCACTTAACACTTAACCTCTTTGTTTTTGTAGGAAGAATCTTCACATGTGGAGCACACTCTGTGAGTCTCATTTTTCCTTTGTGTATTTTCAGATATATTTATTAAGGCCATGGAAAAAACTCTCATATGAAAAGAGTTTGAAAAAAATAGGATTTTTTTTAACCTTAGAAAGGAGACAAATAAAAGGCAACACGATAAAATTATACAAAATAATGAATGGTGTAATGAACGTACTTCTGGTCTGATCCAGTTTGGCAGTTCCTGTGTTCCTAATTGTGTGGAAAAAGTGTGCATCTTGGGAGCTATAAAAGGCTGCTGAGTAAACATCCCATGCTTTCTAGGTTTGGCGTGCGCACTCACCAGGCTTTTTTGGTTAGATGTTAGAGGGGAAGGGTGCCCTTGTGATTCAAGCACAGGATTCAGTCTGGCTTTGCCCCAGATTTCCTTTGCAACCAGAGTTGGTCTATATGTGAGTTATTTCCATCTGGAAACTGGATTTAAGGATACTGCCCTACCTACCTCACAAGGCTGTTGTGAGGCGTCATTCATCATTTGCAGAATACTTTGACATTTCAGCAGGATTTGATAGAAAAGAAAGGCTACGTCTAGACTGGCATAATTTTAACAGAAATGCTTTTAACGGAAAAGAGCATCTAGATTGGCATGGACGCTTTTCCGCAAAAGCACTTTTTGCGGAAAAGTGTCCGTGCCAATCTAGACGTGCTTTTCCACAAAAAAGTCCCGATCACTATTTTCGTGATCGGGGCTTTTTTGCGGAAAACAAATCTGAGCTGTCTACACTGGCCCTTTTGCACAAAAGGACTTTTGCCTGAATGGGAGCAGCATAGTATTTCCACAAAAAGCACTGATTTCTTACAGTAGGAAGATAGGGTATGTCTACACTACCCCACTAGTTCGAACTAGCGGGGTAATGTAGGCATACCGCACTTGCAAATGAAGCCCGGGATTTGAATTTCCCGGGCTTCATTTGCATAAGCCGGGCGCCGCCATTTTTAAAACTCCGCTGGTTCGAACCCCGTGCAGCGCGGCTATACGGGGCACGAACTAGGTAGTTCGGACTAGGCTTCCTAGTTCGAACTACCGTTACTCCTCGTGGAATGAGGTATGTAGACATACCCTCAGTGCTTTTGCGGAAATTCAAGCGGCCAGTGTAGACAGCTGGCAAGTTTTTCCGGAAAAACGTCTGATTTTCCGGAAAAACTGGCCAGTCTAGACACAGCCAAAGTGTTTATAATCCATGTCAGTCTTGGTCCAGGATCTTAATCAAATGAAATGTGTGGAGAACATTGTGAAGGTTTCAATCATCTCATATGCAAATCTACCAAAAGGCAAAAGCTCGGTTGAAATCTCTCTGGTTTTGAAGTTGGAGGTTATTTTTTCTGTGGATTATCCCTCCTGTGCAGGGAATCCTATGGCTCATGGGGAATTCAGGGAGGGCTCATATCTTTTTGTAGAAGACAACTGCCTCCATATTGCTTCCTTATCCCTCCGATTCCTTGGGGCAGTATGGCTCTAAAGTCAGGCTCCTATTACTTCCTCATCTGCATCTGAGCCAAGCCCTCTTTAAGAGATTGTTTGGGAATTTGGAGAGGGAGCATGACATTGTCAGCATTAATGAAATGTATTAAAGAAATCCTGGGGAGTATGGTAGGAGGATACTGCACTAGAGAAAAACACTACCAGAAACTTATTTATAAAATGGAAGTAGTTCAGGGAAGCGTTGGATGGGTTGACATAAGGGGAAAGATTAAGAGCAGTGAGGAAGCAACTAAGTCCACACATCTACATCCACACATACTTTAAGGGCATGAATGCTAAAAAGGGAGAGGAATCAGTTAGTGGTAAAGGAGAGGGAAAGTATAGGCCGGTTAAAAGGAATTAAAATAGTGACAATCCTGTAGCTGTTTTTTTTTTAACTAGACCAGACAAAGCACTAGGAGTATGTCTACACTACAACGTTAATTCGAACTACGTTAGTTCATATTAGTTAATTCGAACTAATCTAATTCGAACTAACGCGTCTAGAACTAAAAACTAGTTCGAATTAGCGTTTTGCTAATTCGAACTAGCATGTCCACATTAAGTGGACCCTGAACCGGGCTTAAGGATGGCCGGAAGCAGTGCCGGCAGGGCATCAGATGAGGACTTAGAGCATGGAGATGCTGTCTCAGGCTAGCCAAGGGCTGTGCTAAAAGGGTCCCGACCCCCACCCTGGACAGACAGTTCTCAGGGGTGCCCCGCTTGCAAAGCAGTCCTGGCTTGGATTGCCCGGACTACCCACACTGGGCACATCACACCACTCGGCCATCAGCCCGGCTGCACTTGCCACAGGCTGCCATCTGGAGAGAGGGGGTAATTGGGGGGCTGCAGGAGAGCTTCCACCCCCAGAAGCCCGCAGAGCCAGCCCAGTCCTCCCCATCGGGAGCTCGTGCCCCATTCCTCCCTCACCTCCTTCCACTTACCCTTCCCTAGCCCCTCTTCTTGATGTACAAAATAAAGATAACGTGTCTTCCAAAATGGAATCTGTCTTTATTGAACAAAACTGGGGGAGACTGGGAAAAGGAGGTGGGAGAGGGGAAGAGAGAGGCTGGGAGAGGGGAGGGCAACTAAAATGATCAGGGGTTGGGAACAGGTCCCATATGAAGAGAGGCTAAAGAAACTGGGACTTTTCAGCTTAGAAGAGAGGAGACGGAGGGGGGACAGGATAGAGGTCTCTAAAAGCATGAGTGGGGTGGAGAGGGTGCATACAGAAAAGTTCTTCATTAGTTCCCATAAAGAAGGACTAGAGGACACCAAAGGAAAGGAATGGGTAGCAGGCTTCAAACTAGTAACAGAAAGTTGTTCTTCACAAAGCAAAGAGTCAACCTGTGGAACTCCTTGCTGCAGGAGGCTGTGAAGGCTACAACTAGAACAGACTTTAAAGGGAAGTGAGATCAAGTCATGGAGGTTGGGTCCATGGAGTGGTATTAGCCAGGGGGTAGGAGTGGTGTCCCTGCCCAAGGTTTGTGGAAGGCTGGAGAGGGAAGGCACAAGACAAATGGCTTGGTCACTGTCTTCGGTCCATCCCCTCCAGGGTCCCTAGGGTTGGCCACTGTCGGTAGACAGGCTACTGGGCTAGATGGACCTTTGGTCTGACCCAGGACAGCCATTGTAAGCTCAGGGATCAGGGTCGGGGGGCTCAGTGGACCCCCTTGATTCTCTTGCACACCTGCTCCTGGGTGGCCAGGCTGGCAGCTCTCCTGCCCTAGACGGCCACTTTCCTGTTCCTAGTGCGGAGATCGTGGACGAGGTCCACGATGTCTGCTCTAGCCCAGGAGGGTGCCCGCCTCTTGCGGTCCAGGGCAAGCTCCCGGGAGCCACCAGCCTGGTCCCGGGAAGAGGGAGAGGGCTGGGGGGCATCGGGTGGGTGGCCCGATCCGTGCCAGGTGCAGGGTCTGCTGGCTGGGTGCTGGCAGGCTTGCACCTGGCATGGGCACCGTAGCCAGCCCGTGCCCCTTTAAGGGGTCCGGGGAGGGGAGGGGGGCAGACGAGTTTCCCTGGTGTTGGCCAGAGTGGCCACCAGGGAAACCTGGGGAGGGCTAGCCTCCCACTAGTTCGAATTAAGGGGCTACACACCCCTTAATTCGAACTAGCTAGTTCCAACTAGGCTTAATCCTCGAACTAACGGAGCGCTAGTGTAGCACCTATGAAAGTTAGTTCGAACTAATGTCCATTAGTTCGAACTAACTTTGTAGTGTAGACATACCCTAAGAAATCTACATTAGGGAAAAATGCTACATTGGTGGAGAGACGGATTTGGATGGCCTTTCAATCAATCATTTTCAATCAAGAAAATGTTACAAAATATCACCAAAACATCAAATATTAACAATGCTAAAAAGAGGGAAAAAGTATACTGGGTGAGTTGTAAGGAAGTACAGGCCATTACGCATCATATTTAACTTTTTAGTGATTGTATGTATTTTATTTTACCTAATTGGGCCCAAGGGTTTTATATACAGGCAGTGCCCGAGTTACGCGGATCCGACTTATGTCGGATCCGCAGTTACGAACGGGGCCGTTCCTCTCCCTGGTCTCCAGCAGACCAGGGAGAGGAAGCAAAGCGGCGGAACACGTGGGCAGCGGACAGGGCTGTCCGCTGTCCACACGCTCCGAGGCTTGGCTCTGCTTTGCTCTGCTTTGCCCCCCCCTCCCCCTGGTCTGCAGACCAGAGGGACGGGGAGGGAGGGGGGCAAAGCAGAGCCAAGCCGCAGAGCGCGGGGTCAGCTGACAGCTGTAAGCTGGCCGCGTTCTCCGCGGCTTGGCTCTGCTTTGCTCCCCCCCATCCCCCTGGTCTGCAGACCAGGGGGACGGGGGGCAAAGCAGAGCAAAGCCGTGGAGCCCGAGGGCAGCAGGACAGCCACGGCGCGTCTGGGCTGTCCCACTGCCCCTGTGCTCCGTGGCTTTGCTCTGGACACCTGTGGTACAGCAGCTGGGGCGCTGCCAGTTGGTCCCGTAGCACCGCTCTGGGCGCTACTGGACCAACCGGGCAGCACCCCAGCTGTTCTGCCCCAGGCGTCCTGATTCAGCCACTGCTGGTCAGATTCAGCAGCGGCTGAATCAGGACGCCTGGGGCAGAGCAGCTTGGGTGCTGCTGGGTTGGTTCAGTAGCGCCGAGGAGCGGCGGCGCTACTGGACCAACCCAGCAGCACCCCAGCTGCTCTGCCCCAGGCGTCCCCAAGTCAGCCGCTGCTGAAACTGACCAGTGGCTGACTACAGGAAGCCCCTGCCCCTGGCTTCCTGGAATCAGCCGCTGATCAGTTTCAGCAGCAGCTGACTTGGGGACGCCTGGGATTCTTAAGTTGAATCTGTATGTAAGTCAGAACTGGCGTCCAGATTCAGCCACTGTTGAAACTGATCAGTTTCAGCAGCGGCTGAATCTGGACGCCAGTTCCGACTTACATACAGATTCAACTTAAGAACAAACCTACAGTCCCTATCTTGTACGTAACCCAGGGACTGCTTGTATGTTAATTATGGAAACCTTGCCAAAAGACTCTACAGTACATTTCAAATACAGGGCAAGAGCTACCTAATGCATACTTTACTTTACACCTGCTCTACTTCATTTATATTTTCCAGATGTCCAATAAGCCTTGACTGATAGCATTCCCTTTCTGGTGCATTCATTACATTTCCAATGTCCTAACATTATTTCACAAGGAATGTGAATCATTTCTTTTCCCGCCTATTATCCTGCTACTGCTAATCTTGCTTGAGAGTTTAGCAACACAGAATTCTTCTATTCTCAGTGGCCCTTGGGCCTTTCTTTAAAAGAAATAGCTAACAAACATGCCAAGTTATATAAAAAAGTTGTATGTCAGTGCTGTGGTAAAACAATGACATTCCATCTCTACAACCCAAATTTTTGAGGCAGCATACAAGTTGGAACACCACCGGTGGCAAGAGCAGTTGCCATTTTGAATTTTGTTCCTTCTTTCACAGTAACATTGTGGAAAAGATAATCAAGCTTTTAATTTATATTTACAAATACAGGCAGACTGTAGTTTAAACTGAAATGATGCAAAATATGCCAACTCGATTATTGTATATGTTCAGAGCTGTACATTTCTTAGATAAATAAAGTAGGCTGAAAGTCTGCCGGGTATTGGCTATTCTTTAATACAAATGTAATCATAATAAAAAATGAAAAAGGTAAGAAACAGAGAAGGAAAAGCCTTAGCTTACCTCTAAAGTAGACATAGGAAAGAATTTAAAGTTTAAAAATAAATGAAACCATATTGTTTATTGAAAGAATGCTGTAATATTTAATTTCAGGCTTTGTAAAGTTGGTGTTAACAGTTTGTTCATAGATTTGGCAAAAAGGCTAATTCTCTGCATTTCTTGGGTATAAATATGTAGCCTACTTCTGTGATGTACTGAGCATCTTTCATGGCTTAGACTGATGTGAATTCACGGTGCCTGACACCTTGCAGAATCGGACCTGTCACTATTTATTTTTATATTGTGTTGGTATGTTAGCTCATTGTCACCTGCCCTTATTTAGCTAATAAATATGCATGTACAAATGTGTATAATAAACTGATCTGATGTATCATGTCACTCCAACTGTTTGCTTAAATTTTATTTAAAACTTTGAAGTGATATCAAATACTATCACCGATCTATGTATTGTGTTAGGAATCAGAAATCAAAATATATCTGAAATGTGGTCCGCATTTTGGGAGCCTTATTTTTCAGTGGCTAATAATAATAATTAATAATAAATGCATTTTTTCATTTTACAACAGCTTATCTACAAACACTTCACAAACATTTAAGTAAAAGCAAGTGGTAGCCACAAAGCTTCCTGACTGCATTAATCTATAATAATATGTTTCCTTATTTGCTGTTAAAATTTATGTTAAAATGCAGACCTTACTGACTTCAGAAGGGCCAGGATTTTACCAACAAACTTGGATATGGTACAACATAAAAACCAGAAATCTTAATTTAGTATGAACTAATCATATTCTTCAGTCATCTTAGGCCACATCTCAGCTGATATGAGGGTCAGCCCATTCAGTTTAAAGCTTTGTTAAAAAAAAAAAAATCAAAATCCCTCCACAACCTAGTTCCTGAGACGGCTATTGAGATGCAGAAATGTTTTAAGTTATTTAATTTTAAAGTTTGTGATAATATAAGAACACTATAGGAATAATCACCAATGAAGAGTTGAATTACTAAAATGAAAGTTATAATTTATCAAAAGTTATCAAAACATTGTTACATAAATATTGGTAATTGTAAGAACTGATACTTTATAAAAAATAAATATTTGTGCCTAAACTGTACCTGTGAAGAGGCAATTATTATAAGTGTATGAGGTACTGTAGGTAGCAAAATTGTTCTCTTAGATACCAGATGAAGAACTCTGGACTGTTCGATAAGTCAATCAATGTCAAATTGAGAAAAAAAAATACTTAAAATGTATACATTTAAATGGTTTGTGCATCACCTCATAATTTTCTTCCTAAATATAATTGTAAGGAGGCTGCACAGTTTAGCAACAGTATTTATTACCCTGGCTCATTGCATAAATCAAAATATAATTTTAAATCCTTTTTTAAGAGTTATTCTTCATTTCTGTGTATTTCTCATGAAGGGCAGTGCTTCTTTAGGCAGTATCAGAGTAGTTTTTAAATAGTCGATCATCATCTGCAACCCTGTAACCTCAATCTTTAAACTATATGGCTTTATTTTCTATTTTGCCTGCTACATTATTTTCACCTTTAAAATTATTGGCAGGGAGTCATACTAAAGTCAGTTTGATTACATAATTTAAGGAAGCATGTTCCATTTTTTTTAGTAATCACAGAATAATATAGGGCTGAGAGGTTTTTTCTACCTCTCTGCTCAACCATTTAAACAAATGCCCTCTGTTCCTTTTGGAAAAAGACATAAGCTCCCTGCACCCGGTTCTGTTCCAATATAATGAAGTTGTTAAAGTAGCAAGACTGACAGGTTAATTATCCTTTATAAAAGGGGGACAAATTGAACTGTGTCTTTCCATCATTTTTTGATATATCAAGACGCTCCTGAGGTGTTCAGATGCCACTCTGGTGAATACAACAGCTAATCCACTCTGCTTTTCTTTGCTGACCCTGCTCCCCCCATCGGGGCCTTGCAGTATATTGCAGTTGGTTTTTGTTTCACATTCAACAGATTCCACTTTATTATAAATTCAGAAGGATTTTTCCCTCCATATGTTGGCTGACAGCTCCCTTGAAATGCTAAATTTAAACTCTGATGAAAATTAACCCAAGTGTTAAATGCAAACAGGAGCTGCTTGGTAAGAAAAGAGTTATCATGGTAAATGCCAAGCAGTGGAAAATGTGTGTAAATTAATGGAGTCTCACTGGTGACAAGCTGTCAGGCAGTTTGATGGCTCTCGCTAGTGGTTTAGTCCCACTGAAGTTGGCCAGAGGGCAGCATGGACAAGTCCTGCTTTTCAAAAAGACCGCGGGATGCTTGACAGTAACGCTAACTAGATCATCTAAAGTTCATGGTCAAATGAGAGATTTGTTGTGTGTGTGTATGCAGAGCTTTGCACATATACAGCTGAGCTATGAATGAGGTATCAGATCGCAATTGCAACTTAGTGGTCACAAAAGAATGCAGAATGTAATGGTCAGAGATTAGGTATGAAAGGAATTGCAAGTTAATTTCCGTGTCAGATTGTACCCTACAAAAAGGGACCTCCAACTATTGAGTATAGAGAAGGGTTTGGTCACTTGCATGTTTATTTTTAGGTTTAAAAATGTTTTTAAACTGGCTTTTTATTTACTGTTGTCATTTATTGTATCTTGCCCCTTAAATCAAGGAAGATTCTAAAGACAACTGAACACATTCTATGCCTTAACTTTTTATTATTTCCAGATATGTTTAAAATGTTCATTTAATGCAAATTAATAGATAAAGGATATTAAAGATCCACTCCTGAAAGTAGCAGAGCATCCTCTATTCCAGGGGTGGGCAATAATTTTCACAGGGAGGGCACTTCATGTTGCCCGCAGTGACTGAAAAGGGGAAGCGAGGGTATAGGGGGAATGTTAAGAGCTTTGTGTGATTGCTAGAAGTCCATAAGATGGGTCAGAAAGTCAGGCAGAAATTTGACTTTGGCCAGGGGAGAGTGGTCCAGAGTAGAGAGGCAGATCTGTGACTGGTCAGTAGCTAAATTTCTATTTGTGGGTGAGATTACCCAGAGATGAGGCATAGGGGCAGAAAAGAAGGGGATCACAGTCAGAGGAAGACCAATTTAGCTCTTTTTAGTGAGTGGGAAAGTTGAACCAGGTTAAATGGAGAGGTGAGAGAAAAGGGAAAACGCACTTAAGGGGTTGGCTGGGTATTCATCTTAAAAACTGCAGTCACCAAGAATGAGTGTGGGAGATTGTGAGGTAACGAGCCCGGAGCTGGAATCTGAGAGGCGGTCTGATGGGGAGGCATCGGGTGGATAGTAGATGATAGCAACATGGACAGGGAGAGGAGAGAAAAATTGGATATGCAGTTGAAAAGAGAGGGAAGAGAGAAGAAGGAGGAGGAATGTGAGGAAAGCAGCACCTAGCTCCCCCACTGTGGTCTGTTCCAGCGCAGAGAGTGTGCGAGAGGCAGAGGACTCTAGCAGAAGAGGCAGCGTCACATGAAGGGTCCAGCTCTCTGTAACACCCAGGAGCTGAAGAGGCCAGGACATGAAGAGATTGTGGGCACCTGAGACAGCAAGAGAAGGGATGAAGAGGGGCACAAGAAGAGTGGTGGGGACAGTCTGAGGGGGGGGGGGAGAATGGAGTGAGAACCAGGGCTGAGGAGGTAAATGTCACCACAGGTGAAGAGGATGCAGATGAGGGACTTAGACTGGTCTTGATGGGAGGGTTGAGGAGAGCAGGGTGGAGGAGGAAAGAGGTGTAGATAGAACTGGTGGGAACTTGAGAGGGCTGAGAGTCACCAGGAAGGGGAGAGGTAGCTGGGGAGGTGGAAAAGGAAAAGGAGAAAGGAGAAAGATGGGATGGACGTTCTGAGGCAGAATAGAGAATTGTGGTAAAGCCATAGATTAATGGAAGATGGACAAAATTGCAATAAAGAAACAGACAAAACAACACATAAATCACTGTGGAATTCCTGAATGCATGTTCCAAATCCTTGCTTCAGGGGAAAGGCTCCCTGCTGTGAGCTTTCTAATGTGGGTAGTGAGTGGGTAGATCCAGACTGATTATACAGCAGCTCCTGGCCCAGATGCTAAGTCTCTGCTGTCTAGAAAATGTCTTCTGCTACAGGCAGAGCTGCCTAATCACATTCCCCATTGGTGATAAGGGAACAGGTCCAGGCTGGCATGTGCCATTAAATATTGGCTTGTGAAATGTTGCTTTAGTCTCCTGGTATGCTGATCCTCTACTGTAAATTATTTTAGAATAATATTTACTGTGGTTTCTGAAATGCTCATGGACAAAACTTATGTACCCAAGCTAAATGAAGCTTTGTATCTTAGGGTATGTCTACACTACCCCCCTAGTTCGAACTAGGGGGGGTAATGTAGTCATACGGAGTTGCAAATGAAGCCCGGGATTTGAATTTCCCGGGCTTCATTTGCATAAAGCCGGCCGGTGCCATTTTTAAATGCCGGCTAGTTTGGACTAGCTAGTTCGGATTAGGCTTCCTAACGAGGAACGAGGCGTACAGCTAGTTCGGATAGGAAGCCTAATCTGAACTAGCTAGTCCGTGCCGCGTGTAGCCGCGTGGCACGGGGTCCGACCTAGCCGGCATTTAAAAATGGCGCCGGCCGGCTTTATGCAAATGAAGCCCGGGAAATTCAAATCCTGGGCTTCATTTGCAACTCTGTATGACTACATTACCCCCCCTAGTTCGAACTAGGGGAGTAGTGTAGACATACCCTTATACAACTCATAGGAATTAAACAGTGAGGGTATGTCTACACTACAGCGATAATTCGAACTAACTTAGTTCGAATTAGTTAATTCGAACTAAGCTAATTCGAATTAGCGCATCTAGACTTAAAAATTAGTTCAAATTAGCGTTTTTCTAATTTGAACTAGTGCGTCCACACCAATTGGACGCTGGGGCACACTTAAGGGCAGCTGAAACTGGTTCCGGCAGGGCATCAGGTTAGTAGTTGCTTTGTGTGGCTGCTGTCTGAGGCTCATGCTTAAAGAGACCCCCCTGGACAGCCGGTTCTCAGCTTTTCTGCTTCCTTGCCTACCTCGCCGAGGGACAGCAAAGCGTTTTTCTCTGCGCCCGTCTGTGTCGGTGGTTCCCTTTGGGGACACCGCCACAGTTAGCAACATGGAGCCAGAGCTCGCCCTGGGCTTTCTGGTGCAGTTTTTGGACTTGCTGCTGCAAGCCTGCCAGCAATGGCTGGAGGCTGCCTGGCACCACCTGGTGCATGTCAGCCCCCTACCTCTCCGCCTGGCCTCCCTGGGGGCCGTGGAGGAGCTGCAGCAGTGCCCGGACGCCAGCGTGCCCCGCCGCATCTGGCGTCTGGACACCAGCAGCGACTGGTAGGACCGCATTGTCCTGGAGCGCTAGGGAGACAGACAGTGGACCCAGAACTTCAGGATGAAGAAGGACACCTTCCTGGAGCTCTCCGAGTGGTCCACCCCGCCCTGCGGCGATGGGACATTCGCATGAGGCCCGCCATCCCCCTTCAGAAGCATGTGGCCAACACCCTTTGGAAGCTCTCCACGCCGGACAGCTATCAATCCATCGGGAACCAGTTCGGCATTGGGAGATTCACAGTCGGAGCAGTGCTCATGCAGGTACGGCACTCACTGGTCACTGGGCCGGGGGGGAGGATGGCTACAAGGAGGGGATGGGCTGCCCCAGGGAAAATGGGGAGGCCGGGAGGAGGTGAAAGTGCCACACACTGGAGGGTTTGGTCTGTCCCGGCCATACTACATGCCGCCCGGGGAGGTTGCTTCCGGGAGTGGGGAGCGGGGCAGTGCCAGGGAACGAACACTCCCAGCCACCCGGGCGCCCCAGTGATTCACGGTTTGCTGTGTCTCTCTGCAGGTGGTCAAGGCCATCAACCAGGTGCTGCTCTGCAGGGTGGTCCACCTCACCGATCCGGACGCTGTCATCCGGGGGTTCGGCGCCCTCGGCTTCCCCAACTGCGGGGGGCCATCGACGGGACGCACATTCCCCATCCGTGCCCCGGAACACCAGGCCTCCCAGTACATCAACCGAAAGGGGTACTTCTCCGTCCTCCTGCAGGCCATGTGTGACCACTGGGGCCAGTTCATGGACATTAATGTGGGCTGGTCCGGCAAGGCACACGACACACGGGTGTACCGGAACTCCTCCGTGTGCCAGAGACTGCAGGCCAGGACCTTCTTCCCCGACTGCCACATCAGGGTCGGAGACGTGGACATGCCCGTATGCCTGGTGGGGGATGCGGCCTACCCCCTGACTGCAGGGGGAGGCTTTCCTGCCAGCCTGGATGGCTGAGGCTGAGCTCATGGCTGGCCACTACGCTCAGCCCCGCACCGCCGCCATCCGGGAAGCCCAGCGGGGGGCCGTCCGGATCTGGGAAGCCCTGCGGGAGAGCTTCCAGGTGGAGGAGGAGGACTGAACTCTCCCTGCATGCCCCACTAGGGCCTTCTTCCACCCTCCCTTTCTTCCCCTTTCCCTTCCCTAGCCCCCCTTCCTAATGTCAAATAAAGACACCTGTTTTAACAACCAAAAGCTCTTTTTATTTTACATAACTGGGGTGGGGGAGGGAGGAGTGAGGGTGGCAGAGGGGAGGGGAACCTGGGAGGAGGGAGCTAGAAGGGGGAGGAAGGGGAGGAAGGGAAGGGAAAGCTCAGGCATGCGGGTCCTGCTGGCTCTCTCATCTCGCAGCACTGCGGGTGCAGAGGCATCGGGGGAGAGTGGGTGTGGAGGGTGAGGCAGGAGGGACGGGGGGTGCGGAGGAAGCGGGAGGGGAACAGGGGTGGGAGGAGGAGCGAGAGCTGGGATGGCCACAGGGGCCGGAGCAGGAGGAGGCAGGAACCTGTCTACCAAGGTCTGGAGGTGGCCTCTGAGGGCACGGCCCTGCTCATCCAGTTCCTCCACACTCCGCTGCTGCAGCCACAGGTCCTCCCGGACCCAGTGGTTCTGGGTGCGGAGCTGGTGCTCCAGGAACCGCAGGTGCCGCCGCTGGTACTCCTCCTGGTTCCTGGCGCGCCTGCTGCCCCGGGTGCGGGTGTCTGTTGCAGGCGGGGTGGTGCGCTCTGTAGTCCCAGGTGCTGCGGCTGAGGTGAAACAAGAGCAGTGGTCAGTTCTCCCTGGAGACACGGTGGGTGAAACCCAGCCCCCCTCTGCAAGGTCAGGGCCCCTACATGACACCCAGCTGCTGCTCCATGGTGGGCAAGGCCCAGGCGCATGGTCCCTGGGCTCCTTCTCCCCTCACTTCTCCGTACATATAAGGGAAGCATGATGGCACTCACATATGGAGCCCTCCTCGGCCTCGGACGACACAGCCGATGTGCTCTGTGGGATGCCTCGGGGGTCCTGGGTTCTGGGCAGGCTCCCTGCAGGCTCCTGGCTCTCGGCGTCCTCCTGCTCCTCCTCCGTATCAGGGATGGGGCCCTCTGCCCCGGGGTCAATCACCACCCTGGGGGCATGGACGGTGTGAGCCCCCAGGATGTGGTCCAGAGCCTCAAAGTGGGGGCAGGTGTCCGCGTCGGCCTCTGGCATCCAGGCTGGCAGCCATGCGGCTGTAGACGGCCGCGTTCCTGTGGCTAGTGCAGAGATCGTGGACGTTGGAGGCCTCTCTCCAAACCTCGATGAGGTCCACAATCTCTGCACTTGACCAGGCGGGCACCCACCTCTTGCGGCCCCGGGCAGGCTCCTGGGAGCCGCCAGCCTGGTCCTGGGAAGAGGCAGAGGGCTGGGTGGCAGCGGGTGGCTGGCTCCTCCTGTGCCAGGTGCAGGGTCTGCTGGCTGGGTGCTGGCAGGCTTGCAACTTTCACAATCACTGTAGCCAGACCGTGCCCCTTTAAGGGCTCCGGGGCTGGGAAGGGGGCAGAAAAGTTTTCCTGGTTTGGCCCAGAGTGGCCACCAGGGCAAGCTGGGGAGGGCTAGCCTCCCACTAGTTCGAATTAAGAGGCTACACAGCCCTTAATTCGAACTACTTAAATCGAACTAGGTGTTAGTCCTCATAGAATGAGGTTTACCTAGTTCGAATTAAGTGCTCCGCTAGTTTGAATTAAGTTCGAACTAGTGGTTTGCATGTGTAGCGCCTTTTAAAGTTAATTTGAACTAACGGCTGTTAATTCGAATTAACTTTGTAGTGTAGACATACCCTTAATCTGTTAATTTTGAGTGCCTCCACTTGGAGTGGGTGGGTTCATTTACAGTAAAATAAATGGGTACTCTATTGTGTTTGTATTGATGGCAGTCTAATATAGATAGTGCATCTAATGAGAATTGGTAGTGAAGTCTCCTTGCTTTGCTGCTGATTCTGTGTATGACATCGGGAAATTTATTTGATTTCTCTGGGCCAAACTCACTTTTGGATTTGGTGACCCATTTCTACTGACACCTATGAAATTTGTGTCACTGTATAGCTTTATTCTTCTCTTTGCTCATCTGTGAAATGGGTGCTAAGTGTGTGCTTATCACAACATCTAATAAGGAAAGTATCTTACTAATCATTGTCTGATGTAGCCTAGGTCAGCTCTGGAGATTGCACAAAAGCCATTTGATAACTTGGGGTGTCACAAGGGGTGTCATGAAGCTCAGTTCATTTTTGTAAAATACGTTGGGATCGCTGAATGAAAGGTGCTATATAAGAGTAAAGTATTAAATCCCCTCTCCCCTTAATGCTTAAAACTACTCACTCACTTTCAGTCTTAAACATTCATTTTCCCCATTAAGATATATTTTTAGAAAGTATATATAATCCTTTGAAAATACCTGCCTCTTCAATTCATGTATTGGAAAAAACTTTCCTCCTCATTTGCCATTTGCCTGCAGGACTGTTGCATGTAAGAATATTTCAGACTTTGCCACATACAACAACTTCACTAGAAATCATAACAATAATAACACTAATATATATAAAACTCTACCAATCAAGAAGCCCCGGTCTTGTTACCTTTTTAGATGTCAGAAAACATTTTCATGAAATGTGTTCTTACGAGCTATTTTAAATTGCTCTGAGAGGCTCGATGTTTTGTGCCGAATGGCATTATACGTTTACAAACCTCTGGTAAGGGTGTTTTATCAGATGATGTTTTGACAGATTTTTTCAGGCATGTTATTGTTTCCCTTGCTTCCTTTTATGAATCAAGAGTGACGTTGGTTTAAAATATCTGTCTCGTGTAAAGTCAGGATAGACTTTTTTAAAAAAGAATTTACTTCTCAAAAGATAACATGTAAACATCTGTCAGAACTAGGATGACAATTGTAGCAGAATTAAGAGTTAACATTCAATAGGCCGGAGTTAATAGATAACCAAGGTGTTTGTTGGTTTTAATTAGTATTGACAAATTGTGTCAAATAAACTGGATTTAAGAACTCTGTACAAGCTTAAATAAGTGACTGAGTTTCAAATCTCCAGTGAGTGAAGCCCTGAAAAGTAAGGGAATCAGAAAGAGACAGTATCATCCTGTAACACCATATCAATCTACCTAGGTAACTGACACAACAACTTCTTCTGAATAACTAAAGCTAGCCTTGCTTCTCCATCTTTTTACCTTTCTTGCCATCTGTTCCTGCTGCTCTAGCAGCCTCCCTGCTCTCTTCCCGCCAGGGCCTGTCTAAGCGAAAGGGTATTAGAGCCTCTGATGAGGTAGGCCTCAGGCCCCTCCATCACTCCTAGCCACAAGGAAAGCACCAGCTGTCTGGCTTCATTTGCATTTTCTCTCCAAAATAATGAAATTAGCCATGAGTATCCTGAGGTGATGCAAGACGCAAATTTAGGCTAGATGTGTCAATGTGTGATGGGAATAGAGAGGGAAGGTCACGGAGGCATTTTGAGAACACTCACAGCATTGAAATTGAGAGTAAGAAATCCTCTGTGTACTGTTAGAGGGAGAGGGTTTAAAACTGATGAGAAAGTTGAACAGATACCATTCAACAAACATTTTTTCTCTATACCTCTCTCATCACTATCTTTTCTATATTTATCTTGATGTGGCCACTTTACAATAACTAAAACCATGGTAACTAGACAGAGAAAATACCAAAGTCATTTGGTATCTGTAAGTAATACTCAAATACCAGCCGATAATTCTATCTACAAAAATTTGGACAAGCACTACCATCACTTGCAAGTGCTATAGTACTATCCCAATCTTAAAAAGAGACTTTGCCAGTCCTACAATGTATCTCCTCCAATATAATGCTTATCACTTATATTTTTAGTAATGTCAGAGTTTGCTTGCAATAGGAGCATTTTTATAAAGTGGGAGTGGGAAATGAGATCTGTGTATGTGTATATTTGTGTGTGTGTGTGTGTATATACATATATATTAACATGTATGTGTGCACATATGTGCATGTATATGGTAGAAAATAGATCAAGCCTTTTGACTCTTTCATCTATTCTCACAGTCTCAGGGATCAATCACACTTGTGCAAGATGATACTAAACATAATTTGTCCTAGTCTATACTGCCTGCCATGTCCTTGTGCCATTGTGTTGTGGTGAGTTTGCTAACTCAATTCTTCCCTCCCACATTCAAACATGGTAAACTTTCATTGCGTGAGCTTATTGTGCTCTGCTGGCTCCACCATATTCCTCTGAGTTTGGAGAGAAAATATAGGTGAGATGTGCCATAATGGTCTTAGATTCTTGCAAGGTTCTCCTGTGTCTCCTGAAAGCAAAACAAGCATCATCAGGACCACATTTATGGAGTCCCTGTGGGCTGCATGTGGCTGGAACTGCTTTTGCTTGTTTATAGAAGCCCAGTATGCTGTACCTTGCCGTTTTAATATTCAGCTGACTGAAGCTGATTTTGATAAAAACAAGGAGGAGTCCAGTGGCACTACAAAGACTAACAGATTTTTCTGGGCATAAGCTTTCAGGGAAGCTTATGCCCAAATAAATCTGTTCGTCTCTGGGGTGCCACATCACTCCTTGTTGTTTTTATAGGTACAGACGAACATGGCTACTCCTCTGAGATGTTAAATGTGATGATATTGCTGTGTTTGTTTGGGAGAGATGTGGGTACATTGTGGTGTAGTATGCAATGAATGGGAGTGGGTTTATATCTGGTCAAGTGACATCCACCTACTGTTGTGGGCATACTGGGAGACATATATTCCCGGTAGGGTCTCACAGGGGCACCGACAACCTCTGCAGGCCCCAGGGCAAATGGGAGAGGGGGTGTGGCTCCACACTCCCAGAAGGGATGGGGCCTCTGGTGGAAAGCACAGGGACGGAGGCCGTTAGCCCCTCCCACCCCCCCAGAGTGTGGTGTGCTCCCCTCCCCCGCAGCTCCCAGAATCCCTGGAGCATGAAGCATGGGGCAGCATGGTTCTCCAGGTGACAATTTAAACGGCCCAGGGTTCCAGCCACTGCTACTGCTGCAGAGGCAGCTGGGAGCCCCAGTCCCCCTTTGAGATGCCAGGCCTGAGCAAATGCCCCTTTTACCCCCCACTATCAGCCTGGGGTCCAATGTCAACATGTAGTCCTGGAATTCTGGTACTCAATATGGAGTCTTTTCACTGGCAGACATATGTGGAGAAGTCTGTCTGTCTAGGTACTTATTAGGACATATGTCCATGCCTCCTCCAAGTGGCTTCGTGTCTGGATTTAACAATTTCACGCCAGTTATTCATTCTGAAAGGTGGAATAATTTCCTCTTCATCGTGCCATGTTTGAGACAGTAGGATATGGAATAAAAGTCAGTGTATTTTTTTCAGAAATGTGGTGCCCTTTGAGGCTGCAGTAGAACATAGTTGGTGCAAAACTCTTTTTTTTGGAACATGCAGGCTTCCAGAGAAGGAACAGTTCCATAATGATGAAATGAGATGCCATTTCTTCTTTTGCAACGGCTCTCAAATCCAGCCAGCACATCTCATGGGAAGTTTTCACCATAAATGATAAAGAATTTCCTATATCCACTTTCAGACAAGATAATCAAAAGGAGAGATACTGATAAAGAGACACTAGGGAAGCTTTATTGGCTCACTCTTTAATCTTCCTAATCCCAGTCCCATTAAATTCATTGGTGTCTGATTTTCTTATAACTTGGTCCCCAACCTTTCTCCCTATCACAGGATACTATACCAAACACACCACTGAGGCAGGCTTTTATCAGTGCTTAGTCACCACTTGTAACTAAAATTCCTGACAGTTCTTCATGTCAGTCAAAAGTCTAGGTCAGACACTTATCAATTGACCCTGTGTTAAAGGTAGACACTCATTTCAGCATCTGTCAATAGCATCTTTTGATCCATTTATACTGGAGGCTGCATCACTGGAGTGATTTATAAGTGAGCGTGCATGGACTCTAAAGGACGGGAAACATTTCTAAAACTCTGAAAAAGAGCCTGCTGTCTACTGTGTTGACATTTAAGAGTAAAGTATCTTCATCTTCCTTTCTAATTGGTTTTGGAGGCATTGCTCATGATGCTAGTACTTAGTAATTACAGTCTTTTCTTGATGAGGAACATAGCAACTCCAGTTAATAGTAGCAGCCAAAACCCCAGCTCATCTCTCATCCCGCTTCCAATATCAGTGAATAATAAAACACTGAGTTCTGTTGTATTCTCCTAAATGTCTGATGAGAACCTTAGAAGCCATGGCTACAGTTACTGCTCGTGTTCAACATGGGATGGTCTCTACACTTTCCTTCTGAGATGTTAATCACAAATCTGCCAATCCTGCTTCACTTATAAGACAAGAAAAGAAATGTGAGCATGTAAAAATTCACCAAGGGGCCCAGGACAATTTTCCTGACACACTCCTGCTGTGACACCGCAGCAGTTGAAGAAGGCCTGTCATTTGGCTGTCAACCTTTGACCTTAGCCAGACATATTTTGAAATGATGTGACCAGAATTGCTGTGTGGTACTGCTGACTCCTTTACAGCTTTGCATGTCTGTCCTTGATGTCAGTCAAAAGTAGTTAACTGGAGAAAAAAAACTCTCCACAAAATATCAGTAATGACTTCTGTTAGGAAGACTAGCTCTTGTCAAGTAATGACTTTATGACATAAGGTATTGTTTACCTAAGCATCGTTCTCTTACTTGCATTTTAATTAGCCTAATTAATAATAAGTTAGAAGTCCTCAGCTATTTCTTCACAGCTGGACCATATGCACTAATTACATTGAGTGTGCAAACTTAGACTAATCCCTTTTGTCAAAAGAAATATTTTAATTTCATAAACCTCAGTGTACTTTTTTTTTATCTGATTCCTATAAAGACATAATCTTCATACTGGCAAATTTGCACAGAATCAAAGTAAACTTTGAGTGGGGAAAATTCCCGGCATTTATTGTTTTTCTAGTGGTAGTCTTCATTTTTAAAATGATTCAGGAAGATCATTGAGGAGCAGAGTCATGTCAGGTTCATTCCTGATGTGCATTGGGTTCCATAAAGGTAAGGGATAATAACTCTTAAGTTGATGTATAATTAACAATGACAGGGAGAGGCTCCTTTATTAGTGGGGCTATTTCCCTTATAAAGGATAAATAACTTACAGTTTACAGGGGCTGCTATTGACACAATACAATATGGCTGCATCTAGACTGGCATGATTTTGCGAAAATACTTTAACGGAAAAGTTTTTCCATTAAAAGTATTTCGGCAAAAGAGCGTCTAGATTGGCACGGATGCTTTTGCGCAAAAAGTGCTTTTGCGCAAAAGCATCCATGCCCAGTATAAATGTGCTTTTGCGCAAGAGAGCTCCGATGACCATTTTAGCCATCGGGCTTTCTTGCGCAAAAAATTAAGGTGCCTGTCTACACTGGCCCTATTGTGCAAGTATTCTTGCACAAGAGGGCTTATCCCAGAGCGGGAGCATCAAAGTATTTGCACAAGAAGCACTGGATTCTTACATTAGAATGTCACAGTGCTCTTGTGCAATTCAAGCAGCCAGTGTAGACAGCTGGCAAAATCTTGCCAGTCTAAACACACCCTATAGGTTTTATTCTCCATCCACAGAGGAAACTAAGTCTTGGATCTTTCACTTCTCATGCTAACCTGCTTTCTGAAGCATGGTGGCACTGGGAGTATTTACGGTGTATCCTATGTTTCTTAAATTCTGACTTAGAATTGTAGAATTAGAAACCAGAATGTAGGTATGCTTCCCATATTGGGCCATCAAGTGGGTGATGTCTTCATGTAGCAGAAAGACCAAGACATTTTGTTTAGATGTTTCATACAGAGCTGTGAAAGTGCTAGGCTATTACCTCACACCCATGCTATTGTTTGTGTGGACCTTCAATAAAGGAAGGTGTGATCCTTTGTCAAACAACTAAGACAATCAGACAAATATCCAGGTTCATGGTTTGAGAATGGGAGCTTACTGTGAATCTGGTAAGAAACTGTAAGGGCTTGAATTTTTAACCTTTGAAAGTCCAAATCTGACAGGTGGGGCAGAGACTTGTGACAGTATTTTTTACTCTCTTTCCTGAGGAGTATGAAGGGTAGTACATCTGAATTAAAAACAAGAAATAACAAGGGATGTAAGTGAAGTTAATTATTTCTGTACAAGTCCCATCATTTATTAGATCTCTCCTTCAGGATATTTCTCCTGATGTAGTCAGTTTAAACTCCTCCCTCCACCCCCACTGGTTTTCATCCCATTAGCTCTCATTGTACCCTACTGCGTGACATTAAGCTTTTCTTCTCTCCTATTGTTTGTATTCCTTTCAGTAAACACAAACCATTATCCTGTCCTCCCTCATCTGTTGTTTTTCCAACTTTCTTCTGTGTATCTTTAGTCCTCTTAATCTTTTCTTCAGTGAAGTGTTGCTTTAAAGTAGATTCTCAATGAAGTATTGATTCCTGAAATATTTCAGTTCTTTCATAACAACATACTTCAGGAGTAATAGCTTGCTTGAAAAAACTAACAGAGCTGTTCTCTCTCTTTCTCTCTCTCTAGAAAACCAGTAACAACCAAATTGGGAGTATCTCTTACAAAACTGTACAAAGCATTAATGTCGTTTGCAACAGAGTAAAACTTTCCAGAGACCCAATTAAATGATGTTTCTGTTCTACACCATTCACTTAGAAGTCTGAATGCGATTGAATACTTGTCTACTTTGTATTTTTCCCCTGGGTCTCCACAGACAAACTGAGCTGTTTTGCCATCTGATGTCTCCTCATTGATGCCATTACACCAGCTTTGGTGGCCTATGACAAAATGATTTCTAAAGGCAACAAGTGGGAGGTGGGAAGGTGGCAGTGTAACGCTACTTTCTGATTTTGAGCATTCAGAATGATAACACATAAAAACCCAGGACAGAGAAACTAAGGAAGCTGCCCCCTAAAGAAGAGAGACAATTCACTCGCCCTTAGGCTATCTGGCTGCTGACTGACTCTGACGGCAAGTTCAAACTTTCCTATAGGGTTCCTTAGTTTGCAAACAGGTCCAAGAAACTCCAAAGCCTTTAAAGCAATTTTAATACAGTTGTCTATACCCCACAGGAGAGCCTTATTAGGAGTCAAGTGGAGTTTGTCTCTCTCTCTCTCTCTCTCTCTCTCTCTCTCTCTCAGTCTTATTCCTTTTGTTTTCTAAAGGTAGCTGCTTATCCCAGAGTTAGCAGTTGCCCCAGAGTCAAATTCTTCATTTGCTTCCATATGCGCAACTCAGTTGGCTTTAGCTTAGGGTTCCACAAAATGGGCTAGACTCAATTCAGGCTATCCTGGATTAACTGATGTGTGCCCTGACACATGTCCTACAGATAGAAAGTGTTCAGGAACAAAAGGTTGTGACAGTGAAAAATAGACCCCAACCTCAGTTACATCACATAGCACGGGGATCTGAAGCACCTCAGAAGGAAAAGTGTGTGATGCTCTTCAGGAGGAGCATGGGCTGAGCAGCCATAGCATGTATGAATTTAGGCCTAATGCAAGGTCTGTGGAAGTCAATAAATAGCAAGATTCTCATTTACGTCAGTTGGCTTTGGGTCAGGAACCATGTGAATGTTTTAAAAACATTTAGTGTTGAGTCTAACTGTTCCTAAATGAACTCTTCTGTATATAAAATGCCATGATGATAAGATGTTTTCTCGTGACCTTCCCAATTTAGAAGCAAAGTTTGATACTTCCATTAGAAAGCAGTAAACTCTCCCCTACTCAAAGTGACAAGACAATTTGTAATGTTAAAGGATTGCCTGACCCTTTTGGATCTGGACTTATTATACTCCAGTCATATGAAGAGGTGGGTTTTGCCCACGAAAGCTCATGATACCATCTACACCTTTTGTTAGTGTTTAAGGTTCTACTAAACTATTTGTTGTTTTTTAAATTTTTCCTGTTACAGACTAACTTGGCTACCCCTCTGAAGCACATCAAGACTGTAATTTTGAGGGGCAAGTCCATATGTTGTGAAGAGACATTTTTGTGGCAAATTGGGGTTTTGTTTTTCCATTATTTTTCAGAGGGAAAAAAAAGAAATCACAAGTAATTAGCAAGATATTTAAATACAACGATCGTAATGATCAACTTCAGAACAAAGGAATATCAACATACAGGTCTACTGCTCTTTATGCTTTTAGGGTTTTGTCTTTATTCTTTCTTTCACCAGAAGATCCAGTCCATGACCACAAGATTTGTGTAAATTAGTTACAAATGTAACAGTCAAAGTGTTGATTTTTAGTAATTACTTCATATATCATGTGATATATGCTCCTATATATCATATTATATGTCCATGCAACACTAAAATGCACTGTGTTTTCCTCATTGTTACTAGAGTTTCCCCATTAGAGATGCTTTTGCAAATTAAATGAACTCTTCTGAATAGTTTAGGAATGTGCTGGATTTCCATTGTGTACGTTTTGCTTGCAGGTGCCATGTTCATGAGTTGCCAGGGAGAGCTGGATGTATTCCACCCAGGGACCACCCTCACCCCACCACTTCCTGCCCTGTCCTGCCTCTTCCAACCCCCACTCCACCCTGTTCCGTCCCTCTCCCAAGCATGCCTCACCCTGGCTTCTCCCTCTCCCTGCCCCCAGAGCCTCCAGGATGCAACTAAACAGCTGGTCCATGGTGGGCAGGAGGTGCTGGGAAAGCAGGGGAGATAATGGTCAGTGGGGCTGCCAGTGGATGCTGAGCACCCACTATTTTGTTTCCATGAATTATCCTGCCCCAGAGCACCCATGGAGTCGGTACTTACAGTTTTGTTACTTACCGACACAAGTACCCATCTTTTTATGTATGCTGACAGAGTGAATTCATCCACCAGTTCAATTATATAGAGTTTTAGCAAGGTGGGAATCTTCCTATTTAGAACCATGGAAAGAACTTTGCATCCTGTGGTAATATTTTTGTCATTCATGACAACTAAAAATGTTGGCTGGGTTAGCTGACAGTTGCTGACATCTCCAGCATTTACTATTGTTTGATCAATCAACCCACATTATGTATTTTTAAGTGACTATTAAATGTTGCTCAGATCTTTTGAATGTTGCAGTTGGTCTCAACATAGATGGATTAGTGAGCAGAGGTAGATGAGCCAGATGAAAGTGCATAATAAATGCCATTAACCACATGGCTGCTGTAATTTATCACACAGATAACTTAACCACCATAAGTTGCGTGAGTGTATGTGTGTGCCCGTGCGTGTGTGTTTATCCTACAAGTTTCACTGTGTTGAGTTTGCCTACTTTGGATATCACCAGCCTTCCACTGGTTCTGGAAGATACTAGTTCTGTGATGAGGCTTCCGTAACATGGTTTTGTAATGAACACATTTAAAGGGGGATTTTTTCTTTTGTGCAGCAAACCTGAATAAGGCCTATGAACCACTTTAATCCCATGTAAACCCTTAAAATAAAGCATAAATGGGATTTAAATCATACATTGGCTTCACGCTGGTCCTCTTCAGAGAGCCTCACTTCACCCTCAGGTGCAACAGTATCCGGCATTGGAGAAAACTCTCATATAAGGCAATTGGATCCATTCATTGCAATTATGGCCAAAAAAACCATAATTTTCCTCACACTTTTATTGGATCTTAAGCATATTAAGATATAGATAGAGAAACATCTCAGAACATAGATACTAGGGATAGTTTGCCATGAAGAACTTAGTGACACAAAGTCAGAGAGCAGAAATATGAAATTGATTCAGTTATTTATGATGGAAGCACAGTTTCTCATAGACCATTGTATTTGTTCCATATTTTCACCTGTTGCCATCTCAAAAGCAAACTAGTGGCACATTGTATTGGAATTTCTACACAATATTCCTGCAGTGTTTAAAAAGTAGGTGCCTACAACTCCTTTGGTTACATATCAAGGAAATAGAAACACATTCATATAGAAAATAGTCTATTGATTAAAAAAGCAACAGGGATAAGGAGGTGTTAGTGCCATTATACAAGGCATTGGTGAGACCCCATTTGGAATACTGTGTGCAGTTCTGGTCTCCCATGTTTAAGAAGGATGAATTCAAACTGGAACAGGTACAAAGAAGGGCCACTAGGATGATCCGAGGAATGGAAAACCTGTCTTATGAAAGGAGACTCAAGGAGCTTGGCTTGTTTACTTTAACCAAAAGAAGGCTGAGGGGGGACATGATTGCACTGTTTAAATATATTAGAGGGATAAATACCAGGGAGGGAGAGGAATTATTTAAGTTTAATACCCATGTGGACACAAGAACAAATGGATATAAGGTGGCTAGTAGGAAGTTTAGACTTGAGATTAGACGAAGGTTTCTAACCATTAGAGGAGTGAAGTTCTGGAACGGCCTTCCAAGGGAAGTAGTGGGGGCAAAAGATCTATCTGGTTTCAAGATTAAACTAGATGGGTTTATGAAGGGGATGGTTTGATGAGATAACATGATCTTGGTAACTAATTGACCATTCATTATCAGTGGGAAATAGGTCAATGGAGGGATGATAGGAGTTACTACAGAGAACTTTCTGGGTGTCTGGCTGATGAGTCTTGCCCACATGCTCAGGGTTTAGCTGATCGCCATATTTGGGGTCGGGAAGGAATTTTCCTCCAGGGTAGATTGGCAGAGACCCTGGAGGTTTTTCACCTTCCTCTGTAGCATGGGGTACAGATCACAGCTAGAGGATTCTCTGCATCTTGGGGTCTTCAAAGTATTTGAAGGCTTCAATATCTGAGATATAGGTGAGAGGATTATTCTAGGAGGGGTGGGTGAGATTTTGTGGCCTGCACTGTGCAGGGGGTCAGACTAGATGATCATAATGGTCCCTTCTGACCGTAAAGTCTATGAGTCTATGAGTAACAGATGCATATTCTCAAATTTTTCAACGGAGATTACAGAATCCACTTCCTCCATGTGATGGAAAATGATGGAGCTATCAGTATATAGCATAGTGCTGTTATTTTATACTCTATACAAAATAAAATAACAAAAGCAGTGAATTCTACAAGAGAGACAAACAATAGGGAGGATATAGACAAAATCTGTAGTTCCATGTTCTATCAAAGACAAACGATTTTATAGGTGGATATTTAGTGTCCTAATATAATCTAGAAAAGTCATTTCCATATACTGGTATTGTCTCATAATCAGACAATTTTATCATATGCAGCCATGCGCAGCAAAGCAGGGATTGATATTTTTAGGAGAAAGGATAAAATATTTTCATTGCCTAGAGATAAGCAGGAATGTTAAGGCAAATTAACTAGAGGTGTGAGTTTAAAGTACATCGGTATTAGTCTATGCTTAAAATTTAGGTCAACATAGATACAGAATTTAGTAGAATGAAAAATCCACACTCTGTAATGCCACAGCTATGCTGGCCTATTTCCCACTGATGATGCACAGCTAGGTTGACAGAAGAATACTTCCATCATCCAATATGCTCATGCTCAGGTCAGCGGAGTTCCTAGAATAGAAAAGTCCTTTCTGCTGTTGTACTCTGCAGCTACATTACAGGGTTATAGCAGCACATCTACAGCACTAATTTCGAAATAGAGCACTATTCCGATGAGTCCCTTAATCCTTGTGCAACGAGGTTTATGGGACGTTGGAATAACAAGCCTGTTATTTCGAATGTATTTCATAATAACAGGCTTGCTGTTAAGACACCGGAACGCTATTGCAGGATAATGGGCATACTCCCCGGCTGTGTCTACACTGGGCCACTTATTCCGGAAAATCAGCCGCTTTTCCGGAATAAGCTGCGAGCTGTCTACACTGGCCCTTGAATTTCCGGAAAAGCAACGATGCTCTACTGTACAAAATCAGCCGCTATTCCGGAAAAACTATTCTGCTCCCACTCGGGCATAAGTCCTTATTCCGGAACACTGTTCCAGAAAAGGGCCAGTGTAGACAGCCCAGTAGTCTTTTCCGGAAAAAAGCCCCGATCGCGAAAATGGAGATCGGGGCTCTTTTCCGGAAAAGCGCGTCTACATTGGCCACAGACGCTTTTCCGGAAAAAGGGCTTTTCTGGAAAAGCAGCCTGCCAATGTAGACACTCCTTTTCCGGAAAAACTGAAAACGGAATAGTATTCCGTTTTAAGCAGTTCCGGAAATTCATGCCAGTTCCGGAAATTCATGCCTTGTCTCTGAGGCCAGGATACACTTATGAATTCGTAGGTACCTGGGATAATAACAAGAGGCATCCAAAAGATCGATTGTTCCTATTTTATGTGGAATGCATTAAAAAGATCTGATTAAAATATGCATGCCTTGATATATGCATCATAGTTGTAAAATTCAGATGTAGCCTTTTCAGCATTTACAATATATTAATTGCAAAGATGTATGTATTAATATGGAAGAGCTGCTGGGTCTCCCTTTAATTGCACTATTAAAAACCATATATACTGTATGTACACTATTTCTCAAGCAATCCAAAGAGCATGTGAAGCCCTTTAATAGACATCATAAAAATTAATAATAAAATGTGTAAAGGATAAGCTACTGTGAAAACTGCAGAAAAAAATGATGACCTGTGTATTTTAGATGATGTAGCTTACATGTATGTTACTGTGTTACTTAGATTTACTTAACGATTTATTGAAGGGATGTGTTTAGGGGTTAGATAACATAGTGGGTTAATGCACTAACTTTCACCTCTGGATGACTGAAATCAAATTTGATTTTTGGCCATAAGTGAAATGGGTTTGGTGGGTTCCACTTACTACTTAATGACTCTGTCAATACAGCAAAACTATTACTGAGTTTTGTACAATTCAGCTTAACCGTCACTTCTCAGGAAAGTCCCAAGATTAGTATTTCAGGGGTGAATCAGATGATGAAAGAGATAAACTAGCAGAGCTAGCTGTTAATTAGGAGCCAGACATGTAGCACCTCACACAACACGATAGTTTGGATTAATTTACTATTAAAAAAGTGCCAATTAATGTGTTTTTGCTTGTTGATTTTGTTTTGTTTGTGTGACTACCAGCAGTGAAAGTAACTTACATTTTCTTACTGGTACTGTCCTATTGCAACCCGGGTCCCTGCCAGCTCTTTCAATAGCTCCCTGCTGGCTTTTGCCACAGCTCAGTCAGCTCTTGATGGAGCTGTGCACCAGGGCCCACCCACTTACCTTCACCTCTTGTGACTACAGAAGCAATTTTAACTAAGGTCTTCAACGAATAATGTCATACAAATGTACAGGGCATAAATAAATAGCAATGATCAATTTAAGTGTATGATCTGTAATGCCGAGAACATCACCCTGCAGTAGCACTGCCTAACAGTTTTGTTGTGAGTCACCCTGATATCAGCACTGCTGTAATTATGGTTTGAAATGTTGTTCTGCTGATGCAAAGGTACTGCATCTACCACTTGCTTCTCATCGCCAAACTAGCAAGCTCTTTTGCCTGTGGAACTAGAACTGTATTTGTTAGTAGTCAGAATCAGCAGAATGGCTGAGACTGACTCAAATGCACAGCAGCTGATTGATGAAGCATGATGCATCCCTTAATTAAGCAGAAACTACTAATAAAAATGAACTTGCTGGGTGATTTGAGTGGTTCTTGTGACACAGCCATATGTGCTGCACACTGGTAGCAGAAAAGGGTGGCACACAGCTGATGCTGGTAAGCTACTGGAGTGGGAATCCAGTTTAAAAAAAGGAGATTTAGGTGCTGCCATTTCTGTTCCAGAGTAATGAGAGAAGAAATATGAGTCAGCTCTGGTCTATACTACATAGTTAAGTTAGGTCATTGCAGTGTGAATGTAGATATTGAGGGTGCATCTAGACAGCACCCTTCTGTCAGAATAAGCTATGCAATTTGTGCTATGCAAATTGCGTAGCTTATTCCAAGTTTAAATTGAAAGAGCTTATTTTGAAATTTGGTGCTGTCTACACAGAGCCAAATTTCAAACTAAGGCACTATTCCAACAAATCCCTTAACCCTCGTGGAATGAGGGTTACAAGGACACCGGAATAGCGCGCCCGCTATTTCAGGAAATAGTGGGAGCATTTAAAGACGTGGCATTGCTATTTTGGGATACTTCTGGTATCCCAATGGAGCAACACAGTATTTATGTACCCAGGGTGTTGCTTACATGGATTGTTGCTGGTTTTCAGAGGCCATCCCATAATCCCTCATGCTGACAGTTCAACCAGTGCAAGTGCTCTTTGTGAGGACCTGCGCTGCTCAACAAGGATCAAAGTGTAGACATACACAAGTAATGGAATTACTGCAGACTGTATGCTAATGTCACTGTATAGTGTAGACCTGTGCTGGGTAGTTCAGTTACCCTTGCTTCTACTGTAAGAGCTCCACTGTTTCAGTTACTGGTGCCTGTGACATACGTAGGGGGTACAATGACAGACCAGTGGGGTGCTATGACACCCTTGCTCTGCACCCTTGGAGGCCTCACAATACTTGCTGAAGTAACCCAGCCAGGCCACTCACAAACAGCCTTACAGCAATGCAGTCCACATACTCAAACTGGCACCTGCCAACCACACTTGAGTTACACTCTGACTTTTACTAGCCCTACTTATTTGTGTAGGGTGACCCCAACACTCTCCCAGTCTTAGATTTTTTTCCTCCAAAAATGTATGAGCTGTACTGCCTGGACTGCTCCCAGACAGTACAAATATATGAAGTCTGTTATTCCTTTAAAAGAACAATGTACACATAATTTGTTACCTTAAATAGAGTTACCCAAACACTTAACCTTATACACACTGGATTAGATAAAACACTATTAACTTCAAGAATAGAGCTTTTAAGTGAGTGATCATAATAAGGCATAGGAATAAGAAATAGGGTATGTCTACACTACCACCCTAGTTCGAACTAGGGTGGTAATGTAGGCAACCGGAGTTGCAAATGAAGCCTGGGATTTGAATTTCCCGGGCTTCATTTGCATAAAGCCGGGCGCCGCCATTTTTAAATGTCTGCTAGTGCGGACTCCGTGCCGTGCGGATACACGCGGCACGGACTAGGTAGTTCGGACTAGGCTTCCTAGTCCGAACTACCGTTACTCCTCGTTTCACTCCTCGGAAGCCTAGTCCGAACTACCTAGTCCGTGCCACGTGTAGCCGCGCAGCACAGAGTCCGCACTAGCGGACATTTAAAAATGGCGGCGCCCGGCTTTATGCAAATGAAGCCCAGAAAATTCAAATCCTGGGCTTCATTTGCAACTCCGGTTGCCTACATTACCACCCTAGTTCGAACTAGCGTGGTAGTGTAGACATACCCATAGTTACAAGAAAAGTAAGGATAAAATGCTTTCTAGTGTATAATTTAACAAACTATGCTAGAGCGAAAGCAGAATTTCTCACTGCATGCTTCCAACAGCATTACAGACCATACTCTTCAAACCCTTCCCCCAGAGTCCAGCAGCTGCTTCTCTTGTCTTCTTTCTGGGGTACAAAGAGGGAGATAGGGAAAGAGAGAGAGGGACAGGAAAGATGCTTCCCCTCCTTTTTTCTAGTGTAAGCAGTGGTTGAACTACCGCTTGCTATCAGCCAGCTAAAAGGTGAGAGCTGCCCTGGGGGTGGGTGTGCTCACTCAAATGGGTTAGCTCTGCAAGATAAGTAACTGTTAACTGTTGATATGTAAATACAGCTCATGCCAGGATGGGGAAGGAATCTGAGGTGTGGCTATGTAAATCCAATTCAACCAAGGCTGATGGAGGATCAGTGTTGGAATGGAATGTGGTGTATTATAACTAATTTGGGCTGTTGTGGGGGTCACAAATCATGCTGCCCCTAAATGTGGGAACTGTAAAATATGACACCAGTGCTTGCAGGAGAGACACCATCATTGTAAGAGGTCTCAGATGAACAAGCCTCCCCATTCCAGAACTGAGTGAATGGAGTTTGGGGGGAACGGGGAGCTTGAGATAGCTGGCAGCATGCCTGCCAGGTGTGTGCTATAAGACTGGCTCAACCCGCCTTTCCCCCCCTTGGTCTAAAGCAGACTGCATGAGTAGTCTTTTTGCTAATCCAGTGGAAGCTGGACTCTCTTGCCAGCCTAGATGGTGGCTAAAGAGTTGGAATCACCAGGGCTACATCTACACTGGTGGCTTCTTGCACAAGAACTTGCCGGGTGTCTACACTGCACGTGCGTTCTTGTGCAAGTAAATTTACAGTCTAGTGTCAGAAAACAGGGCTTCTTGCAGAAGAGTTATTCCTCTCCCCACAAGGAATAAGCCCTCTTATGCAAGAGCTCTTGTGCAAGAGGGCAGTGTAGACAGTCAACATGAATTTCTTGCGCAAAAAACCCCTATGGCTAAAATGGCCATCAGAGCTTTCTTGCGCAAGAGAGTGTCCACACTCCCATAGACGCTCTTGCGCAAAAGCACATGCCAGTGTAGACGCGCTCTTGTGGAAGACTTTTTGTGCAAGAACTTTTCTGCAAAACAGTTCTTGCGCAAGAAGCTGCCAGAAGGCTAAGGCTATGTCTACACTCGCGGCTTCTTGCGCCAGAAATATGCAAATGAGGCTAAGCGTGGCATATCGCTGAGCCTCATTTGCATACCTAATGAGCCGCCATTTTTGCAGAAGAGGCTCTTGCGTCAGAAGTAGCTGTCTACACTGCCCCTTCTTGCGCAAGAAAACCCCTCTTGCCAATGCCGTTTTTCCTGAAAATAATTGGCATAACAGCTATGTCTAGACTACGGGGTTTTTCTGTGATACTGAAGGTATCCTGGAAGTATTCCACCGCATCCAGGGAACACGTCTGCTCTTCTGCTTTTTTTTGCGGAAGACCAGCCACACTCTTTCGGAAGCCTTGTCTTCCTCCTCCCATGAGGAAGAAGGGCTCTTCTGAAAGTGGGGTTTTTCCGAAATTTGGCCCAGTGTAGATGGGCCAAATTTTGGAAAAGCTTCTTCTGAAAAAATTATCAGAAAAAGGTATGCAAATTGCTCTTCAGACAATTGAAACCTCTTGCTCATAAATCCCAGCTACATGTAGGTAGGTTGGAAGAAAATGTGATGTTGAGGAGCCTGACTTCTGGCACCCGCTTGTGTCTGAAGTGGTGAGGTCTGATATATGTCCCTTAAGTTCTCCATTCCTTATGCGTATGAACAAAAGGATAGTTGTCTACATGGAAGTTTCCTCAAGAGACTAAATAAAGTTGCCTGTCTCTATATGGGTAATGTCCTAATGCATGTAAGTAGCTTTTACTGGTCTGCTGAAGAAAACACCAAAGCAATCCATTTGTTAATGGATTTAGGGAGCTTTGCTTAGAAAGATGAGCACTTACCTTTACCTCAAGGAAATCAAACCAAGTGTAGGCGGCTGCATCTACACTGAGCTTTTCCTGAGTATCTGTCTCTGTTGTGTATGTGCCAACAGTTTCCCTGGCTGGTCTAAAGAGACTTTGAGGATCAATGGAGAAGGTAACTTCTGTAGAGGGTAAACATTTTGAGGCATAACCTGTCACAAAACTAAAAACACAAATTGCCTGATTCTCATGTGTACCACGACTGTTTACAGTAGGGCTATTTCCAGGGCAGGGCAAGTGGGGCAGTGACCTTGGGTACAAAGCCACGAGGGCAGAAAAAGAGGCAACACATAAATACCCACATGGTGGAGCTCACTTGGGCTGGCCCCACACTTCCTGACTCACCTCAGCAGGCCACCTACCCTGTCTAGGTGGGGAGAGGTGCAATCAAAACATCTGGGCAGGGCACATGACCCTGCATTCCACAGCCAGGTCTTGTGTCTAGATGGAAAAATGATACTTCCCTCCTCCCCCCAAAAAACAACACTACAGGAGTTTGACTGTGTTTGCTCACCCTCGGTGCTAGAAAGCTTAATTATGGCTCTGTGTTGCACCACTCTGAAAAAGGCCTTTAAAAGTAAAGTGACCTTAGTGTAAATGAAGATCAGGTCCATAGTTCTTTTCTTTCCTTTTCATATGCATCTACCAGCATAATCAAATCAATTTTCCACTCAGGGGCTACTTCTGCTGTCCACGGGAGAGAGGGCAGCCATGTTAGGTGGATATCATAGGTTGGTTATTATAGGTTTGTTCTGGGAAAGGCCATCTATTATATTGTGCTTGTCTGTGCATTGTTACATTTTGTACTGTGCCATTTTAAAAGGGGGAAGTAGGCTTTTTATAAATAATTTAAAAAAACCATAAAAGTTAACAAAGGAAATTGTGTAACTGACCTTTTAGAACAGGGGTAGGGAACCTTTTTTGGGTTGGGGGCTGCCGACCCAAAGAAAAATCAGTTGGGGCCTGCACACAAGTGAGAAGCACAAAAAAGAAATATCCTCACTGATGTGAGGATGAGGCCTGCATTGTGCAGGGGGTCAGACTGCATGATCATAATGGTCCCTTCTGACCTTAAAGTCTAAAGTCTATGTGGCCGCCACTGAGGAGAAAGACACTCCCTGCATTCCCTCTCTCCTCACACACCAGAGCCTAGAGAGGCCCTGGCTAGTAGACTTTATGTGCTCTAGCCCTACAAGGAAATGGTGGGGGCAAGAGCTGAAGCATCGGGGTAGACTCCCCAATAGAGGGGGAGGAGTCCTGAGCCTCAAAGGCCAGATCCAGGCAAACCAGAGGCTGCATCTGATCCCTGGGCTTAGATTCCCTACCCCTGTTTTAGAACACCTCATGGTCTGCTCTTCCGTTGTTCATTTTACAGCTCATTCATGCTGCAGTCTCCAACTTTCAACAAGAATCTAAAGATGTGGCTTGTTGCAAAGTAGTGTTCTGATTCTTCTACATCGCTACATTTAATTAGGGTTACTGATTAATCTTCTCTGTGTATTATACTATGGACAGATATCAATATTAATAACATTTTGCTTTGTTTAAAGACTCTCTCAAAGTTTTTATTTGGAAAACTATACCATCTGGCCTCTCTACTTCACTAGGATTAGATTCAGTGTAAAGTGTACTCCATCTGTTTCTGAGATTCTTGTACCGAATGTATGTGGATGTACTTGGAGTTAGATTGAAGAGGGATTTCATTCACCAGGTAGTTGAAATAAAATTGGACCTTCTACATTGTATTGATAAAAATCCCCCCTTAGAAATGTTACAGTGTCTCTGCAGAGCAGAGTTTATGTATTTTAACATAATGGCTATGTCTACACTGGCATGATTTTCCGGAAATGCTTTTAACTGAAAAGTTTTCTGTTAAAAGCATTTTCAGAAAAGAGCGTCTACATTGGCACGGACGCTTTTCCGCAAAAGTACTTTTTCGCGATCGGGGATTTTTTGCAGAAAACAAATCTGAGCTGTCTACACTGGCCCTTTTGCACAAAAGTTTTGTGCAAAAGGACTTTTGCCTGAACGGGAGCAGCATAGTATTTCCGCAAGAAGCACTGATTTCTTACAGTAGGAAGTTAGTGCTTTTGTGGAAATTCAAGAGGCCAGTGTAGACAGCTGGCAAGTTTTTCCGGAAAAGTGGCTGATTTTCCGGAAAAACTGGCCAGTCTAAACACAGCCTACATGTTTCTGAAATGAAGAGGTGTAGAGTCTTTCACTGGGAGGCAACATGATATTAAATTGATTTAGCCTGAATTATTGAAATTGGGAGTTCCATTTTGAACTGTGAGTCCAAAAGGGGGCTCCTGTAAGGATCTTTTTAAAATTTGGGTACCCAAAGGAAGGAAGGGTTGAATTTCATTTCCCCATTTGTAATGGTGTTCATCCTTCCCTGGATGCTGCTAAATCATCAAAGAGGAAATGATGGAAGGAATAAAAATACTTCAGAAGTTTGGAGTTTGCACCGAATGCTAAGTATTTTAAATACAGATGTTAAATATCAACTAATTGACTAATTGAATAGTCGATGCACTTTGCATCAACGATTCAATGAGTCAATAGGGTGAAAGTGCTGCGTGGAACCTGGGATCAGCTGGTAACTCCAGCTGACCCTGGGCTCCACACGGCGCTGCAACTTTGAAATGCTGCATGCAGCCTGACACCGGGCTCCCTATGGCATTTCAAAGCAGCAGTGCCGCACGAAGACCTGGGTCAGCAGGGAGTCCCCAGCTGATCCTGGCCACCACGTGGCACTGCCAATTTGAAATGCTGCGTGCAGCCTGGGGACACCCCAGCTGGTCCTGGGCTGAATGCGGCGTTTCAAAGCGGCAGCACCATGTGGAGCATAGGGTCTGGCTCTGGGCTTCATGCAGCACTGCCACTTTGAAGTGCTCCCTCCTTTTCCCCCCACCTCCTTGCTGCCTCTTTCTGATAGAGGCAGCAAGGGCGGAGGACGCCACTAGTTGACTAGGATGTCGACTATCCAATAAGCATTTGCTTATCAGATAGTCAATTAGTCCTTCACATCCCTAATTTTAAAGAAAGCTACTGAGGCAGGATATCCAAGCCTCCACCTTCCCTTTCTCCTCCCTTCCATCCCACATCTTTATTCCTTCTCTTTCCTTTTGAATTGGCACAAGTTGTTCTATCAAACAAAGCACAGACATGACTAGTGAACATTTGTTTGTTTGCAAATGTTTGTCAGTTTTATTACTTGCTTCACTATGGTCGTGAGGTGTCTTTTTAAAATGGTAAAATAGATTTCTAGAAGCCCCAGTCCTTTATTGTACAACCCCAGTGATTATTCAGGATGGTCTTGTGGTTGAGAATTGGGGCTGAGGCTCAGAATTCTGCTCCAAGCTGGACTGTGGCACTTTGTTCAAATCCCACAGAGTCGGAACAGAGAACAAAGAGGAAAGAACAGTTAGAAGGTTAGATGCAAACCTCTGTCAAAAACTGCCACTCATATGAATTTAAGTCCCAGCCAAAGCAACCGCTTTTCAGTTCTGGTTTTAATAACTGTTTCTCTGAGACTTTGGCCCAGTCATGTGAGATTTCTGCCTTTAAGAGTGGTGGAAATCTTTGGAACCCCATTTTGATCTGAAATCATCAGATAACAGCTCACAAAGTTTCATTGCTATCAAAGCTGACTAAGTGTTGAGCCCTGAATTGTAGCCTGCCTCTAAATAGGAAGCAAATATCACATTCATGGACCATGTTTATTTATTTAATTAAAAACAAGTTTCTAATGGATATAGTCTTGGACTCTGTCTATTAGCATATGTCTACACAGCAAAGTTATTTCAAAACAACAGCAGTTATCTTGAAAAAACTTTCCTAGCATCTACACAGCCATTCCGTTATTTCGAAATTAATTTGAAGTAGCAGAGGACTTATTTCAAAATTGGTAAACCTCATTCCATGAGGAATAGTGCCAATTTTGAGATAAGTGCTGTGTATATGCTTATTTCGAAATAGGGGGCCTCCAGCCCTTCCCAGGGTGCCCTGCTGGCCACCCTGGCCACAAGGCAACTTCTGACCTGATGCCCTGCCGGAATTGGTTCCAACCAGCCTTAAATGAGATTCAACATCCACTCAGTGTGGATGTGCTATATCGAAATAGAAAAACGCTATTTTGAAATGCATTTTGTGTGTAGATGCATGATTTCGAAATAAGCTATTTCGAATTAACTATTTCAAATGTAGTGTAGACATACCCTCAGGGAGTGGCATCTCATTTGAGGTGGATGATGGTAAGAGTGATTGCAATAATAGAAATTGCATTGGGCTACTTTATTCTGAAACTTACCTGACATTCCAGTTCTACAGTGTGGTTTATTCTTTTTCTTGCAAGAAACATTGGGAGATTTGTAGCTTTCAAATGTATTCTTTCTGTGGTGGACTTAGTAAAGCTGAAGCCACACTATGCTCATGAAGTAACAATCACACTATTCTCATAAACTAAAATCCACATATCTTGCCATAAAAATGACATAGAAGATAATGAATGATAAAACAAACGCAGAGTACAATATAAATGTTCTGTAAGTAATTTAAATTCATTTACATGAAAATTGGCAGGGAGAGTAGAACTGGGAAATTTCCTGGGAATTTCTGGAATCTATTTGTTGCTCAGTTAGCCATCCCAAAGCTTGGCCAATGTGCTTACCACAAATTGTATGCTTCTCTGGATGGGCAAGCAGGTACAGGGGATAGCTGGAACAGAGGGAGAGGCACTGCCCTGCCAGGTGACTGGAGGAAGGGGTGAGTGTGGAGGAGAAGGGAGATTTATAAAATAGGCAATTCCAGATCTCTCAGGGTATGTCTACACTACAAAGTTAGTTCGAACTAACGGACGTTAGTTCGAACTAACATTCATAGCCGCTACACTAGCGCTCCGCTAGTTCGAATTTGAATCGAACTAGCGCAGCGCTTAGTTCGAACTAGGAAAACCTCATTTTACAAGGATTAAGCCTAGTTCGAACTTACTAGTTCGAATTAAGGGCTGTGTAGACCCTTAATTCGAACTAGTGGGAGGCTAGCCCTCCCCAGGTTTCCCTGGAGGCCACTCTGGCCAACACCAGGGAAACTCTATGCCCCCCTCCCGGACCCGGACTCCTTAAAGGGGCACGGGCTGGCTACGGTGCCCGTGCCAGGTGCAAGCCTGCCAGCACCCAGCCAGCAGACCCTGCACCTGGCACGGCACAGAGCCACCCACCCGATGTCCCCCAGCCCACCCCCTCTTCCCGGGACCAGGCTGGCAGCTCCCGGGAGCTTGCCCTGGACCGCAAGGGGCGGGCACCTTCCTGGGCTAGTGCGGACATCGTGGACCTCGTCCACGATCTCTGCACTAGGCACAGGAAAGTGGCCGTCTAGGGCAGGAGAGCTGCCAGCCTGGCCACCCAGGAGCAGGTGTGCATGAAAATCAAGGGGGTCCACTGAGACCCCCGACCCTGAGCCCTGAGCTTACAATGGCCGTCCTGGGTCAGACCAAAGGTCCATCTAGCCCAGTAGCCTGTCTGCCGACAGCGGCCAACCCTAGGGACCCTGGAGGGGATGGACCGAAGACAGTGACCAAGCCATTTGTCTCGTGCCATCCCTCTCCAGCCTTCCACAAACTTTGGGCAGGGACACCACTCCTACCCCCTGGCTAAGACTACTCCATGGACCCAACCTCCATGGCTTGATCTCACTTCCCTTTAAACTCTGTTCTAGTTGTAGCCTTCACAGCCTCCTGCAGCAAGGAGTTCCACAGGTTAACTATTTGCTTTGTCAAGAAGAACAACTTTCTTACTAGTTTGAAGCCTGCTACCCATTCCTTTCCTTTGGTGTCCTCTAGTCCTTCTTTATGGGAACTCAGGAAGAACTTTTCTGAATGCACCCTCTCCACCCAACCCCTGCTTTTAGAGACCTCTATCCTGTCCCCGCTCCATCTCCTCTTTTATAAGCTCAACAGTCCCAGTCTCTGTAGCCTCTCTTCATCTGGGACCTGTTCCCAACCCCTGATCATGTTAGTTGCCCTCCCCTCTCCCAGTCTTTCTCTTCCCCTCTCCCACCTCCTTTTCCCAGTCTCCCCCAGTTTTGTTCAATAAAGACAGAGTCAATGTTTGGAAGAAACGTTATCTTTATTTTGTACATCAATAAGAAGGGAGGCTAGGGAGGGGTAAGTGGAAGGAGGTGAGGGAGGAATGGGGTACGAGCCCCCGATGGGGAGGACTGGGCTGGCTCTGCGGGCTTCTGGGGGTGGAAGCTCTCCTGCAGCCCCCCGATTGCCCAAGTGCAGCCGGGCTGATGGCCGATTGGTGTGATGTGCCCAGTGTGGGTACTCCGGGCAATCCAAGCCAGGACTGGTTTTCAAGCGGGGCACCCCTTAGAACTGTCTGTCCGGGGTGGGGGTCGGGACCCTTTAAGCGCAGCCGTGGGCTAGCCTGAGACAGCATCTCCACGCTCTAAGTCCTCCTCTGATGCCCTGCCGGCACTGCTTCCGGCCATCCTTAAGCCCTGTTCAGGGTCCACTCAATGTGGACTTGCTAGTTCGAATTAGCAAAACGCTAATTCGAACTAGTTTTTAGTTCTAGACGCGTTAGTTTGAATTAGCTTAGTTCGAATTAACGTTGTAGTGTAGACGTACCCACAGATATATTCTCATCAAATGAAAAAATATTACCCTTACTGGCTTTATACTACTTAAAACGTGCCACTGATTAAAGAACAAAAACTTCAGAGCAACAGGAGAAAATACTCTTTTTCTTTTAAAACAAAAAAACCTGCCTTGTATCTGTGGACAGTCAGATCCCATCATTTGATCATACATGGCTAAGGTATAAATTACTGTCATCAAAGACCTTTCCTGATTCTGAGTGTTTAGTAACAGCTGTGAGATATATGACCATGAATAGAAATGAATGAGAGCTAAATCATGTGTTAATCATTCCTAGAACTAGGTCAAACATAAGATATGCCTTGATGTTTACAAATACAGCTCAGTCTGTCACGGTCACCCTCTTCAACTGTCAGTATCCTACAAGTGATGCACTAACAAGCCACAGGGATTCTTGCTGAGAAAAAAAAAGTACATGGAAAATGGTTTTAATGATGAAATCTCTGCACTGTCAGGAACATTATTCTTTTGCTCTTTAAAGGCTAGGTTTCGCTCTCATTTACACCAGTGTGAATCAGAAGTGACTCCAGGGACAGCGGCGGAGTCACTATGTGTCAACGACAGCAGAATTTTACCCTAAATGCTAAACAAAGAAAGGCATTTAAAAAAAAAATAGAGACAGGAGAAATGATTTGGATAAAGCAAGAATTGATTCAGATTTTTGACCAAAATAATAATCCCTGTCCCCTTTTCTCTCTGTCTTCTTGAGCAGTGGAAGAGCCTCTGGTTTTAATGTTCATGCACATCCTGATTGCAGCCTAGAGTGGAATTGCTAAATATCACAAGAAAGACTCGTCTCATGGAAATTACTTTCCCTGTTCCTTGTGTTTGTTATAGCCACATGTTGTGTCTCATATTTAATTAGGCTACATCTAGACTGCAGTGGTTTTCTAGGATACCTCCAGTATCCCACAAAAGCAATGCCATGGTCAAAGACTTTTTTTGAAAAAAATGTCGAAAAATTTCAGAAAAAATGTTGGAAAATTTTTCAAAAAAGCAGATGCACTTTTTCGCTATTCCTATAAACCTCATTTTATGAAGAATATGGGCTGTGTCAAATGAGACTTTTTTCCGACATTTGGCAATGTGTTGACGCGCCAAATATTTGAATCAGAGGGGTAGCCATGTTAGTCTGAATCTGCAAAAGCGGCGAGGAGTCCTGTGGCACCTTATAGACTAACTGCAGTGTTGGAGCATAAGCTTTTGTGGGCAAAGACCCACTTCATGCATGTAGTGGAAATTTCCAGAGGCAGGTATAAATATGCAGGCCAGAATCAGGCTGGAGATGAGGAGGTGGATCCAATCAGGGAGGATGAGGCCCACTTCTAGTAGCTGATCTGGAGGTGTGAATTCCTAGAGAGGAGAAGCTGCTTTTGTAGTTAGTGAGCCATTCACAGTCTTTGTTTAATCCTGAGCTGATTGTGTCAAATTTGAAGATGAACTGTAGCTCAGCAGTTTCTCTTTGAAGTCTGGTCCTGAAGTTTTTTTGCTGCAGGATGGCTACCTTTAGATCTGCAATTGTGTGTCCAGGGAGATTGAAGTGTTCCCCTACAGGTTTTTGTATGTTGCCATTCCTAATATCTGATTTGTGTCCATTGATTCTTTTAAGTAGGGACTGTCCAGTTTGGCCGATGTATATAGCAGTGGGGCATTGTTGGCACATGATGGCATATATTACATTAGTAGATGTGCAGGAGAATGAACCAATGACAGTATGGCTGATCTGGTTAGGTCCTATGATGGTGTTGCTGGTGTATATATGTGGGCAGAGTTGGCACCAAGGTTTGATGCATGGATTGGTTCCTGAGTTAGAGTTATTATGGTGCGGTGTGTAGTTGCTTGTGAGAATATGCTTCAAATTGGCAGGTTGTCTGTGGGAAAGGACTGGCCTGCCTCCCAAGGCCTGTGAAAGTGAGGGATCATTGTCCAGGATGGGTTGTAGATCACTAATGAGACGTTGGAGAGGTTTTAGCTGAGGACTGTAGGTGATGGCCAGTGGTGTTCAGTTGGTTTCTTTCTTGGGCTTGTCCCGTAGCAGGAGGCTTCTGGGTACACGTCTGGCTCTGTCAATCTGTCTCCTCACTTCCTCGTGTGGGTATCGTAGTTTACAGAAATCTTGTTGAAGATCTTGTAGGTGTAGGTCTCTGTCTGAGGGGTGGGAACATATGCGGTTGTACCTCAGTGCTTGGCTGTAAACAATGGATCGTGTGGTGTGTCCGGGATGGAAGCTGGAGGCATGCAGGTAAGCATAGCAGTCGGTAGGCTTTTGGTATAGGGTGGTGTTGATGTGACCATCACTTATTTGCACCGTGGTATCCAGGAAATGGACCTCCCGTGTAGACTGGTCCATTTCCTGGACACCTGCATATCTTTTTCCGCTTTACTACAGAAAGAGGTTTTTCAAATTTCTGAAAAGCCTCTTTCTGTAGTAAAGTGGAAAATGATATGCAATTTGTGTAGCACAAATTATGTTTCTTTTTCTAACTTACCCTTGCAGTCTAGACATAGCCTTAGACAGTAAAATCTCCTGGGTAGAAACTGTCCTTTACCATAGGTTTGTACAGCATCTAGTGCACAGGGTTGTCTGAGTTGTACTGTTAAACAAATAATTTTGAGTGTACAAAGAGAAGGAAATAACTGGAAACCACTCCTGTATCCATTATATTTTGTCTTTCTTGATCAAATGTGTAGATGTATGGGATCTAATTCTTACCTTTCTCACACCTCAGTTTTACACTGATGTAATACTGTGTACTTCACTGACATTATACCCACTTTTCTCCATCATGAGAGTGGAAACAAACCATAGGAGAGTAGATACATCTGGACTCTAGTGTGCCTGTGTTAACCAAACTTCCACTATTTGGAGATCTGCTTATGTCCGTGCAGAGTATAATTTAGACACATGCACTGGTCCACATACCTGCTACCCACTCACACCAGTGGCTGCTATGGGAATATGGGTGTGGGTATACCCAATTTCCTTTTTTTGTGTGTGTGTCTGAACAAACTGATTGATGGTGCACCAATCTTCTTCTTATCAGCAAGTTTTATAGTTGATATTTATTATTTATATTAGCAACACTAGCTTATTATAGGCTAAAGGGGATGTGTACAAATCCAGACACAAATCAAAGGGAGAGGAAAGAAGAATGTTACGGAAAAAATATTTATGAGAGTTTGGATTACCTGGAAGTTTTAATTTTTTATTCCCAACTCATTTTTAACTAGTTCCTAGCACTGGTTCTAGCACCACTATAAGCAGAGCCACCCCGTCCATAGGATGGTTTGCAGTGGCTGCCTTGGGCCCTGTGCTTGGGATGGGGGGAGGAGAGGCATGGGGCCTAAAGCAGCCTGGAAGATTACCAGGGGTGCCTGGGGCTGGCAGCAGAGGTTGGGCCGGCTCTCACCAACAACAGTGGGAGCTACCAGAAGCAGAATAACCTGGGGGAAAGACAGAAAAGAGGATGGGAGGGGACAGAGCAAGGGCCTAGGATAGGAAGGGAAGGGGTATTCCCAAGACTTGCACCTCTTAGGGATGGTCCTGATTGGAAGCATAGAATTCTTCACACTACCAGTACTTTACCTTTCAGTAAAAAGCTAAAAAAATATTTTAGAACTCTGCCCACTGTAGTGCAGAATAATATTTACCAGCAAGAACACAGATATTATAGCTATCTGGTGTGGTATTTTGGCATTTGCGCAATAGAAAGCAGCAGACAGATTTCTTCTGAAGTAATGACAGGCCCAAGTCAGCCTACGGATACAGCGCCTCAGATGTGACTATTGTTTTTTTTATTCAGTTTTTTGTTACACATAGCCAAGCTGCTTGGTGCTGTATAGGGCACAAAATGAGATGGTTTTTGTTATATTTCTCACAGTTTCAACACTCAAATTTTTTCCCTGACACTCAGTCACTGGCACAGATCCTGATCACAGCAGCACTAGTAAAAATCTGGAGTTAATTCTCCTGATTATACAGACGTACACCAAGGCACCTGAGATCAGAATTTGACCCAAAAGGCAGTTATGTATGTAAGACATAGTGCAGCCGGTCTGATGGCCGAGTGCTGTGATGTGCCCAGTGTGGGTACTCCGGGCAATCCAAGCCAGGACTGCTTTGCAAGCGGGGCACCCCTGAGAACTGTCTGTCCGGGGTGGGGGTGGGGGTGGGGATCCTTTAAGACCAGCCCTCGGCTAGCCTGAGACAGCAGCTCCACACTCTTAAGTCCTCAGCTGATGCGCTGCCGGCACTGCTTCCGTACTACATGCCGCCCAAGGGGGTTGCTTCCAGGAGTGGGGCGCAGGGCACTGCCAGGGCACGAACACTCCCAGCTACCCGGGCGCCCCAGTGATTCGCACTTTGCTGTGTCTCTCTGCAGGTGGTCAAGGCCATCAACCGGGTGCTGCTCCGCAGTGTGGTCTGCCTCGCCAACCCGGATGCCGTCATCCGGGGGTTCGGCGCCCTCGGCTTCCCCAACTGCGGGGGCGCCATCGATGGGATGCACATCCCCATCCGTGCCCCGGAACACCAGGCCTCCCAGTACGTCAACCGAAAGAGGTACTTCTCCGTGCTCCTGCAGGCCGTGTGTGACCACCGGGAACAGTTCACGGACATTAATGTGGGCTGGTCTGGCAAGGCACACGACGCCAGGGTGTACCGGAATTCCTCCGTGTGCCAGAGGCTGCAGGCTGGGACCTTCTTTCCCGACTGCCAAATCAGGGTTGGGCATGTGGACATGCCTGTGTGCCTGGTGGGGGATGTGGCCTACCCCCTACAGCCCTGGCTCATGAAGCCCTACACGGGGCACCTCAACCCATCCCGCCAGGCCTTCAATGCCAGGCTGACCAGGGCCCGCAACATCATTGAGGGGGCCTTCAGGCTACTGAAAGCATGATTTAGATGCCTCCTCACCTGTCTCGACCTCGCAGAACACAATATCCCTCCCGTGCGAAATGAAGGGGTAGGTTTTCCTGCCAGCCTGAGGCTGAGCGCATCGCTAGACACTACGCTCAGCCCCGCACCGCCGCCGTCCGGGAAGCCCAGCGGGGGGCCGTCCGGATCCGGGAAGCCCTGCGGGAGAGCTTCCATGTGGAGAAGGAGGACTGGACTCTCCCTGCATGCCCCACTGGGGCCTTCTTCCACCCTCCCCCCTTACCCTCCCTAACCCCCTTTCCTAATGTCAAATAAAGACACCTTTTTTGCCAACAAAATTCTCTTTTTATTTTACATAACTGGCTGGGGTGGGGAGAGGGAGGAATGAGGGTGGGAGTGGGGATGGGGAAACCTGGGAGGAGGGAGCTGGAAGGGGAGGAAGGGAAGGGAAAGCTCAGGGTTGGGGGTCCAGCTGGCTCTCCCATCTCGCAGCACTGCGGGTGCGGGGGCATCGGGGGGGAATGGGTTTGGAGGGTGGGGCAGGAGGGACGGGGGGCAGAGGAAGTGGGAGGGGGAGCAGGGGCAGCAGGGGCAGGAGGAGCAGGGGCAGCAGGAGCAGGGGGAGCAGGAGTGGGAGGAGGAGCAAGAGCTGGGGCAGCCCCAGGAGCCGGAGCAGGAGGAGGCAGGAACCTGTCCACCAGGGTCTGGAGATGGCCTCTGAGGGCACAGCCCTGCTCCTCCAGCGCCTCCAAGCTCTGCTGGCGCAGCCGAAGGTCCTCCTGGACCCAGTGGTCCTGGGTGCGGAGCTGGTGATCCAGGAACCGCAGGTGCCGCTGCTGGTACTCCTCCTCGTTCCTGGCACGCCTCCTGGCCCGGGTGCGGGTGGCTGTTGCAGGCGGGATGGTGCGCCCTGCAGTCCCAGGTTCTGCGGCTGTGGTGAAACAAGAGCAGCGGTCAATGCTCCCTGGGGACAAGGTGGGTGAAACCCAGCCCCCCTCTGCAAGGCCAGGGCCCCTGTATGACACCCAGCTGCTGCTCCATGGCGGGCAAGGCCCAGGCGCACGGTCCCTGGGCTCTCTTCCCCCCCTCCACAACTCCCTGTACACATAAGGGGAGCATGGTGGTACTCACATGTGGAGGCCTCCCCAACCTCAGACGACACAGGCGTTGTGCTCTGTGGGGTGCCTCGGGGGTTCTGGGTCCTGGGCAGGCTCTTGGAAGGCTCCTGGCTCTCGGCGTCCTCCTGCTCCTCCTCCTCCGTGTCCGGGACGGGTCCCTCTTCCCCGGGGTCGATCACTACCCAGGGGGCATGGATGGTGTGAGCCCCCAGGATACGGTCCAGGGCCTCAAAGTGGGGGCAGGCCTCCAGGTCAGCCCCTGGCTGGCAGGCCCGTGAGTAGGACTGCCGCTGGTCCTTAATTTTACAGCGGACCTGATCCTGGCTCCACTGGTGGCCTCTGGCAGACAGGCTGTCAGCCATGCGGCTGTACATGGCCGCGTTCCTGTGGCTAGTGCGGAGATCGTGGTCATTGGAGGCTTCCCCCCAAACCTTGATGAGGTCCACGATCTCATCACTTGACCAAGCGGGTGCCCACCTCTTGCGGCCCCGGGCAGGCTCCTGTGAGCCGCCAGGGTCTGCTGGCTGGGTGCTGGCAGACTTGCAACTGGAACAAACACTGTAGCCAGACCGTGGCCCTTTAAGAGCTCCGGGGCCGGGACGGGGGCAGAAGAGTTTCCCTGGTGTTGGCCAGAATGGCCACCAGGGCAAGCTGGGAAGGGCTAGCCTCCCACTAGTTCGAATTAAGTGGCGAATTAACTTTGTAGTGTAGACATACCCTTAGTTATAATGCAGAATGGACACAATCAGGTTATAATTAAACTAGCAAATTATCATGCATTGGGATAAGGTCTTAGTTCATCACATTAATGCCTGATATCAATACAATATAGGGGTATGTCTACACTACAAAGTTAATTCGAACTAACAGCCGTTAGTTCAAATTAACTTTAATAGCGGCTATACATGCAAACTGCTAGTTCGAATTTAAATCGAACTAGCGGAGAGCTTAATTCGAACTAGGTAAATCTCATTCTACAAAGACTAAAGCCTAGTTCGAATTAAGTAGTTTGAATTAAGGGCTGTGTAGCCACTTAATTTGAACTAGTTGGAGGCTAGCCCTTCCCAGGTTGCCCTGGTGGCCACTCTGTGCCAAACCAGGGAAACTCTTCTGCCCCCCTCCCAGCCCCGGAGCCCTTAAACGGCCATGGTCTGGCTACGGTGCTTGTGCCAGCTGCAAGCCTGCCAGCACCCAGCCAGCAGACCCTGCACCTGGCACAAGATGAGCCAGCCACCCACTGCCACCCAGCCCTCCGCCTCTTCCCAGGACCAGGCTGGCGGCTCCCAGGAGCCTGCCCGGGGCCGCAAGAGGTGGGCGTCCGCATGGTCTAGTGCAGAGATCATGGATCTCATCGAGGTTTGGGGGGAGGCCTCCAACGTCCACGATCTCTGCACTAGCTACAGGAACGTGGCCGTCTATAGCCGCATGGCTGACAGCCTGGCCACCAGAGGACACATGCGGACCCGGGAGCAGGTCTGCTGCAAGATTAAGGACCTGCGGCAGGCCTACTCTAGGGCCTCCCAGCCAGTGGCCGACCTGGAGGCATGCCCTCACTTTGATGCCCTGGATCGCATCCTAGGGGCTCACGCAGTCCATGCCCCCTGGGTGGTGATCAACCCCGGGGCAGAGGAACCCATCACTGACACAGAGAAAGAGGATGAGGATGCCAAGAACCAGGAACAAGCAGGGAGTCTGCCCAGGACCCCCGAGGCACCCCACAGAGCACATAGGCTGTGTCTTCCGAGGCCAGGAAAGACTCCACATGTGAGTGCCATCATGCTCCCCTTATGTGTATGGGGGTGTGGGAGGAGAGAGAGCCCAGGGACCATGCGCCTGGGCCTTGCCCACCATGGAGAAGCAGCTGGGTGTCATGAAGGGGCCCTGGCCCGTTCCCCACACACAGACCTCACCTTGCAGAGGGGGGCTGGGTTTCATCCACTGTGTCCCCAGGGAGAACTAACCACTGCTCTTGTTTCACCACAGCCGTAGCACCTGGGACTGCAGTGCATACCACCCCGCCTGCAAGAGCCACCCGCACCTGGGCCAGCATGTGCACCAGGAACCTGGAGGACTACCAGCGGTGGCACCTGTGGCTACTGGAGCACCAGCTCCGCATCCAGGACCACTGGGTCTGGGAGGACCTGAGGCTGCAGCAGCGGAGCTTGGAAGTGCTGCAGGAGCAGAGCCGTGCCCTCAGAGGTCACCTCCAGACCCTGGTGGATAGGTTCCTGCCTCCTCCTGCTCCAGCCTCTGCAGCCACCCCAGCTCTCGCTCCTCCTCCCACCCCTGCTCCTCCTCCCGCTTCCTCCACACCCCCGTCCCTCCTGCCCTACCCTCCACACCCACTCCCCCCCAATGACCCCACACCCGCAGTGCTGCGAGACGGGAGAGCCAGCAGGACCCCCAACCCTGAGCTTTCCTTTCTTTTCCTCCCCTCCCTCCCCCTTCCAGCACCCTCCTCCCAGGTTTCCCCCTCTCCTCTCCCACCCTCGCTCCTCCCTCCTCTACCTCAGTTTTGTACAATAAAGAGAGATTTTTGTTGGCAAACCAGGTGTGTTTATTTTACATTAGGAAGGGGGGTTGGGGGGGGAAAGGGGAAGGAGGGAAGGGTGATAGAAGGCCCCAGTGGGGCATGCAGGGAGAGCTCAGTCCTCCTCCACCTGGAAGCTCTCCCACAGGGCTTCTCGGATCCGGACGCCCCCCCTTCCTCCCCACATGGCCTCCCGGACGGTGGCGGTGCGGGGCTGCATGTACTGGCCAGCCATGCACTCAGCCTCAGCCATTCAGGCTGGCAGGAAAGTCTCCCCCCTTCCGCTCACATAAATTGTGCAGCACACAACATGCTGCCACCACGGGAGGGATATTGTGTTCGGCTAGGTCGAGGTGGGTGAGGAGGCATCGAAATCGGGCTTTCAGGCGTCCAAAGGCCCCCTTGACCATGATGCAGGCCCTGGTGAGCCTGGCATTGAAGGCCTGCCGGGAGGGGTTGAGGTGCCCTGTGTCTGGCTTCATGAGCCAGGGCTGTAGGGGGTAAGCCGCATTCCCCACCAGGCAGACGGGCATGTCCACGTCCCCGACCCTGATGCGGTGGTCGAGGAAGAAGGTCCCGGGCTGCAGCCTCTGGCACATGGAGGAGTTCCAGAACACCCTGGCATCGTGTGCCTTACCAGACCAGCCCACATTAATGTCCATGAACTGGCCCCAGTGGTCACACATGGCCTGCAGGAGGACGAAGAAGTACCCCTTGCAGTTGATGTACTGGGAGGCCTGGTGTTCCGGGGCACGGATGGGGATGTGCGTCCCATCGATGGCCCCCCCGCAGTTGGGGAAGCCGAGGGTGCCGAACCCCCGGATGACCGCGTCTGGGTTGGCAGGGCGGACCACCCCGTGGAGCAGCACCCAGTAGATAGCCTTGACCACCTGCAGAGAGACACAGCAAACCGTGAATCACTGGGGCTTCTGGGTGGCTGGGAGTGTTAATTCCCTGGCATTTCCCCACGCCCCACTCCCGGAAGCAACCCCCACAGGTGGCGTGTAGTACAGCCGGGACAGACCGAACCCTCTTGTGTGGGGCACTTTCACTTTCTCCCGCTCCCCCGTTTTCCCTGGGGCAGCCCATCCCCTCTTTGCAGCGCACCTACCTCCCCAGCCCAGTGGTTGGTGGGTGCCGTACCTGCATGAGCACTGCTCCGATGGTGGATTTCCCACGCCAAACTGGTTCCTGACGGATCGGTAGCTGTCTGGCATGGAGAGCTTCCAGAGGGCGATGGCCACACGCTTCTGGAGGAGGATGGCGGGCCTCACGCGAGTGTCCCGTCGCCACAGACCAGGGGTGAGCCACTCCCAGAGCTCCAGGAAGGTGTCCTTCTTCATCCTGAAGTTCTGGGTCCACTGTTGGTCTCCCCAGCGCTCCAGGACGATGCCGTCCCACCAGGCTCTGCTGGTGTCCAGACGCCAGATGCGGCGGGGCACGCTGGCATCCGGCCACTGCTGCTGCTCCTCCACGACCCCTAGGAAGGCCAAGGGGAGAGCCAGGAGGCTGATGTGCACCAAATGGTGCAAGGCAGCTTCCAGCCATTCCTGGCACGCTTGCAGCAGCAAGTCCAAAAACTGGAGCAGCATGCCCAGGGCGAGCTCTGGCTCCATGGTGCCAACTGCGGTTCCCTCAATGGGAACCACCAACACAGGCAGGCAGAGAGAAAAACGCTTTGCTGTCCATCGGCGAGGTAGGCAAGCAAGCAGAAAAGCTGGGAACCGGCTGTCCAGGGAGGTTCCTTTAAGTACGAGCCTCAGATAGCCTCAGACAGCAGCCACACAAAGCAACTACTGATCTGGTACCCTGCTGGAACTGGTTTCAGCTGCCCTTAAATGCGACCCAGCATTCAATCAGTGTGGATGTGCTAGTTCGAATTAGCAAAATGCTAATTCAAATTAGTTTTTGGGTCTAGATGCGCTAATTCGAATTAGCTTAGTTCGAATTGACTAATTCAAATTAAGTTAGTTCGAATTAGTGCTGTAGTGTAGACATACCCTAGGACTCAACATCTAAAAGTTCAAATGTTTGTTTTGGATACACAGCCCAAATTTTGTATTCTTCTTTGTGTTAGCTGAGCCTCTTGGGTCTGAAAAACTGAGCCCATAATATCAGGAGACTAAATTTACTTAATTCTGGAAATTCTGCTTCCATTCTTGGCCAGCACCAGAAATTGCATAAATGTGTAAGAAGGAAAAAAGAGCAAGGAATGGAGAAATGAAAATAAAACATTTTCAGACCTCAGAATGGCTTCATTAAAGGTCATATTTTGAGTGAAGGTTTGGATTGCTTTCTTTTATCTCTATACCACTTCAAAATGCTCTGTACCACACCTCTCAATCTTGTGAATGTTAGCATGATGGAGGGAGAAAGTGCTCCCATTCCTTGATGGCACTGTTTTTTTCTAACTGGCAATCACCGCTGAAAAGATATTCATTTTCTGGAGGTGATATTTGGATGGACTATATCTCCATAAGACTTAAAGAACTATCATGACCCTCCGCTTTAGTTAATGCTATAATAGTTGTGGACATGGACTCATAATGAAAACATTTAACTCCGCTTTCTCCTTTTTCTTTGTTTGAAAGGTCTTTTCCAGACTAATAGCCTGTAGCAGCAGGTTGTGAGTAGATCACACAGAGAATTTATGACATTATGGAGATCACACACACAGCATGAATGACCAATTGGTTATAACTAGTTTATAACAGCTACTAAGTGACATAATAGGGACTTTGGCTAAATATGCATTTCAAGATTTTCTGATCTCATCTGTAAAAACAGCCCAGACTTTTTGAACTAAACGTTATGCACCTAGAAAATGAAGATGATCTCTGGTAGTGCCTCAGTGATTTATTTCAACAGGTTTGAGCAGTTTAGCAATTTCTTAACCAAAAAAACACTTTAAAGATGCAGTTAAATGCATAATCTCATGATGTCACAATTTGGCAGTGATTGCTTAATGCAGCAGTGTGCTAATGAACTGCTCCACTGCATTCTATGATCATGAATATGAGTCTGAGTACTATAAACTGAACTCAATGTACTGATAAGTGACTGTATCTGATTGTGCCAGCAGTGGGGGGATTTTCTTATTAATGAGCTGACTTGTTAAGAGCTGGAAGAATACTAAACTAGTTAGCCTTGCATTGTCTGATCATATTTTCTGTCACTGGATCTTGGAAAGCAGTAAGCCTTTTCTAGTCTTGCTTAACAGAAATCCTTATACACATTAGGACAAGGAAAACCCCCCAGAAGCAATGTTTTATTGTAAAATATATATAAATATATATATATATATAACTCAGGCACAAATTCTGTTCTCGGGTACTGGGTGCAACTCCTTTTGGTTTTGGGGGTTTCCATCAGTGTGGAGTAATCCCTCTTTTAGTGATAAGATGTTACAGGCATTCTTGAGTGGGGAATTTCTGCCATCCCAGAGTATAGCATCACGATTCAAAAGTTCCTTATCCCTCTAATATCCATAGCAAGTGAGCTCTCGGGTTCTGCACTATGCAGAGTTACTGAGACGATGAAAATGTTGAACTGTTGAATTCGGAAAGATGTCACATGGTCCTTCAGTGCTCTAGCTGCCTCTGATTGAAATATAGAATACTCCTGAATTCTGGGGCTCGCAGAGGTCTTAATTGTTAAGCATTTATGTGTAGAGCCTCACTGGGTCCATTTTAAATGGCTCTCTCAGCTTGAATAACCATCCTTTGAGGACACTAAAGCAGCTGTCTGAAAAGGCTGCAGCAACAAATTAGCTAGGCCACAAGAGTGTAGAGAGCAGATCAAAAACATTGGCCAGCAATACTATGGCAACACTGCCTTTGGGGATATTAAAAGCCAACTGTTCCCTGCTCTGAATACTGAGACTATTCTGAGTAACAGTATAGGCTGTTCAGCTGCTTCCGTTGAAAGAAGTTTTCTATGCTCACAGTGTCAGCTATACTGAAAGGGGCAGAGTTTTGCAAGATCTTTAAGCACCACTCAATGGCAGAAAGTGATTGGTGGTAAGAGATGATGGCTGGTGTTCTCCAATATAGGTTTTCCCTGACAGAAAACATCTGCAGAGGGAAACATCTTCTGCTTAAAAACTGAGGAAGTTTCAGTTTGTAAAAGACTCCAAAGTTTCAGTTTGCTGGGTCCCTACTGGGGGTCTATACTTTGGTATCACCAAGATTAGACTAGACCTTGGCATCACCAAGAAAATAACATTACCATGAAAACTAAAGAGGCAAATTTCAAACCCTGGGAACCTGGCATGTAGGCTACTGCATCTGATGTGCAGCCATAAGCCATACTGATTGAATCTCTCAGGACAGAGCCTAGAGTTTAAAGTGCTCACGCAGCATTGCGTACAAACTATTGCCAAAGAAGGGGAAGGGAGAAATCTGACTCACTGATGTTCCAGGCAGACTCTGGTTGCCTGAGGTGGTGCCAGCAGTTCCTTCTTGACATGCACAGTTCCCCAGAGACACACTCTGCATTGTTGTAGTTATGCAGCAAGCAAAACAGCATCAAAATGCACAACAGTAATAGTATGTCTCTGATGCATGGATAAGCCATTCTCAAACATACAGACAGCATTCAGCACATAGTCAACTTCTGGAACTCGTTGCCAGAGGATGTGCTGAAGGCTAGGACTTTAACAGGGTTCAAAAAAGAGCTAGATAGATTCATGGAGCTTAGGTCTATCAATGGCTATTGGCCAGGGTGGGTAGGAATGGTGTCCCAGGCCTCTGTTTGTCTGGAAATGGGTGACAGAGGAGGTATCACATGAGGGTTATCTGTTGTGTTCCCTCTCTCTGGGGTATCTGGTATTAGCCACTGTTAGCAGACAGGATACTGGGCTAGATGGACTGTTGGTCTGACCCAGTATAGCCATTCTTATGTTCTCTGACACTTTAATGAAGCTCCAAGCAGGCACAAGGATTTGCCCTTGCAGATCTGACTATGGAATCCAGGTCACATTTTGTGGTTATACAAAGCTACTGATGTGTTTATCTAGTATGATTTTTCACTTATCTTTTTTCCCATAGTTCTGTTTTCCTTTAGATGTTGAATACATTATTTTTGCTTCATATTTATTTCATTATTTTTCTGTGGATTGAGTTACACTTAATGAATGGCAATTGCCACAATCACAATTCTTTTTAAAAGAATCACACACCATTTTTAATTTTTAAATTTTTTTTCCAGCCCTTTCACACCATTCCTGGTGCTAGGTGGCCTGGGTAGATTCTTTTCTGCTATGCAAAAGAACTTCCTTCACTTGGTCAGAGCATTGTTGTTCCTCCTGGTAGGACCAGCAATGAACCATGCTGCAAGGCACAGGAGTTGTGGTTGAGGATGGAGTAAGGTTCCTCTGCTCTGAGTCAGGAGATCGTGCTAAATCAGAAGGTGATAAGGAGGCTGAGGAGACATCAGATAGAGATAAGGGAAACTTTGGGTATGTCTACACTACCCTCCTAGTTCGAACTAGGAGGGTAGTGTAGACATGCTCTATGGGAATAACTGTTGTTTTGTTTCTGGTGATCTTCTCGAGTACCTTGGGAATGAGTGGGATAGGAGGGAATGCATATAAAAGCAGGCCCTTCCAATTGATAAGAAAAGAAAAGGTTTCCCCTAGAAACCCTGGTCTGATACTAGCTCTTGAGCAGTAATGGCAACACTTCTTATTTTTGTAGAATGTGAAGAGGTCTATTTTCGGAAGACCCCATTGTTGGAAGGTGGATTGGAGGACCCGAGGATGCAATTCCCATTCATGGTCCGGGGCAAAGTATCTGCTGAGGGTGTCTGCTGTTGTTTTGTTTACTCCTAGTAGATATAAAGCTACGAGGGTGATGTTGTTTCGTTTTCACCAATTCCATAATCGGACCACTTCTGTGTATAGCCTATGGGATTGGGCACCTCTCTGGCAATTGATATAATACATCATTGTCATATTGCCGGTCAATACACTTATGATTTTCCCCTGAATGTGTTTTATGAAATGCTTGCATGCATTGAATACAGCTCTGAGCTTTAATCAATTGATGTGTAAAGAGGTCTCTTGTGTGGTCTATCATCCTTGTATTGATATGGCATTCATGTTGGCGCCCCATCCAAGGACAGACGTGTTGGTAGTTATGTGTACAGAAGGTTGGTCTCGATGAAATGGTATACCTGCTGGTAGATTTCAGGGACTGGTCCACCATGCGAGAGATTTTAAAATGTGAGGTGGAAGAGAGACCAGTGTGTGCAGTTGCCTCTTGCGATGGGCATAGTGCTGAAGAAATCAAAGATGTAAGTGGGTACAGTCAACCACATAAGTTGTAGCAGCCGTGTGACCCATAAGTTGGAGACAGGTGAGTATGGGGACTGTGGGGCCGATGGTAACAGTAGTAACCAGCTCTTGCATTGCTTGGAATCTCTGCATGGGGAGGTATGCCCTTGCAGACATCGAATCTAGCTGGGCACCTATGAATTCTAGAGTTTGTGTAGGTTGCAGCATTGGCTTCTGTGTGTTGAGTATAAGGCCCAAGAAATCGAATGTTTGGTTGGTTGTTGCCATCATGTGATGCGTCTCTACTTCTGATGGGCCTTTTACTAAGCAATTGTCAAAGTATGGGAAAATGATCATGGATTGTCTGCGAAGGTAAGCCGCGACAACAGCCAACATCTTTGAAAATACTCTGGGTGCTGAGGAAAGGCCAAATGGTAGTACCCGGTATTGGTAATGATCTGTGCCCACCACGAAACGTAGGAACCATCTGTGCGTGGGGAGAATAGTTATGTGAAAATAGGACTCCTGCAAGTCGAGGACTACAAACCAGTCTCCATTCTCTAATGCTGGGATTATTGAAGCTAGAGTAACCATTTCGAATCGTTGCTTTCAAAGATATCGATTCAATCTGCGGAGGTCTAAAATAGGCCTCCATTCTTCCGTCTTTTTTGGTGTTAGAAAGTAATGGGAGTAAACCTCCTTGCTTCTGAAGTCCTTGGGTAATATTTCCACTCATCCTTGGTTGAGCAGTCGCTGTACCATCTGTTTTAGTAGGTCTTTGTGAGGGAGTCCCTGAAGAGGGACAGGGAAGTGGGGGGAAGTGTAGTAAAGGAGATGGTATACCCCAATGTTATTATTTTGAAGACCCAATGGTGGGAGAATAAGAAGTCAGCTCCCTTTGGAGGGACAAAATATCTTTTGTCAGCCCTTTCGTTAATTGGTGGTGCTGAAGCTGGAGTCTGCCATATTTCATCAGCAGCTTCCATAATGGCCTCATCTATAGGAATTGCAATTTTCCCCCACTGTGATGGTTGAAGATTTTTGAGCAATTTGTGTTGTTTCTCTGGTACTGATGTCCTGAGTTGCAGCCAACCTTTTAAAAAGCTCCTGAAACTGACTACGGTCATCAGGAGGGTACTGGTTACCAGGAATTACCGTCTCATCAGGGGATGATGATGACTGGTCGGTTGGTAATTCGTCTAGTGGCTGTTCCTCTACCTCAGCCTCTGATAGTTGACCTTCTTCCGGTTCAGAATGGTGAGCCGTAGAGGGAGCATTGGGTGGTGACATAGCTATTCTGTGACTCTGAGAGGGTGGAGAAAGCATGGGAAGCCAGGTGACCATGACAGCAAGGATAGCCGTATCCAGAGTGGTGATAACTGGCAAGCTGAGTCATGCCGAGAGTAGTATCAGTAGTATGTTGGGCTGTGTCATCTATGATAAGACCACACCGGAAAAACATAATGAGATGAATGCATCTGTAATGCATCTGGTGATGTTCCAGTAGGTGTGCAGAATGTGGTGAGTGTGGTGATCCCCTTGAAAAAGGAGGAGAATGATGTAGATATCTTGTGTAAGGGGATGGTGATAAAGGTATCTCGATGCATGGTGTCTAGTTGGTTCATGGGGAGAGCGACTCTTGTCGTCTGTTGGTAGTTGAGGAGAATATGGAGACGGCAGTGCAGAGGATGTTGCCGGTGAAAAGGTTAATGGTTCTGGTCTCGCTGGTCTCATTGAAGCAGATTTATAGGGTGCTTTCTTCAGTGCCGGAGGGCTAGACAAGACATATGGTGCCAAAGATGCCCACGCTGTTTGTATCAAGGTCATCAGTGCTGAGGAGGTTGTTGTATGAGTGATTGGTGTCAAGGTGTATGGTGCCGAGGTATACAGTGCCAAGGACGCTGGCACATGAGAAGGTAGTGCTGATATCGTCGGTACATGCGGTTCCGACACAGATGGTGCCGATGTTGTTGGTACCATAGTAGCCGGTGCTATTGCCAGTGGTGCCAACCAATGGACCGTTAATACTGTTGATGGCACCGCTGTAGATTTTTGTCACGATTTCAGCTCTGAGAGCGATCTATGCTTGGGAGCCACCGAGCCAGATGTGCTGGGCTTATCACTGACACTTACACGTGCTGACGGTAAAGAGCGAGCTGGTGAAGCTCTTTTTCAAGCTAGAGCCAACTGTGAGGAAGCGGCTTTCCTTTTCTCTGCCCTCAGAGACCACGGAGTGGAATCAACGTGAGAATGCTCCAGCAGTTGAAGCGCTTTGTCGAACAAGAACATTTTTAGTCTTATTTCCCTGTCCTTATGCACCCTGACCATCAGTTTGGCACAATGGACACGTTTCTGAGGCACATGAGCCTCGCCAATGCAGGCATGGCAACATGGTATGTGGTGCACTTCTTAAAACTGGGGGAGCCCGGCATAGCTAACTATATGACAATTTGAAAAAAATGAACTTTTTTTTAAAGATACTATATTAACTAATTAACTACAACTATAAGTACTGTAACTAACTATAGACTCTAACAACTATGTACTCTATTCCTGATAGGGTATGCCTGAAGACAGAAGGCTTGCTCTGTCTGTGACCACGGGCAGCAAAGAAGGAACTGGCGGGAGCCGGAACGCGCGAGACATCAAAAGAGCGTGAATGGCGCAAGGTGCGTGCTGCGTATGTGCGGTCCGGCTGATCACTGCTCAAGAAAACTCCAATCTGCGGTGCTGTGGAGCACCCGGGGGGGGGGGGGGGGGAGAGACACATCTCGAAGAACCATTGTTCTTCGAAAGCCAAGAATGGATGCTCTTGCTGAACCGCTCACGAAATACAGGCGCCATAGCCCTAAACTGTGACAAGTGCTTTTCAAAATAATATTCAATGTTAATATGCTTTGAAACAATAGATTGATTGACAAGAAAAATCTACAGTGAAGAAAACATAGACAATAAAATAAACCTAACATTTATCTACATGGTCATTTGTATAAGTGAGAGTGCAAACTTATTTTTGGTAGGAGTGATTACCACAGTAAAGTAAATCATGTACAAAATCATTTATTTTTCTGTCGATAGACAACCTGGTTCTTCAAACATTAGTACTGTGTACAGATGTGGTCTCCTCACCTCAAAAAAGATATTTTGGCCTTGGAAAGGGTTCAGAAAAGGGCAACTAAAATGATTAGGGGTTTGGAACGGGTCCCATATGAGGAGAGGTTAAAGCGACTGGGACTTTTCAGTTTAGAAAAGAGGAGACTGAGAGGGGATATGATAGAGGTATATAAAATCATGAGTGGTGTGGAGAGGGCCGATAAAGAAAAGTTATTTATTAGTTCCCTAAATAGAAGAACTAGAGGACACCAAATGAAATTAATGGGTAGCAGGTTTAAAACTAATAAAAGAAAGTTCTTCTTCACACAGCGTGTAGTCAACCTGTGGAACTCCTTGCCAGAGGAGGCTGTGAAGGCTAGGACTATAACAGAGTTTAAAGAGAAGCTAGATAATTTCATGGAGGTTAGGTCCATAAAAGGCTATTAGCCAGGGGATAAAATGGTGTCCTTGGCCTCTGTTTGTCAGAGGCTGGAGAGGGATGGCAGGAGACAAATCATTTGATCGTTGTCTTCAGTTCACCCTCTCTGGGGCACATGGTGCTGGCAACTGTCGGTAGACAGGATACTGGGCTAGATGGACCTTTGGTCTGACCCAGTACGGCCGTTCTTATGTTCTTATGTCATACTAAGTAGCCAAAACCCCTACTACATAATTATTATTGTAGTTAATACAAATACAAATCTAGCTGTAAATGACACTAAATAAAAACTATGGCTTTGCCACATGCAGTGATTTTAATTTAAACAAGAGGATAAAGCCACATTTTCCTTGTGCTTTTTTGTGGCCCAGAGCCTAAAAGCTATTCACCCTCTGAAGTACTACAGAACCATTAACATTCATCTATATATTATTTTTGTATTACAGGCAGTCCCCGGGTTACGTACAAGATAGGGATTGTAGGTTTGTTCTTAAGTTGAATCTGTATGTAAGTCGGAACTGGCATCCAGATTCAGCCGCTGCTGAAAATGATCAGTTTCAACAGCGGCTGAATGTGGACACCAGATCTGACTTACATACAGATTCAACTTAAGAACCCCAGGCGTCCCCAAGTCAGCTGCTGCTGAAACTGATCAGCAGCTGATTCCAGGAAGCCCGGGGCAGAGCAACTCTGCCTCGGGCTTCCTGTAGTCAGCCGCTGGTCAGTTTCAGCAGCGGCTAATTTGGGGACGCCTGGGGCAGAGCAGCTCGGGTGCTGCTGGGTTGGTCCAGTAGCACGGCCGCTCCTCGGCGCTACTGGACCAACCCAGCAGCACCCCAGCTGCTCTGCCCCAGGCGTCCTGATTCAGCCACTGCTGAAACTGATCAGCAGCGGCTGAATCAGGACTCCTGGGGCAGAGCAGCTGGGGTGCTGCCGGGTTCGTCCAGTAGCGCCAAGGAGCGGTGCTGCGGGACCAACCGGCAGCGCCCCACCTGCTCTACCACAGGACCCAGGCTTTGCTCCACGTCTCCCTGGTCTGCTGGGGGGGGCACTAGCTGCGTCCCCCCCCAGCAGACCAGGGAGAAGTGGAGCAAAGCGGCGGAGGACCCAGGCCGGACCGCGGCGCTTCCAGATCAGCGCCGCAGTCCGGCCCGGGTCCTCCGTGGCTTTGCTCAGCGTCTCCCTGGTCTGCAAACCAGGGAGACGCTGAGCAAAGCCACGGAGGACCCAGGCCGGCCCCGTGGCGCTTCCAGATCAGCTGGAAGCGCCGCGGGTCCGGCCCCAGGTCCTCCGCCGCTTTGCTCAGCATCTCCCTGGTCTGCAGACCAGGAAGACGCTGAGCAAAGTGGCGGAGGACCCGGGGCCGGACCTGCGGCCACTTCCAGATCAGCTGGAAGCACCGCGGGTCTGGCCGGGTCCTCCGCCGCTTTGCTCAGCGTCTCCCTGGTCTGCAGACCAGGAAGACGCTGAGCAAAGCGGCGGAGGACCCGGGTCCGGACCCGCGGCACTTCCAGCTGATCTGGAAGTGCCGCGGGTCCGGACCCAGGTCCTCCGCTGCTTTGTTCCCCGTCTCCCTGGTCTGCTGGCTCCCCCAGCAGACCAGGGAGATGGGGAGCAGCTTTTCTCGCCCCGGAGGAGGCGGGCGGCGGGACCAGGCGTCCCGCCGCTCCAGTCCTCCGGTGCGAGAAAATCCCCGTTCGTAACTGTGGATCCGACATAAGTCGGATCCGCGTAACTCGGGGACTGCCTGTATTTATGATATTCCAAAATAAGGGCCTATTCCTACAAAGTGCTGAGAGCCTCCTGCAAGGTATTGAGTGCTTCTTAACTTCTGAAACCAGCTGGATTTAGGATGTGTAGGCCCTCACAGGATGGGTTCTGAGTATATTTTTTTCTTCTTTCTATCTTTCAGTAGTGGACAGGTTATCTGGCTGAAGAATCATCTACGTGTTGTACTCTGGTTTCAGTAACTGATATTGACTGGAATTTGGGTAGGTAGTGGGAAAACTAAGGCACTGTGCCTTTATATTAAAACCAAAACTTTTACTTAGTAAACTGATATAAGGGTGTATGTGTATATATAATTAGTATTAGAGAAGCGAAAACCAATGAATAGAATAGTCATTGGAATACTTACCTGTTTAGCCTAACTGCACCTGTCCATCTTGAAAAGAGATTCTGCAGAGTCTCTTGACATTTCCCCAGATTGAACTCCCCAGGCAAGGTACCAATATGTACTTACTATTTTTCTAGACAAGGGGAAAAAAGAACTGTTTCCACTATCAAAGTTAACAGGACATGTTAACTGTTTGGCAGAATATTATATTTGCATGAGAAGTGAGAGAGAGGGTACAGGAACTGGACCTGGACATTGGAATGGCAGCAAAGTATATTAGTGACTACCCATGACTATGAATTAACAAAGTTCTATATTACACTGGGCTGAAAAGGAGAACCTTGTCTTTCCTATAAAAATACATTTGAAGAAAGAAGTGATAGGTAATGAAGTTATTACATCGCTGCATTTGTGGAGCTGCTTCTTACTCTAATAAAATCCACAGACGTACTTGTGTATAAGAAGAGTTGTGGGAAGTGGTCTGTTGTGCTTAAAAAAAAAAATGAATGAGGGTTAAAAAAATGAGAGTGAGAGCTGAGTCAAACAGTAAGAGTGAATTGAAAGTACTCTCTTTAACCTTAATCTAAGTTGAGATCTGTCAGCTGCAGAAAACTCTAGCATCTGCAATGATGGTCTGCATGGATAGGTTTTGTTTATCCTGAGGTCAGAGATATTAAAAGAAAGAAAGATTAATCTGATAAAAGTATTGCCATTTCTAATCGAACTGATGGGAAAATGTGGTATAGAGGTAAGAGGTACCACAGGATAAATTATTGTGAAGTGATGAACTACCTTGAAGCTGCAGCAATCAAATAGACAGCTCTCACATCTAAAAATTACTGTGGCATCTTTATTCATCAACAGTTTTGTGCAAGTGTCTTTTGGTGCTCAACCCCCTCCACAAAGCACAAAAGCACTCCGGTTTATTTGGTGAAATTAAATCGTAACAAAAGAGACCTGTCTGAGGTTGGTGTTTCTCACTTATCAGAATTAAAGGACATTCATTTCCTCTTGCAACTCAGAAAGACAAACTTTCAAAAGTTTGAATTTGTTAAAACTCTAAAATGTACAAAAGAACAGAAATATACAATGCTTTTCTCTTGTCTCAAATACTGCCCTCTTTGTTTTGTACCACTGTAATTTAAAAATGTTTTGTACTGCTATAATTTAAAATATGTTTTTCCTCTGATCTTTTGTCAGAAGCTGGGAATGGGAGACGGAATGGATCACTTGATGATTCCCTATTCTGTTCATTCCCTCTGGGGCACCTGACATTGGCCATGGTGGGAAGACAGGATACTGGGCTAGACGGACCTTTGGTCTGACCCAGTATGGCCATTCTTATGTTCTTCTACTCTCTAAGGGTACGTCTACACTACAGAGTATGATTGATCTTCCAGGGTTCGAATTAGCGGGTCTAGTTAAAACAGCTAATTCAAACTGAGGGGGTGCTCTCTTTGATGCCTGCTTCCATGAGGAGTAAGGGAAGTTGAAGGGAAAGTGTGCTCCCTTCAACTTCTTGCAGTGTGGACAGCACCAAAAGTTGAGTTAAGCTACTTCAGTGTCAGCTACACATTTAATGTAGCGGAAGATACGTATCTTAATTCAATTTTGTCCCATAGCATAGACATATCCTGAGGGTTCTCTTGTCCTCTGGTTCCCACAAATCTGGGACTTTCTGGAAGTGGGTTTGAACATACATTGTACCTGTCTATACTAGCTATTTTCAATACTTATTCAGGTAAACTTGCTACTGCAAGGGTCTGTCAGCAGTGGTTCAGTCTTACTGTAGAGACAATCCCACGGGTGAATAATACCAGGCATTAATGAGAGCTGTGTGCTCATTTGGAGAAGACAATAGACCCACGTTATAAAAATTCATTAATAAAAAAAGTTTTTTTTTCAGTTGAAAAGGGTAGTTGCAAATATTTCAAATTACACACAGAGAAAAATACAGTATCTCTCAGAGCATTCAGACTGCAAAGTGCTATGAAAACAGAATCCACTGGCATTATTATTTGAAGAGGCAAATTACAGGCCAGTCCTGAAAGGTGTGTAACTCTTCCCTCCAGGAAGTGATGAGCACTCTTGCTTCCCATTACAGTTAATGTGAACCAAGGGTCTCAGCACCTTGCAGGAGCAAGCACCAGTGAAAATGCATGTGAGAGATGGTAACCTGACTGAATTTTGTGTGATCAAAAATGTGTTCATCCTCAGCCATTTGCAATGGTTGTTTTGCAACATTCTTCCTTGTGCCAATCTGGTTATAACAAGAGATATTTTTGGACCAAGAGTAAAATGAAATGCACAGAATACTGTAAATACGTTGAAATGGATTTGCTCACAAGCTAATACGTGAGTGTTACAGAATTGCAGTTTTTCTTTCTTAACTATGCAGAGTTATATCAAGCACAGAAAAGCTGAAGTATTTAAAAAAGTAATCTGTGTATTAATGACCCAATCCAGTGATTATAAAAGAGGTTGGTCAGGCCCCAAAGGAAAAAATTTCAACATTTGTAGATTCTTCCATCTGCTAGTTCAAGGTTTACATGTTTCAGATAAAATAATATTTGTATTGTAGTTAACACCAGTTACGTAATTTTAATAATCACAGTTGCAGGACCTTAGCCATAATTTTTTCATTAAGGGTACGTCTACGCAGCAACATTATTGGTCTGCATCTACACTGCAAGCAATTATTTTGAAATAATGTCGAAATATTATGAAGCTGGAGGACTTCTTATTCCGACTCCTGTAATCCTCATTGCACGAGAAGTCAGAGGAAGCATGCTCCATTTTGAAATAAGTGCTGTATAGACGCTCCTAACTTGGAAATAAGCTATTTTGAAATAAGCTACACAGGTGACATAGCTCAATTTGCATAGCTTATTTTGAGTTAAGCCCTGCTGTGCAGGTGCACCCTAATTACTATATATACTATAATACAATTTGTATATATACTATTATAAAAGTAAAAGTCAGACCGTTTTCCTAATTCCTTACATTTGCCAAAACTATAAAAGGATTTTTAATATTAAAACTACAATTCTAAAAGATCAAGTTAATGGGAACCATTAAAGAACTACTTTATTATACATGTAACTAGATTAAATTATTACTTTATTAGACTCATAACATACAATATTTAATGGAAAACATTCACAATTCTTGTAGGAAATTTAATCAACATTCTGCTTTGCATTTTCTCAAAGATCTTTATTGCTATTTTTATAGCTTATCAGATGTTCTTATATTGGATAGAATAGACACAGTATAGATAGCTGCTTACACTATTTGCCCAGCTTTGGAATATGTTTGACCAAACTTATTGAAGAGATTAATGGATGGAAATACTGTTTCAAAGTCCTAGAAAAAAACCAGAGAGAAAAAAAGACAGTTAAGTTTGGGTATTTTTGTTCCTCCACCCCCAAACACACACTTTTATTTTTTAGTATAGTTCTGTAGATACTGTACAGTTCCACTGGCCTTTCTTTTGTTCGAATTTTCCCATTACAGGAGATATAATTTAGGATGGATGGTAGGCACAAAAATATTTAGGGTAGTCTACACTGCATGCTTCTTTCAAAATAAGCTATTCTGCAAGAAATACTCTGAAATAGCTTATTTCGAAATAGCACGTCTACAGTACAGGGAAGCCTCAAAATTAGTTTGAGGCAGGCTCCCCTAATGCAGATGTGCTACTTCAATTTAAAGACCCAGGAGGCACTGGGGAGTAATTAATTGGAATGGCCCTGGGGAGGAGCTATTTCAAAATAGCAGCAGTGGAGCATCCACATACTGCTATTCCAAAATAATTATTTCAGAAGAGGCATTATTCCTCGTGGAATGAGGTTTACAGAAGTCGGAATAAGCTGTCCGTTATTTTGAATTTATTTAGAAATAACAGATTTTCTGTGTAGATGCTTGCATTGTTATTTTGGAATAATGGCCGTTATTCTGAAATAACATTGCTGTGTAGACGCACCCTTAGTAACTATTCTAAAGCTTACATATGACATTGTGAAACACATCAACATGTACATTATATACGGGGAGAAAATTCTGGAGTAACAGACTTAATTAAAATAGATTTGTACTATAAGCTGCACATAACTGTAAGTAATATACATTGTATTTCTCTGCCACACAGACTGAAGGTTATATATAGCCTTTTGCAAATCATGCTAAACTAAACTAATCCTCCTTTCTGGAAAAGTTAAGCAGAAAATCTCAGATTAGATCCAATAGGATTTTTTAAAATATTTAAAATGTTCCACGTTTAGGAAATGTAAAATAAGGGTGTTTAATTTGTAAGTAAATGAAAATTTGTATGAAAGAATGAACAAGTATAGAAATAAGTAAAGAAATATTTTAAAAAAGCATTTTGGCCAAGGCCCCACATATGACAGAAAAGATACAGGACTGAATAGTGCTTGCCTCATTCACAGAATAGTCCTATTTTCTTTAAGGGGGGACTCTTGCATAAGTAAAGCAAACAAAATTTGGAACACAAAGTACAGGCTTTGTGCTGTTAAGATAGTCGTGTAATGGAAATATACTCCACAAGCAACCAAGCGAAATGATTCCAGGATTCTAAATTATTTTTCACACTAATTAACCCAACTGTGAGCAGCTACAATGTGTCCCATTACACTAGAAAGTTCCAAGTGTTGTACTTAATGGCTGTGTCTACATTGGCATCCCTTTTCTGGAAAGGGATGCCAATGTAGACACAGCCATTGGGTTAAAGTGATCATAACAAGGTGTGCTGGCCTCTTTTTCATGCTTTTTCAAGCTCATGATACCATCTACATGTTTTGTTAGTCTATAAAGTGCTACCAGACCATTTGTTGTTTTTTTCTGTAACAGACTAACTCGGCTACCCCCTGAATCTACAACTTAGACGCTATTACCCTAGGCTTGAATAAAGACATTAACTGGTTGGCGCATTACAAAGTCAATTTTGCCTGCCTTTAACATCTGTGTTTTCATATAAAAAACTCTGAATGGAACACATGCAGCCCACTTAATTAGCCTCATTAACATGGATCCTACAATTGACAGGTACTTCTTCTGCTGTTATATAAATTATCTTGGTTTCTGTTATTTCCACTTCAATTCATCTGATGGAGTGGGTTTTACCCTTAAAAGCTCATGAGTCTATAAATTTTTGTTAGTTTCTAAGGTGCCACAGGATTTTTAATTGTTTTTAAAGTTACAGATTAACATGGCTACCCCTGAGATTGATTTGCTGAGTTCACCATACTGATATCATTGGTGCAGGTGGATAGAAAATGTCACATACACATAAAGGTGCTCTAGTTCCATAAGTAGTATCATTATCACTGATATTATCATTATAATTCTGTTAGCAGCTAAATTATTCTAGAATTTAAGAATGGTGTTAATTGTTCTGTAGTTTTGATCAGGGAAAATATTTTAATGTTCCTGTAGAAAAATAAACTATTTTTCCTTTTAATTTTAAATAAATTGTAAATACTTAAAAACACACTAGGTTTTTTTTTTTTTTTTTTTTTTTTTTTTGTGGAGGAGAGGGGAGGAGAAAGGCTATTAGCAAACATCTCTCGTCTTTTATCAGGAAAAATTGGAAATGGTGGTTCTGAACAAGAAGTCTTCATTTGCCAGAGCAGACAGCTTTTGCTATTAGGATGCCTGGCCAAACAAAAACAATTGACTGCCAAAATTAGCTCCTTGGGACGATTTAGGAGCCTTTGAAGTGAACGGCTTTTTGAGCTGGAACTAAGCCCAGGTCTAGCTTCAAACCCAAGTTAAAATGACAAAGAGGAAATTTTCTGTGCTACTTACCCCCTCAGTGTAAGATTACTTTGGGTTGGCAGCTGTACTGTTTATCTTGTTATTTAAAGCTATTTCACTGGATACTCACAACTGAGTATTTAAACAACTGGCCCTGATCATGGTGACAGCAATTATGTATGACCACATGTAGGCAAGACTTCACAGTTTGATAGGGTAAATAAATTCACTGATGACAATGCAGTTAGACCAATTAAAGATGTATATAAAATACACTGAATAGATAGATCCATCACGTTTGCAACAGAGGAAAAAATATGGACATGTTTTTAGCCAAAAAAAAAAAAAGCCTAGTAATTTATTTACATAAACATAATTTACTTACATAAATATAGAAAGCTTAATTATGACTCTGCTCTGCTGGTGCACTAAAAGGAAAAAGTCACAGGAAGCTCTGCTTCAGCTTACCCTTGCATGCCTTGGCTTTGGAGTATGTGTGCCTGTGGGGTGTGCACATCTGCTTATTGCCCCAAACTGGATGTTTCTATAGTGCCTTATCATTTCTCTTCCTTTCCTATTCTTTATTGCTACTTAAAACAGCCTAGGAACTACTCTAAGTTTGCTAACAAGGGATCATTGGAGTGTAGTACATGTCTGGCCACATCCCATTCTGCCCCCACTAAACATCTGCCAGGAGAGTGGGTACCATAAAGCTGACTTTATGTTTTCCTGTTAGAGTACCCCTGTATCCTTCTGTGCCATGGAAACAGCACGAAAAGAAAGGAGCTGGAGGCCAGGAACTGGCATTTAGCTCTGATGACAAAATAATGCATGACAACTCAGAGAAGGTAAAGTGAATACATCTGAATTTTAAACTATAAATTACATTCAAGCTACTTGGCAAAGTCTCAATTTAAAGATACAGTTTTATTCTAACATGGGAGCAAATGTCTTTCATATATTCAGACCGTGCTCATGAAAAGATATTTCTCTTAAATCAGTTGTTATATATGAATTGCACACCATTAATATATATTATACATTGTTTTATATTTGAACGGTATTCTGCTTCACTCATGGGACGTATCCCATAACTCTTTGTCAAGCTGAAGTCAGCTTTGGTGCTAACAAAAATATAAAATCTGTCAAAATCAAGATACATTCATTCAATGTCTTAGTATAATTACATTCACCCATTTTGGAATATAGCCCAAAACAGAGACAAAGTATGTAACATAACAATAAGTTAAGGAATTGTTACTAACTGATCGGCTGGATTTTAGTGACATACAGAGAGTTTTATATATTGTTATGTTATACTGTAAAAATAGCTTTTTTAAATGCATATTTCCAAAGCACACAGCTTGTATGTATGATGAACATGTCATGTGATAAGACCTGTTTCCCAGAAGGAGGGCCATTCATGTTTCCTTTTCGCATTGTACTGTTTTGTCTTTAAACAATACATTTGTCTAAGTTTGGTTATTTGGTCTCTTGAACATTTTTCAGAATGAACTACAAGCGTATTCAATCCATTGGCTATACAATTAATCAACACAGTCAAAAGGCTCTTGCCATAAAACTCAATAGCAATATGTAAGTAGGGCCATTTTCCAGATGGCATACCTGTGATTGATTTTCCAGCTGCATTTGCCATTTCCTGTGCATGTCTCTAACAGGTATAATAGAAAATAGTGAAATAGATGGCTACATCCTCCCATCCAGTGAGGCCACTTTGCAAAGTATTGTTGGTGGATTCTGCCTATGAAGTCAGCATGTCTAGCCCTGAGAGAATTACCCCAATTAAGTGACACAAAGAAGATGTACAGAATTCCACACAACCCGTCCCCCCAGCTGTTAATGTGGAGACATGGAAGGAGGAAAAGAGGTACGGTCCACACTGTCTTTTAGCTTGCCAGTCCTTTGCTGTTTCCGCTATTTATGACTGCTTTGCAGTTGGTCTACATTAGTGTACTGCTAGTCTGCTCTAATTTACATCTGGGGTCGATGCCACACCGGACAGTCTGAGGTAGTAAGATACAAAGGTAAGCTTCATGTAACTTTTGCATCACACCTTTCTTAATTTGTGCTGTGTGCGCCTTGGCTGTAGCCAGTGGGATCTGACCTGTATTCTCTACAGATTGGCCAGGAAGCAGGATGAGATCAGTTCATAACTGTTCTTTTTTAAACCCCCAAACCAAATAAAAAAATCATTTTTCATTTTCAAACATACTGATCTCTGAATTATTTTAGTGAGGGAAACTATAAGCTGCTGTAGTCAGACTGCTAAAGACTTGGAGACCTTTTCAATGTGTTGACTACTTGATTGTCATGTCCGTAGGTGATGAGCAGACAAGGGATTTTAAAAAAGGGGCAGCATATAGTCAGCTAGCAAAGAACTGATTCGGTGAGCAAACTCCTGTGATCACAATACAGACTTTGTCAAAAAATGTACAATTAATGTTAAAGTAGTTTACATTGAGGATGTTGTTGATAAAAATGAATTCCAAAGAAACTTTACATCTGATTGAGAGCAATTGGTACTTCTGGTTCAGCAACATTTTATAAAATGGCTTCAAAATTGAAATCCAAGATTTTAATTACATCTAATGTTCAAAGCACATGATCCATTTTGCACACACAACTGACTGCACACAAATAACAGAATTTACAAGCAACTGCTCCCCTTTTTGAACATAAATCATCTTTGCACATGTAAAATTTATCACTTGTATGTGCGAACTATCTGGAGAGATAAATCATGTTTGCATACATGCACAAATGGGTAGCTGTTTGAAGGGTGCTTGAAGATGGCCCCTCATATTTCCTGAGAATTTTTTTATTAACAATTTCGTTCAACCATAATATGGTGAGTACAGTGCATAAAAATGCATGTAATCAAAAATAGTCTCATCAAGCAATATGTAATAGAGGTTGGAACAACAGTTAAGTATCAGCTTGAAAAAGGAAAGCCAATGACTTTAATCCAAAACAAAAGTAGGCAGAAAGCAACACCTTTTTACCTCCCAAATTTTTATATGCTAAGACTAGACTGGACCATTATAATAATCTACTCTGGCCTCCTGCTATAGACCATAGAATTCCCTCCATAATTCTGCATGAAGCCCATAATTAACTATGGGTACGTCTACACTACAATGTTAATTCGAACTAACTTAGTTCGAATTAGTTAATTCGAACTAAGCTAATTCGAACTAACGGATCTAGACTAAAAAACTAGTTCGAATTAGCGTTTTGCTAATTCGAACTAGCATGTCCACACATAGTGGACCCTGAACTGGGCTTAAGGATGGCCGGAAGCAGTGCCGGCAGGGCATCAGAGGAGGACTTAGAGCGTGGAGATGCTGCCTCAGGCTAGCCCAGGGCTGAGCTTAAAGGGACCCGACCCCCACCCCGGACAGACAGTTCTCAGGGGTGCCCCGCTTGCAAAGCAGTCCTGGCTTGGAGTGCCCGGACTACCCACACTGGGCACATCACACCACTCGGCCATCAGCCCGGCTGCACTTGCCGCAGGCTGCCATCTGCGGAGAGGGGGCAATTGGGGGGGCTGCAGGAGAGCTTCCACCCCCAGAAGCCCGCAGAGCCAGCCCAGTCCTCCCCATCGGGGGCTCGTGCCCCAGTCCTCCCTCACCTCCTTCCACTTACCCTTCCCTAGCTCCTCTTCTTGATGTACAAAATAAAGGACATGTGTGTTCAAAAATAGAAACTCTGTTTATTTAACAAAACTCGGGGAAACTGGGAAAAGGAGGTGGGAGAGGGGAAGAGAGAGGGTGGGAGGGGGAGGGGGAAAACTGGGAGGAGGGAGCTGAAAGGGGGAAGCAAGGGAAAGGAGGGGGTGGGGAAACTGAAGGATCAGGGGTGGGGGTCTCGCCGGGCCAACCGCCTCCCAGCACAACGAGGGAGGGGGCCTCGGCGACCCTGGGGGGATGGGGTGGAGGGTGCAGAGGTTGAGGTGGGGGGTGTGGACATTGAGGAAGGGGTTGTGGGGGTTGAGGAGGGAGAGGTGGGAGGGGGAGCAGGAGTGGTAGGAGGGACAGCAGTTGGGGGGGCAGCAGGCGCAGGACCAGCACGGGGCACCATGCTCTGCAGCAGGAGCTGCAGGTTGGTGCTCAGCCCTCGGAGCTCAGCCAGCAGCTCGTGGCGGACCTGCAGGTCTTCCCTCATCCAGGCCTGTAGTGTGCGGTGCACGGCTCGCAGGGCCCCCAGGTGCTGGTCCCGGTACTCCTGCTCCGTGCTGGCGGTCTGGAGCAGGCCGTGGGTGCGGGAGCATGTCCCAGGCGGGGTGGTGCGCCCTGCACAAGCAGCTGGTGCAGCTGTAGAGAAAGAAGAGAAGTGGTCAGTTCTCCCTGGGGACGCAGAGGATGATGCCCAGCCCCTTCCCCAACTCCGCAACGTGAGGGTGACCATGTCCTGCACCGTCATAGCCGCTGTGCTTGTACAGAGGCCATGGTCAGGATGTCTGGCTCTCCCCGGGACTGGGAGCTGCCCCAAGACCGCACCCATGTCCCTGTGCCATGTATAGTGTGGCCGGGGCGGCGGGGGGAAGGGGAGATGTCCCCTGCCTCCGTGTAGAGGGGACATGTGAAGGGAAATCATCCTGCTGGGTCCTTCCCTGGGGTCGGGAGCATGTCATGTCTCTTTGCACAAGCATGTGCCTATTGGGCAATGGCCCCTGGGTGTGACGCAGCTGGAGCCACCTGCCCAAGGGTGGCATGGCACGTGCTCGCACGTGCACAGGTGTCTGCGTGATCCGTGGAAGGCATGGCCCACGCACGCGGTCTCTGGTCTCCCTCCCCCCCCCGAACTACTTAATTCAAAGTACTTACCCAGTACGGTCTCCCTGGACGACCCTGCTGGAACAGCTGGCGGTGGCCCCTCTGGTGCGCCCAGGTCAGGGCCCTCTAGTCCCGGCTTGATGTCCCCCGGGCTGGCACGGACCGCCCTGCCCCCCAATAGTTGGTGCCCCCCAATAGCGAAGTAGGGGCAGGTGGCAGCCCCTGCAACGGCGCCGCCCCTTGTGGCCCTGGCGTACCCCTGCCACAGCTGTTTCACCTTAATGCACACCTGCTCCTGGGTGCGCCTGTGTCCCCTGCTGGCCATGGCGGCTGCTATGCGGCCATAGACGGCCGCATTCCTCCTAGTGCGGAGATCATGGACATTGGGGGCCTGCCCCCAAACCTCAGTGAGGTCCATGACCTCCTCACTAGACCGTCTACGGCTCCTGGCTGGCCCCTGGGTGCTTGGGGACTGGGCAGGGGACGGCTCGCTGCCACTGGCTGCCTAGCTCATCATGCGGCTCAGGGGCAGAGACTGCTGGCAGGGCTGGCTGACTAGTGCCGTCTGGCCAGAGTCTACCCCTTTAAGGGCCCGGGGCTGAGGGAGAGGAGAAGAGTTTTCCTGGTTGTGCCCAGAGAGGCCACCAGGGGGAACCTGGGAAGGGCTAGCCTCCCACTAGTTTGAACTTAAGGGCTACACAGCCCTTAGTTCGAACTAGTAAGTTCGAACTAGGCTTAATCCTCGTAAAATGAGGTTTACCTAGTTCGAACTAAGCGCTCCGTTAGTTCGAATTAAGTTCGAACTAACGGAGCGCTAGTGTAGCGCCTATGAAAGTTAGTTTGAACTAACGTCCGTTAGTTCGAACTAACTTTGTAGTGTAGACATACCCTATGAAGTGGACGGGCAGTTGCTGAACTTGGAACGGTATGGTTCATGGTGTGAACTTTGAATGTCCTTTGTCTGTGGTGATAAAAGTTCCACTTTTAAGGGGGTACCTCGATTATCATGACAGATTGAAACTACACCACATAATTTTGCTCCCAAGGTTAATTTTGTAACCTCTGCAATGAACAACCTCTTCCCTAGACTCATGATTCACAACAGCAAGGTTTTTTCTGAGCCAACCTGGGCAATCTACAAGACAGCCCCATAGATTACCACCACTGCTTAGCTTCCAATTTGAGTCAATATCCTGAAACATATCATGTCATTTATTTTTAAAGAAGAATTCGATCAAGAATACTGTTTAAAATAATCAGTGATATAGAACAATCCTTTCTATATAACTCTAGGTTTCCGTGTCTAAGTATGTCTTTGATGTGAGTGCCAATGATAATAAAATTAGAGTTTTAAACCAAACTGTCCTTATAAACCTCATACTTCTACAACAGCCACAGAGATTACTAACAAAAGAAGTAGACCAGAAGTAGGACTCTGTTATAAAAGTAAAATGTTGATCTAGCTTAGTTCTTGCTTTGTAAATTTATCAGTACTGGTTAACAGCATTTCCAACTAGTACAAGGGCTCCTGACATGACAAAATGAGTTTAACAACCCATTCTGTCAATACAACACAAATGTCATTTCAAGTGCTCAAAACCCACTAAGCTACCCTAAAAAAGATTGATTTATCTGCTCCAATGTTTCTTTGGGGCAAACTTTTCTCACAACTGAAACCAATTAGTGGGCCTGGCACTTGTAGTGCAAAATGTAGGTCAGTGTCAAGTAATAAAAAAGTATTGACTTTTTTCTGTCTGTAAGCAGCATGAAAGGGGTGCCATGGCCTTGTCGTATATGAAAAGAGCTCCATTAATTTCACTTATTTCAAACAGGGCTGTCAAATACTAATGCTTCTATTGCACTTTTCACACAAAGTACGTTGACACCAATCCTGGCCTCAGTGATACAAGTTTACAATATTTCAGCTAGTGAAAGGGGTCTGGACTATAATTTTTAATTCCCACTAGTACATTTAGGCACCTTAAGCAGCATTGCTCATCAGATCTACTGAGAGATATGAGCTGGGACATTAATAATGGCTCCCCACTTCTCATGGGTAGCAGGAACTATTTCTTGTGGACAGCCCCTCCAATTAATTAGCCAGGAAGTACTAGGTGCAAATGACTGACATAATAGTGTTTTCTGTGACTTTCTGATGTGGATTAAAGTCCACAAACCAGAGACAGATCTCCTGTGACTTGAGGCTATAAAGTTGAAAAGCTAATGTGTTAACCAATTGAGTCACTTAAAATAGGCTATGCTAACAAAGGAATGCATTAGACACTGGACTTCGTAGTGTCTGTGTGGTGATATTGACACTCAGGGCAGCACAGTGCCTATTGGAAGTTCCTTGCAATGGTAGAATTTCACTGAAATATTTTACAGGATGTAGTGTGTACTCTCCTTGTTAGGAGGCTGATGCAGTGGGAAGGGGAAAAAGGTGCTGGACATATCCCCAGGTCTTTGGAATGGCTAATAGTCTAAACCAGAGCTACTCAACTTTGGAAGCCCCAGGAGCCACAATGATACTCACAGCACATGCCGAGGGTCACAACTTAAGTGTGATTGCATGTACATGCAGATATATATGAAAATAAATAGCTTCTTTCACACTGATGGGCATGCATACAGTGGGGGAGATCAAGTTACAGTGGGGAGGTCTAGGTTAGATATTAGGAAAAACTATTTCACTAGGAGGGTGGGGAAAGCACTGGAATGGGTTACCTAGGGAGGGGGTGGAATCTCCATCCCTAGAGGTTTTTAGGTCTTGCCTTGACAAAGCCCTGGCTGAGCTGATTTAGTTGAGATTGGTCCTGCTTTGGGCAGGGGGCTGGACTCGACCTCCTGAGGTGTCTAGCAACCCTATGATTCTATGAATAGAAAGATTAAGGCAAGAGCATACAACACGTAGGCCCCATGTAAGTCAGTTCTGCTGATACTAATAAAATGCAATATTTACCCAATTTCTACCCATATGACAGCTCTTTTAATGAGCAATGACAGTCCAGGAATTTAACTTCTAAAACACTTATCAACAGAAGAGTATTATATTGACTACTTTTTTGTTTTGGCTCCCACTCGCGGGCCACAAACAAACAGGCTGCGGGCTGTATGCGGCCCACGGACCGCATGTTACGTAGCCCTGTTCTAAACAATTATTTCCTTTCTACAGTGAGTTCACCCAGGTGAGTACAAGGAATGAAATCACAACTAGCCTCTGCCCAGGAATTCAAGTAAGGAAAGGGCCCTGCACCAGCAGAGCAACTTGTCACAATCCAGCCCACATATTGTGTTCCTCTATTCCTTGCAATTTTCATCCTTAACTGGCTGGTTTTTTTGCACTTAGACTTAATGGAAATTTTTGACAAGTTCCAAATGTGATATCTAGTTAAATCCCTAATTATCTCCTACAAATGCAAACAACAATGACAGTGAACTGATTTTAAAAAAATTGACTAACGTAGAGAGAAATTTTCAACTTACTTTATTGACTTTATAAGTGAAAATATTACCTTTTGAATCAACTTGTCATTAGATCTTAAAATAAAAAGTGATATTGCCTAGTCATTACAAAAACCAATTTTATATTTTTCTGAGGGCCATGCAGACAGAGGGAGAAAAAATTAATTGCTATTTAAATGTGCAACAAATATTTCGTTATAATTATACTTAAATTTTGTTAAGCCTGAAAATGTTCACTGTTTAAATGTTTATTTACCACTTCTGGAGTTATAAACGAAAGAACCAAATGAAGGCAGTGTTTGCTAAAATTATGAAAGGTTTCTAATTACTGCTGATGAATTTGAAAAAAAGGACTAATCTGGTAATGACATATGTCTAGATCCTTATTGTATGCTCTGCCTAATGTGAGGGGGTAAAGAATCTGGAACAGCTTGGCAGGGGAGACTGTGACTCTGCCTCCATTATCTCCCTGCTGCTCTAGGGAGGAAGTACTCTGTCAGATCTGTATCTGTACACTGCTCTTCCCTCTCCCACAGCTATACTGTACTGGCTGATGTGTTGAAAATGGAGCCTTGGCTCTGCCCAATCCCTACCCTATCCTGTCCGATATATCTGCACAGGATGGACGGGAGACATAGCAGTTCTGTGAAGCCTACTTTCCTCCCCACACTACTAGCAATGGTATACGTAGTCCATGTAGGAGAGTGAAAGGACATCCCTTTACTCTCATGCACAGCTTCAAGGGCCAAGCAATGGCTTGATAAAAGAGAGAGACTGCTTAAATCATTGCTTAATATTGCAAATTATTTGGTAAACACTTCTCATTAAAAACTGGGTATTTTACAGTAGCTGTATAGAGCAAGCAGTTTAAGTGGGCCATTTCTGGATGTCCTTACTCAGTTTTTACAAAGCCTTCCTCGGGCAAACCAGCTTCCAGCTTCCATGGGAGCTTTGTCTGAGAAAGGACTGAGTAGAAACTGGGTAAGGACATCAAGACTTGGAACATGGCATTATTTCCCATTAAATGCTGCCTTAAACTTACTCTGGGATCTGACAACAGTAGAGTACTTTTTTTTCTTATGTAATCTCAGCAGTAATAATGATCTCTGGTCCAAATTCAGCCTTAAGGACACCTGCAACCACCTGCATTCATTGGAGTTGTCCAAGTAAGTGTAAATAAGAGCTGAATTCTGCCCTATAATTTGGTTAAAAAGACTTGCTGATATGGAAGTCAGGTTAGAATCTATCTAGCTCTTTCTCCCACATGTGCATGGGCTTTGCAGAGCTGTAAAAAGAAACAAAACCTGTTTTTTAATGAAATATATGCAACTGTAACTCTGTATAACACAGTAAGCAGATTTATGGAAGAGGAAAATGGCATTTTTACATAGCCACTTATCAGGGTGGGGATGCTCTTTTTGGCAAATTCAGATCCCAACCTCAGCTTTAAAAGTGTAATATACTTCAGCACAATCTAAAAAGCAAACATTACCATGGACATGTCTTATACTTTCATATACATTATTAAAATATTCTGAGAAATTGCATTATCCAAACTTTTGTTCTGCCTGTGTCCAAACAGGCCTAATATCTATATCTGAACCAAATTTGCCAATAGATGATATTCCATTTTCTGAACTAATGTGGTCTTTTTTACAAGTAAATTAAATTAAGGAAGCAATGTGAATTTCTTCACAGGCTATTTCATACTTGGATACCCTTGAACTTTACTGAATCTGGGCTAAAAAACAAATGTGCAGGTGAACTAGTGTGATTGCTATTCAGAATTCCAGGAGGTACTTATTTGCTATTGTCATTCAAATCTAAATTTATTGCAGGCCACTTTCAAAAAGTATTTTTAAAAGGGAGTAGACATTTAGTAGCTGCATCTTAATTTATCTAAGGTGTATAAATGACATTTGTCAAATATGAAAACACACTGATGAATAATAAATAAACCTTTTATGAGGATATTAAGTCCAAGTGAGGTGGAACTATGCCTAACATTACTCGTTTGTGCACATAGCAAAACACTGTTTTAAATCTTTTGATGAAAAGTGAGGGGGTGAGAAGGTAAACATAGACTTTGCATCCTTATACTACTTTGACCTGATGATCATTCACTTTCCAACTGCTGGCAATAAGATATGTACTAGAAAATAGTGAATTTAGGAATATCTTGATTTATGGTATTTATAAGATGTTCTTTCATTGTCTACTCTGTTTAACCATAGTGTTCTCTTTCCAGCAGAAACCAAACAAGAGCCAGTAGTGCACTACCAAACCAGCCCACCACCAATGTTCCAGCTAAGCTGCGCGTCTGCATGGCCATGCACAAACAATTCTTCCCCGCCCACCTCCTCTGGAGAGCTGTGCAGCAGCACTCATGTGACAAGTGGCTGCTTCAGCAGGCAAGGCCAGCTGAGATGGCATGGTGAGAGAACCGCTGGGGCGGGGTGAGGGAGGAGGCCTTCTTTGGTGGCTGGGGCTGGCAGGGAGGCGGGGCCTGTTCTGGTGGATGGGGCTGCCACGTGGAAGGGGGCTGGGGCTTATTTTGGTGGTTGAGGATGGGAATAGGACCTGTAATATGGAGAAGAGCAGTGTCTGTTCTGGTGGCCAGAAACAGGTCCTACCGCATGGCTGGAGCTGGGGGTGGGCAGCGGGGTCTGCTTTGGCAGCCAGGAACAGTACCTGCTGCATGGCGAGGGGTTGGGTGGGGTCTGCTACAGCTGCTGGGAATGGGGCTTGCTGCATGGCAGGTGGGGATTGTCTGCTCTGGTAGTCAGGAATGTGTTTGTGTTAATAAATTGGGTGCCATGATAACACACATCAAGTCGAACACACATGACCTTAATATTGATGCACAAGCCAAAACTCACTCGGTTCATGGTTGGAAAATCTTAGAGGGAACACTGCCCAACACCATCCTGGACTACAGACAAAAAACACTTTCAATTGCTCCAATCAAGTTGTATCTGTCTTGACAGAACCATGTTAGCAGGAACCAAAGTGGAACAAATTCTGAAGTTACAATTCTAACCCAGAACCACTTTTAACCTTCCAAGTAAAAGTCAGAACGATGTGAAACAATGGTCAAGTTAATCTGAAGTGGAATCTGACACTGAGAGGTGATTCTAGTTCGGCATTTTTGACATTGTTCTGGATCAGGTTTCTGGAAGCATGATGTGATTTTTTTAAGACATCTAAGTTAGTTTTTAATTCAACAGGTTATAGATACCTGACTCTGGAATTTCCACTACATGCATCTAATGAAGTGGGTCTTTGCCAACGAAAGCTTATGCTCCAATAAATCTGTTAGTCTATAAGGTGCCACAGGACTCCTCATTGCTTTAACAGGTTGTAGGTAACTGATTTAATTATAGTAGGTTGAAGGTGTTCTAAATTGTATTTGTTTTTCTTGTTAGAGGGTGTTTCAGATTCTAGTAGAGTGACATTTTCAGTACTCTGAATCATAGAGTTCACAATCCTAAGAAAGAGTAGACGGAAGAACAGCAAAATAGAGACAATGGATTTCAGGAAGGCGGATTTTGGTAAGCTCTGCGCTGGTTTGGCCTCAGTTGGAATATTGTGTCCAGTTCTGGGCACCACATTTCAAGAAGGATGTGGAGAAATTGGAGAGGGTCCAGAGAAGAGCAGCAAGAATAATTAAAAGTCTAGAGAACATGACCTATGAAGGAAGGCTGAAAGAATTGGATTTGTTTAGTTTGGAAAAGTGAAGATTGAGGGGGGACATGATAGTAGTTTTCAGGTATCTAAAAGGGTGTCATAAGGAGGAGGGAGAAAACTTGTTCATCTTGGCCTCTGAGGATAGAACAAGAAGCAACGGGCTTAAACTGCAGCAAGGGAGGTTTAGGTTGGACATTAGGAAAAAGTTCCTAACTGTCAGGGTAGTCAAACATTCGAATAAATTGCCCAGGGAGGTTGTGGAATCTCCATCTCTGGAGATATTTATGAGTAGGTTAGATAAATGTCTATCAGGGATGGTCTAGACAGTATTTGGTCCTTCCATGAGAGCAGGGGGCTGGACTCGATGACCTCTCGAGGTCCCTTCAGTCCTAATACTCTATGATGCTATGATTGTACTTCAGGTTATGGGTAATTCAAGCTTGGAACAGCTTAGATGAGTGCAAGGGCATGATAAGTGTAAGGGCACCTTCTGTGTGAACCTTGCTGCTGTGCACTGAATGTTCCCGACTGGTGTTTAATCAGCAGTACACAGAGTACACTAGAGGACTTCTACGGTGTTTACACTATAGGGTTTTGTTGACAAAAGTGACAGAACTCGGCAGTTTTGTCGACGGCAGTAAACCTCATTCTACGAGGAATAACGCCTTTTGTCAACAGAGTTCTGTCGACAGAAGGCGTTATTGCATCTACACCGTCCTTTGCATCTACACTCTCATGTCGACAAAGTGGCTTACTTTGTCGGCAGAACTGGATGTAGTCTAGATGCTCTTTGTCGACAGTATCTGTCGACAAAGCCTCTGTTGACAAAAGCCTGTAATCTAGACGTACCCGTAGTGTGCAGCAGCAGCATCTTTATGGACATTTAGTCTGTGGCATGATAGAAGGCTGTAGATTGGGGTGGGCAATAATTTTTTATGGGGGGGCCTCTCCAGGAATTTGGTAAGTGGTCAAGGGCTGCATTTTTTCATTATATTATTGAAGGAGGTGTGGGGGTTTGAGATGGAGGTTGGGTGCAGAAAGAAGCTTGGGGTAAGGGACTGGGAAGTGGGATCTGGGAGGGAGTTTGGGTGAAGGAGGGGATTGTGACCTGGGGTAGCGGACTGAGGTGCAGGAATGGTGCAGGGTCTGGGAGGGGAGTGTGACCTGGGGTAGGGATGCAGGAGTTTGGATTGTGACCACAGTTCCCTATAGGGTGTGCACTTGCGTGGCTGCACAAGAAGAAGTTAAGACCCACCCATCTTGTTAGCAGACCCATGTAGCAGCATGCCTGCAGCCCTTCACTAATTAGGTACTTCTTCCAGTGCCCCTGATGCTGTAGCTGGAAGTGGGAAAAGGTAAGCTGGTGGGCTTGGTGGGGAGAATAGAGGTGGACAAGAGTGGGGGGCTGCTTAAAAAAAGCCTGGGCAGCTGACCAGGCAGCACTCCATCCCCCACCCCCTTCCATTCCCTCTCTCCGGCGGCAGCCCCATGTTTTGTTGGGCTGCTACAAAAAAAGCCTGGGCAGCCAGCAGCTCTCAGTCCCCTGCCCCTTCCCTCCTCTCTGACGACAGCCCTGATTTGTAGGGCTGCTTTTAAAAAAGGCTCCTCTGCCCCCTCTCCTTTTCCCCCAGGTAATTCCAGCTGCTTGGCTTCTGTTCAGAGTGCAAGGCAGGACACACCCATAAAAGAAGAGAGAGCAATCTGGATCTCAGAATGAGACTGTGCTAACTTGGTTCTACAATGCTGAAGCTTGCTATCCACCCATGTTATTTCAGACACTGCTTAGGTGCAGAAATAAAAATAAATCTATAAAATATGCAGAAGGATTTAATTCCTCAATCTTTCCACAGAACTGAACTACACCAGCTTTGAAGAATGAAATATTTGCGATATGTAAACAACTGAAATATTAAAAAACCCTATTTCCTAGATAATAGAGAGTAATATGTTTACAAAAAGTGCTAAGAAATGAGCCCAGTAAATAACATAATCTTTAATTTCAAGCATTCAGTATGAATGCTTTTGAGCAAATTTCTGAAAAAAGCAACGCTCAGTACAATATCTCTGAAAGCACTGAAAATGTCAACTATTCATTGTTTTTTAAGTTTGAACTGGAAGGCTGGGGCATAAGAAGATGTACTCCAACTCTTTTCCAGCCTTAGGGCTGGTCTATAATAACATGGTAAATCACTCTAACTTACCAAGTTCAGTTACGTGAATAATGTATCTGAGGTTGATGTTAGGATCAGTTATAGCTATCCTGCTATGTTGACAGGAGAGCATCTCCCAATTACTTCCCTCATACTTCTTGGGGAGGTGGAGTACACAAATTGATGGAACATGCTAGTCCATCAATTTAGCATGTCTTCATTAGACAAGGTAAATTGACACTCATTGCATGGATTGCAGCAGTACCAACCTACTGGCAAGTGAAGACATACCCTCAGTAACCACTCTTTATTCAGAACTGTTAAAATGTTTGAAACAAGATCTTATAATGGTAATATAAATGGAGGAGGAGGCAGCTAGATCAGAACTACGACTTAAATAAAAATTTCCTTTTTAAGAAATGTTCTCCATTTTTTCATATAATTACATTATCTTCTAATTCTAGATTGATTTTTTTCTAAACACAAAAAAAGTTATGATGCCCTTTGATGTTGAATTTGTCAATACTCTTTCAGGACCTGCAAGTAGTCTCTGTAAACCTGCCAGAGATTATGGATTAAGAACATAAATCTCAAACTCCCAGTATGTGGGCCATCCCTGGTAATCCTGAAAGCCACGTCCTTGTGGGACAGAGTGCCGTGGAGTGAGGGGAAAGAAAAGGGGTGATTGCAAGGGGTGGGGATTGGAGAACAGGAATGGACAGCCCCCTCCTGCTTAGGACTCATGGGACTGAATCTACTCCAACCAGGAATGGCTTGTGGGCCAGGAGTTTGAGACCCCTGATTAAAACACGGATTAAGGGAAAAGTGTTTAACTGTACAGGCAGTCCCCGAGTTACGCGGATCTGACTTATGTCGGATCCGCAGTTAAGAATGGGGTTTGCTGCCCGTCTCCCTGGTCTGCTGGAGACCAGCAGACCAAGGAGACGGGAAGCAAAGCCTCTGAGGACGCCGGCAGCGGGACAGCCGCGGCGCATCTGGGCTGTCCGCTGCCCGCGTGCTCCGCGGCTCTGCTCCATGTCTCCCCAGACCAGGGAGACGGGGAGCAAAGCCCGGGAGCATGCGGGCAGCAGACAGCCCAGACGCGCCACGGCTGCCCCACTGCCGGCGTCCTCAGAGGCTTTGCTCCCCGTCTCCCTGGTCTGCTGGAGACCAACAGACCAGGGAGACGGGGAGCAAAGCGGAGCAAAGCCGCGGAGCACGCGGGCAGCGGACAGCCCAGACGCGCCGCAGCTGTCCCGCTGCCGGCATGCTCCGCGGCTTTGCTCCGCTTTGCTCCCCGTCTCCCTGGTCTGTTGGTCTCCAGCAGACCAGGCAGACGCGGAGCAAAGCCGCAGAGGACCCGGGTGGCGGGACGGCTGTGCGTCTCGGTCCCCCGCCCGTGTCTCCCTGGTCTGCTGGGGGGGGGAGGGCGCAGCTAGTATGCCCCCCCGCAGCAGTCCAGGCTTTTCTCCGGACGCCTGTGGTAGAGCAGCTGGGGCGCTGCCGGTTGGTCCCGCAGCGCCGCTCTGGGCGCTACTGGACCAACCCGGAAGCACCCCAGCTGCTCTGCCCCAGGCGTCCTGATTCAGCCGCTGCTGGTCAGTTTTAGCAGCGGCTGAATCAGGACGCCTGGGGCAGAGCAGCTGGGGTGCTGGTGGATTGGTCCAGTAGCGCCGAGGAGCGGCGCTACTGGACCAACCCAGCAGCACCCCAGCTGCTCTGCCCCAGGCGTCCCCAAGTCAGCCGCTGCTGAAACTGACCAGCGCTGACTACAGGAAGCCCGAGGCAGAGTTGCTCTGCCCCGGGCTTCCTGGAATCAGCCGCTGATCAGTTTCAGCAGCAGCTGACTTGGGGATGCCTGGGGTTCTTAAGTTGAATCTGTATGTAAGTCGGAAATGGAGTCCAGATTCAGCCTGTTGAAACTGATCAGAGGCTGATTCCAGGAAGCCCGGGGCAGAGCAACTCTGCCTCGGGCTTCCTGTAGTCAGCCGCTGGTCAGTTTCAGCAGCGACTGAATCTGGACACCAGTTCCGACTTACATACAGATTCAGCTTAAGAACAAACCTACAGTCCCTATCTTGTACTTAACCCGGGGACTGCCTGTACATAGTTAAAGTCTCAAATACTAAGCAATGTAACACTATGGCTAGACTGCAGGCTTCTTTTGGAAGAAGCATTTCCCGAAGAGATCTTCCGGAAAAAAATCTTTCGAGAGAGAGTGTCCACACTGCAAAAGAGCAACGAGAAAGTGATCTGCTTTTTCAAAAGATAGCGTCCACACTGAATGGATACTATCTTGCATTTGTTACCCAAAAAACTCCCACTGGAGACCACCTAGGTTTACACTACTAGGGTATGTCTACACTACCCCGCTAGTTCGAACTAGCGGGGTAATGTATGCATACCGCACTTGCTAATGAAGCCCGGGATTTGAATTTCCCGGGCTTCATTAGCATAAGCGGGGAGCCGCCATTTTTAAATCCCCGCTGCTTCGAACCCCGTGCAGCGCGGCTACATGGGGCTCGAACTAGGTAGTTCGGACTAGGGTGCCTATTCCGAACTACCGGTACATCTCGTTTCACGAGGAGTAACGGTAGTTCAGAATAGGAACCTAGTCCGAACTACCTAGTTCGAGCCCCGTGTAGCCGCGCTGCACGGGGTTCGAAGCAGCGGGGATTTAAAAATGGCGGCTCCCCGCTTATGCTAATGAAGCCCGGGAAATTCAAATCCCGGGCTTCATTAGCAAGTGCGGTATGCATACATTACCCCGCTAGTTCGAACTAGCGGGGTAGTGTAGACATACCCCTATGGATTTATTGATAGAGGAATTAACACTCCACTATATGCGCTACATGGTTAAACTAAAGAGGATAGAGCTGCCATTAAAGGTTTAAACTAAGGGGGAGCCAGCTATCTCTCTCACACACAAATAAACGCCCACCCACACACACATCTTCATTCATTCACTCATTCACACACATTCATTCCTGCCCTCAGGCACTCACACACTTACACAAGCATATGGGTTGCAGAAGGAGCCAAGGCATGTTGGTTCTGGAGGGTCTGTCTACTCATCATGGTTGGGGAGCTGGTAAGAAAAGAAAGAGGAGCTTCTCAGAAAGAGGGTTTATGCCATGTGATTTCTCCTTTTATTGTCTCTGTACAACTCCTGTGACTCATCCACATTCGTCATCAGGGAGCATGCCGAGACTTCTCTTGATCCAGCAGAGCAGCAGTCTCCTTCGTTTGCTAAGCCTTGATAGGCGGAAGCTTTTGTGCAACAGCATTTCAGCTGTGATTACTATGGACAGAGTGGCCACCAGAGCACCTGTGTTTTTTCCTCTTTCTTCTTCTTTTGAAAGAACTCTTTCTTCCTCGTCCACACACTCCTTTTTCCGAAAGAGCTCTTTTGGAAACAGGCTTCTTCCTCGTAGAATGAGGATTACCAATGTCAGAAAAAAAACCCTGTTCTTTCAATTTTCTTTCAGAAGAATGCGATTGCAGTGAGGATGTAACTGAAGTTTCTTCGGAAAAACGGCAGTTTTCCCGAAAAAACTCTGTGGTGTAGACATACCCTATCTTTTCCCATAACTCTTCTACATCCTGTTTTATCTCATCTGTAAATCTATTCTCTACAGTCCTATCTTTTCTCCCTTCTCCACTTGTGCATATACACACACGAAAGAAAGAAATTACTGTGTCCTGGAAGAAGATTTGAAGTATTAGTAATTGTTTTAAAAGAGGAAGAAAAAGGCTGGTGATACCTCTGGCTATGTGCCAGATTTTAAGGGTAGTAGTTAACATAAGAACATAAGAACAGAAAAACTGGGTCAGACCAAAGGTCCATCCAGCCCAGTACCCTGTCTTCTGACAGGTGTCCCAGAGGGAGTGAATCGAACAGGTAATGATCAAGCCATCTCTCTCCTGCCATCAATCTCCACCCTCTGACAAACAGAAGCTAGGGACACCATTCCTTACCCATACTGGCTAATAGCCATTAATGGACTTAACCTCCATTAATGTATCTAGTTCTCTTTTAAACCCTGTTATAGTCCTAGCCTTCACAACCTCCTCAGGCAAGGAGTTCCACAGATTGACTATGCACTGTGTGAAGAAGAACTTCCTTTTATTTGTTTTAAACCTGCTGCCCCTTAGTTTCATTTGGTGGCCCCAAGTTCTTTTATTATGGGAACAAATAAATAACTTTTTCTTATTCACTTTCTCCACACCACTCGTGATTTTATATACCTCTATCATATGCCCATTTAGTCTCCTCTTTCCCAAGCTGAAAAGTCCTAGTCCCTTTAATCTCTCCTCATATAGGACCCATTTCAAATCCCTAATCATTTTAGGTGCCCTTCTCTGTACCTTTTCTAATGCCAGTATATCTTCTTTGAAATGAGGAGATCACATCTGTATGCAGTATTCAAGATGTGGGCATTCCATGGATTTATATAACGGCAATAAGATATTCTCCATCTTATTCTCTATCCCTTTTTAAATGATTCCTAACATCCTGTTTGCTTTTTTGACTGCCGCTGGATACTGTGTAGACGTCTTCAGAGAACTATCCACGATGACTCCAAGATCTCTTTCCTGATTAGTTGTAGCTAAATTAGCCCCCATCATATTATATGTATAGTTGGGCTTATTTTTTCCAATGTACATTACTTTACATTTATCCACATTACATTTCATTTGCCATTTTGTTGCCCAATCACTCAGTTTGGTCATATCTTTTTGAAGTTCTTCACAGTCTGCTTTGGTCTACACTACCCTTAGCAGTTTAGTATCATCTGCAAACTTTGCCACCAAACTTTGCCACTGTTTACCCCTTTCTCCAGATCATATATGAATAAGTTGAATAGGATTGGTCCTAGGACTGACTCTCGGAGAACACCACTAGTTACCCCTCTCCATTTTGAAAATTTAACATTTATTCCTACCCTTTGTTTCCTGTCTTTTTACCAGTTCTCAGTCCATGAAAGAATCTTCCCTCTTATCCCATGACATCTTAATTTACGTAAGGGCCTTTGGTGAGGGACCTTGTCAAAGCATTTCTAGAAATCTAAGTATACTATATCTACTGGATCCCCCTTGTCCACATGTTTGCTGATCCCTTCAAAGAACTCTAATAGCTTAGTAAGACATGATTTTCGTTTACAGAAACCATGTTGACTTTTGCCCAACAAATTATGTTCTTCTATGTGTCTGACAATTTTATTCTTTACTATTGTTTCAACTAATTTGCCTGGTACTGACGTTATACTTACCAGTCTGTAATTGCTGGGATCTCCTCTAGAGCCCTTTTTAAATATTGGCATTACATTAGCTATCTTCCAGTCATTGGGTACAGAAGCTGATTTAAAGGATAAGTTACAAACCATAGTTAATAGTTCCACAATTTCACATTTGAGTTCTTTCAGAACTCTTGGGTGAATGACATCCAGTCCCGGTGACTTGTTACTGTTAAATTTATCTATTAATTCCAAAACCTCCTCTAATGACACTTCAATCTGTGATGAGTCCTCAGATTTGTCACCTAAAAGAATGGCTCAGGTTTGAGAATCTCCCTAACATCCTCAGCCGTGAAGATTGAAGCAAAGAATTCATTTAGTTTCTCCGCAATGACTTTGGTGTCTTTAAATGCTCCTTTTGTATCTCGATCATCCAGGGGCCGCACTGGATGTTTAACAGGTTTCCTGCTTTTGATGTACTTAAAACCATTTTGTTATTACCTTTTGAGTTTTTGGCTAGCTGTTCTTCAAACTCCTTTTTGGCTTTTCTTATTGTATTTTTACACTTAATTTGGAGTGTTTATGCTCCTTTCTATTTACCTCACTAAGATTTGACTTCCACTTTTTAAAAGATGCCTTTTTATCTCTCACTGCTTCTTTTACATGGTTGTTAAGCCATGGTGGCACTTTTTAAATTCTTCTACTATGTTTTTTAATTTGGGGTATACATTTAAGTTGGGCCTCTATTATGGTGTCTTTAAAAAGTGTCCATGCAGCTTGCAGGGATTTTACTTTAGTCACTGTACCTTTTAATTTCTGTTTAACTATCCTTCTCATTTTTGCATAGTTTCCCTTTTTGAAATTAAATGCCACAGTGTTGGGCTGGTAAGGTGTTCTTCCCACCACAGGAATATTAAATGCTATTATATTATGGTCACTATTTCCAAGCGGTTCTATTATAATTACCTCTTGGACCAGATTCCTGCCTGCCACTGAGGACTAAATCAAGAATTGCCTTTCCCCTTGTGGTTCCCGTACCAGCTGCTCCAAGAAGCAGTCATTTAAGGTATTAAGAAATTTTGTCTCTGCATCTCGTCCTGAGGTGATATGTACCCAGTCAATATGGGGATAGTTGACATCCCCCACTATTATTGAGTTCTTTATTTTGATAGCCTCTCTAATCTCCCTTAGTATTTCATAGTCACTATTACTGTCCTGGTTAGGTGGTCAATAATAGATCCCTACTGTTATATTCTTATTAGAGCGGGGAATTACTATCCATAGAGATTCTATGGAACATGTTGATTCATTTAAGATTTTTATTTCATTTGATTCTAAATTTTCTTTCACATATAGTGCCACTCCCCCACCCGCACGATCTGTTCTGTCCTTCCAATATATTTTGTACCCCAGAATGATTGTGTCCGATTGATTGTCCTCACGCCACCAGGTTTCTGTGATGCCTATTATATCAGTATCCTCGTTTAACTCAATGCACTCTAGTTCACCCATCTTATTTTTTAGACTTCTAAGCATTAGTGTACAAACACTTTAAAAACTTGTCACTGTTTATTGTATGCCCTTTTCTGATGTGACAGATTCTTTTTTATGTGAATGTTTTTCATCTGATCTGACCCATCCTCTTCCATCCTCTCCTCCTGAATAAAATCTAGCGAATCTCTATCAATAGACTCTCCTCTAAGAGAGTCTCTGGCTGATCCACATGCTCCTATGCACCAATCGGCTTTTCCCCATCTCTTAGTAAAAAACTGCTCTGCGACCTTTTTAATGTTAAGTGCCAGCAGTCTGGATCCACTTTGGTCTAGGTGGAGCCCATCTTTCCTGTATAGGTGCAGAATATAATCAAGCACCTAGTGGATAGATAAAGACAGAGGATCGAAATCTCTTGCTGTACACCAAGACTGGAACCAGTACCATTTCTGAAAGTAAGTCTTGCACGTAGCACGTCGCCTAATATTAATCAGCACGTATCTCACCTCCTGAGAGCAGATCAATTCAGGCGTTTGGAGCCAGTTAGGAGCCACTCTGTCATGTGCATGCGCTCAGTGCATGGGTGGATCATCGTACCATGTTGTTGAGACAGTAATTTGAAAAGCCTCGGTAGTCGTTGCGACTTGGCTGTCAACATTCTCGATAATTGTGTCAGCCATATCTGTCAGGTCCAATAGGGTGTTATCAAGATTACTGTTGCACCCTCCAATATTATTTTCTCCAGCACCCTTCAGATAAGAAGGAGAGGAGGAAAGGCATAGAGCAGGCGGTGACGACTCCAGTCAAGCAGGAAAGCATCCCCCAAGGAGTCTGTGCCAGTGCCAGTGCCCGCCCATGAGCAATATCTGTGGCATTTTCTGTTGTGATGGGTGGTGAAGAGGTCTATGCTGGGAAACTCCCAGAGTTGAAAGAGGCTGCGAACAATTTTGTTGTGTAACTCCCATTCTTGTTGGGAGAGGAAGTGCCTGCTGAGGGTATCGGTGATGACACTGTCCTTGCTGGGAAGGTATGCTGCAGTCAGGGTGATATCCTGCCGAATCACCCAATTCCACAAACATACAGCCTCTGCACAGAGAGGGTATGACTGAGCGCCTCCCTGCCAGCTGATGTAATACACTGTGCATATGTTGTCAGTAAGAACCTGTACTGTTCAACCTCGAATGATGTGAAGAAAATGCTTGGAAGCATTGAATATTGCTCGTAACTTGAGGAAGTTTATGTGTTGCAGAGATTCTTGGGGTGTCCAGAGACCCTCGGCACGATGTTCCTGCAGATGGGTGCCCCATCTGAGCAGGGAAGTGTCCGTTGTCATCTGCAGTAATTGTTCCTGGCCATGAAAGAGGGCCCCTGTTAATATATTTTTGGGATTGTCCCACCATGCTAGTGAAGTCCTGACATGATTGGGAACAGAAACAATTCTGTTTGTGCCGTGTACACCAGGTGTGTAGACAGTGAATAGCCAATGCTGAAGGCTGCGCAGGTAAAGTCTCGCATGCAGTACGACATATGTGGTAGCCGCCATATGCTCCAGCAGCTGTAGACAGGTAAGTATGCAGGATTTGGGGAAAATTGATACAGTCTGTACCAAATCCCAGATTAGCTGGAACCTCTTCATGGGTAAGTACGCCCCTGCGGTCAGAGAGTCGAGCCTGTACCAATGAATTCTAGATCGTGATTCAGTGTGAGGGAGGACTTCTCAAAACTGATTATGAATCTGGAGCCTTGAATACAGTCATGGTGGTGGTAACTGCCCAAGTAGCCTCATCAAAGTGGGAGATCATGATGTCGAGGCATCAAAGGTAGGCCGCCACCACTGCCAGGGTCTTGGAAAAAAATCATGACGCGGCTGAAAGTCCAAAAGCTAGTACCCAGTATTGGTAATGGTCGGCTCCCACTACGAACCAAAGGAATCGTCTGTGAGCCAGATGTATCATTATATGAAAACAGGCGTCCTGTAGATTGAGGGACGCAAACCAATCCCCTTTGTTGAGAGTTGGAATAATGGAAGCTAACGTGACCATCTTGAATTTCTGTTTTTGGAGGTGACTGTTGAGCTGACGTAGGTCCAGATAGGTCTCCAACCTCCTGACTTCTTCTGGGTGAGGAAGTAACAAGAGTAAAAACCTCTCCCCCAAAACTGAGTTGGCACCCTCTCCACTGCTCCTATGGAAAGCAGACGATAGACCTCCGGTTGTAGAAGAGTCTCGTGATAGGAATCCCTATAAAGGGACGGAGAAGGGGCGGAGGGAGGAGGTAGAGAGTTAAAAGGGATGACGTATCTTGAAGTGACTATGTCTTGGACCTACCGGTTGGTGGATATGAGACCAACGATGTTGATAAGGCCTCAAGCGATGATGGAATATACCTTGAACGTCTTTTGGAGCTTCCGTTAAAGGGGAGGTGCACAGTCCCTGGATCAGCACATCAAACTTGCTGCTGACACTGCTGGTGGACAGTCACTTTGTTGGGTTGTTGCCGTCGTTTTTGCGGATGTTGTCTTGGCCTCTGTTGTTCGTAAGGTCTAGCATGGGGTGTTGTGTAAGAGAAAGGCCTTTTTTTGTTATAGGGGGTGTATCTCTTGCACTTGTATGGAGGCGTGTTCATTCCCAGCGTTCTCAACGTTGAACGAGAATCTTTTCCCGAGTGAAAGACCTGATCAGTGGATTGAGCAAAGAGTGACTGGTGATTAAAGGGCAAGTCTTCGACTTTAGTCTGTAGCTCTTTTGGGACATCAGCTTGATGCAACCAGGATGCACGGCGCTTGACTACAGCTGTAGCTGTGGTTCAAGCTGCTCCATTGGCCGTGTTGAGTGAGATCTGCAATGCTGCTCTGGCAACTCTTTTATTACCGCCTTTAGGTTTTGGATTTTAGAGTCCAGTAAATGTTCTAATAGAGCGACTAGCTTCAAATAGTTGTCAAAATAGTGATTTGCTAGTTGTGCTGTATAGTTACACAGCCTCAGATCTGAAATGGCAGAAGAACAGACCTTTCTGCCTAAGATGTTGAGACGCTTAGCCTCCTGGTCATTTGGGGTGTTTTTGGCCTGCGTCATCTTCGCTCTCTGTTGCGCAGCATCCACAACAAGGGAGTTGGGCTGAGGGGGGGGGGGGCGTGTGGGTTCCTTCTTTACCCGTTAGAGCATAGGGCTCCAAGAAGGGGAAGGAGGGAGGGTAGTGGAGCACCCATGGGGACACACCTCAAAGTAGCACCTCAAAGTAACTCTTTCTTCTCCTTCGAGTGGTCCCCATGGGTGCTCCATTTTGGGTGACTACACAGCAGTTGTCAACCTAAGGAGGTGGGTTTGGAGCCCCGTGTTAGTCACTGTGGACAATACTGCCTGTCCCACAGCCATGGAAGATACAATTGAGGAAGAAAGAGCATAATATTGTGCAAAAGAATGGTCTGAAGACCAGATGGAGGCATTACAGATATCTTGTAGAGGAACATTGCTGAGAAAGGCGGTAGTGGAGGATATCGCCCTGGTGGAATGTGTGCTGAATCGTTTCAGGTAAGCTTTTGTTGTAGAGTACATAATATGTTTGAATATAAGAAGAGATCCATATAGAAATCTTCTGCAATGAGACTGCCTGTCCTTTGGATCGTTCTGTGTAGGACAAAAAAAGGCTTGGAGATAGTTGCCAGGGCTTAGTGCGGTTGAGTTAAAATGCAAGCATCCAAAGTGTGTCATGCTGCCTGAACTGGATCAGCATGAGGCTTAGGAAAAAATGCAGGTAGGAGTATAGGTTCATTGACATGAAAAGGCGAAAGGACTTTGGGGAGGAACTTAGGGTGTGGCCAAAGTATTACCCTGTCCTTTGTGTAAGGGGGATCAGCCATTAGTGCGGCGAGTTCACTCACCCTCCTACTGTAGGTTATTGCCACGAGGAATGAGACTTTCATTGATAAATGAGACCAAGAGCAGGTTGCCAGTGGTTCGAAGGGTGGCTTTGTCAGGCTTTTGAGAACGTGGTTGAGGTCCCAGATAGGAAGTGGTGGTTGGACCGATGGGAAGGTATTCTGTAGTCCCTTAAAAAATCTTTTAGTTATTGGGTCAGCGAGAAAGGAGACCCCTTGTCCCGTATGATGAAAGGCTGCTATGGCGGCTGTATGTACTTTGACGATAGTAAGAGCTAGGCCCGACTGCTTCAGGTGTAGCAAGTAGTCCAGTAGGGTAGGCAGGGGATGTGCTCAGGGAATGTTATGCGGGAACTTTTGAACCAGTGCACGAATCTGTTCCATTTGTAGAGATACGTCCTCCTAGTGGACTGTCTCTTACTGTTGATCAGAATCTCTTTCACCGGTTCGGAACAGACATTTTTGGCATCTTGGAAACATGAAGGAGCCAGGAGTGAAGACGCAGCTTGTGGAGTTCCGGATGGAGATCCCTCCCGTAGTTCTGCGAGAGGAGGTTATGGTGAAGTGGAAAGGCATACGCCTCTATCGCCATCTTGTAGAGGTAGGGGTACCACGTCTGTCTGGGCCATGCTGGTGCTACAAGTACGATTCAAGCACGATCTGTTCTGATCTTGTTGAGCACCTCGTGAAGAAGGGAAAAGAGTGGGAAGGCATAGAGGAGGGGACCGTCCCATCCAATAGAAAAGGCATTGCCGAGGGAGTGCTTCCCTAGAGCTGCCCTTAAACAACAGAGATGACACTTTCTGTTGTTTTTTGTGGCAAAGAGTTCTACATCCAGTTTTCCCCATTGGCGGAAAACTGGGGAAAGTGCGTTTCTGTTCATCTCCCCATTTGTGTTGATTGTGGAACATGTGGCTTAGGGCATCTGCCGTGACATTGAGTACTCTAGGTAGGTAGGAAGCTATGGGGGTAACATGGTGTGTAAGGCACCAATTCCATAATCTGATGGCTTCCGTGCAAAGGGAGTGGGATCGTGCCCCTCCCTGTCGGTTGATATAGTACATGCAGGTGGTACTGTCTGTCATTACAGAAATGGATTTGTGAGTTGGAAGTGTTGGCATGCATATCTGACTGCTCGCAACTCGAGAAGGTTGATATGTAAGGTTTGTTCTATAAATGACCACTTGCCTTGAGCTGTGATGGTGCCTAGGTGTGCTCCCCAACCCATGCATGATGCATCTGTCACTACAGTGAGTGTGGGAGAAGGTCGGTGGAATGGTATGCTTTCTAGCATATTCCAATTTTTGTCCACCATTGCAGTAAGTTGAGAATGCAAGGTGAAATAGTCACTCATTCGGAGAGAGAATCTCTGGAGGGCTTGTAAGTCGTAGTTAACCATGACTGAAGGCCTCTCATGTGGAGTCTGGCGAGCTTGACCACATATGTTGTGGAGGCCATATATCCTAGAATCTTGAGACATTCGCGTACTGTCATGGTAGGAGGTAGTTGTGCACTCATGATAAGATCGCGCATGGTGTTGAATCTGTGCTTGGGTAGAGTGGCTTTTGCTGTCACGGTATCGATGAGTGCTCCTATGAACTCCAACTTCTGCGTTGGATGTAACATGGATTTTGAGAGATTTATGTGGAAGCCGAGATTGGTGAGGAAACTCATGGTAATGTCGATCATTTCCTGGGTCTCGTGAAAGAACAATCCTTTTATCGGACAGTCATCCAGGTATGGAAAAATGATGACTCCTTGATGATGTAGCGAGGCCATTACGACTGCCAGAGTTTTGGAAATGACTCTGGGGGTGGTTGAAAGGCCAAAGGGGAGCACTCAGTACTGGTGATGTTGGGTGCCCACCTTGAATAGTAGAAAATGTCTGTGCACCGGGTGGATCGTGATGTGAAAGTAGGCATCTTGGAGGTTGAGAGCCGAAAGCCAATCTCCTTAATCCAGAGTAGGGATGATAGTTGCTAAAATAACCATTTTGAAGCAGCAGTAAGCAATGTACTTGTTGAAGTCCAATATGGGACGCCATCCTCCATTCTTCTTCTGTGTTAGGAAGTAAGTTGAAAAGAAGCCCCGACCATGGAATTCTGGTGGTACTTGCTCCACGGCACCCAATTGTAATAGGTGTGAAACTTCCTGATGTAGGAGGATTTTGTGAGATGGGTCCCTAAAAAGGGATGGGGTAGGAGGATGTGTGGGGGGCACAGAGATGAAGGAGATGACGTAACCATGTTGGATCAGTTGTAGGACCCGTTTGTCCGATGTTATTTGAGTCCATTGGTGGAAAAAAACCCGGAGCGGGTGGCTGAACTCAAGAGGCTTGGGCGCGAGTGTTATTGGAGCTCCCAACATATTTTTCAAATTTGTTGTTTAGTTGCAGGTGGGTGAGTTGTTGCAGAGCGTTGCTGTTGCTGTCGTAGAGGTCTACGATGTTGTGGCCTCTGTCTCTGCTGAAAATCGTATCGAGACTGCTGTCTGAAAGGCTCCCTAGGTCTCTGGTAAGTCGAGAATCTCATTCTTTTTGTTTGGGGTGGTGTACATACCTGATGTTCTGAGTGTGGAACACAAGTCTTTTGTAGAATGTAATACCTCGTCTGTCTTGGCAGCAAAGAGTTTGGTTTTATCAAATGGTAGATCCTCAACCTTTTGCTGTAAATCCCTGGAGACTCCAGAAGCCTGTAGCCATGATATCCTGCGTAATACGATGTCTGGTGCGGCGACACAGGCTGCGGTATCTGCTACATCCATTGAGGACTGTAAGGCAGTACGCGAGCCTGAGTGGCCTTCATGCATTATATTAAAGACTGTTGATCGTTTACGTTCAGGTAAATGTTGTGCCAAGTCCTGGAGTTTGGAATAATTTGCATGATTGTAATCCGCAAGCATTGCCATGTAGTTTGCTGCTCGAAGGAGCAGTGTGGCAGACAAATAGACCTTACAGCCCATAACGTCTATTTTCTTATAGTTTCTATCCTGTGGCGTCATCCTAAGGTTGGGTTGTCTTCTTTTGTGACGAACAGAATCCACTGCTAGGGAATTTGGTGGTGGATGGGTGAAAAGGAAATCCACATCTTTTGGTGCAATAAAGTACTTGCAGTCAGCCTTCTTGTTGGTAGGGGGAATAGACGTGGGAGTCTGCCAGATGTTATCAGCTGGGTCCATAATGGCCTCATACATAGGGATTGCGAGATGAGAGGTAAGTAGATGGTTCTAATGTACACAGGAGTTTATACTGTTTAACTTGTACCTCCTGTAAGTCCTGTTCCTGTGCTAACACCACTCTCTTGAAAAGATCTTGACATTTTCTAGAGTCATCACCAGATGGTGGAGCTTCAGGTGAGACTGCCTCAGCAGGTGAGGATGAGGAACTATGTAGAGGGGACCTGTCTTCGCCTTCTGAAAGAGAATCTTGTATCTCAGAGCAACTTGGGGAATTTGGCTCTGTAATGGACGCAGTAAGAGGTGGCAAAGCTGGTGGTCTGGAAGTTGGTGAAGGAGGATGATGATGACTTCACTTGGGACGTGACTCACATGGTTGCCATTGAGTAGTGTATGGCAGTGGTGGGTAACTATATGGTTGTGCCTACCATAGTGGTAGCAGAGGTGGGTATGAGTATTGTGTGACAGGAGGCTGCCAAGAAGGTGGTCTGTGCATGGGACTAGAGTGTTGGGAGGCGAATCTGTTCCTGGGTTCCGTGCCTGCATCACTCAGAGACTGTGAGATGTGAGGCGATCTGCGGGAGTGTATTGATTGGACTGAAGAATTTGGTGAGGTCGGTGCCAGTGGGGAGTGTCTCTGTACAGGGGAGCGGTAGCGTGCAGTATGCTGGCTCGGTGCCAAAGTGTGGGATTTGTTTGGTGCCAATACCGGTGCCAAGTGGTCTAGGGACGGCATATTGGTGCAGAACTTTTCCGCAGATGGTGTCGGTGCTGCCAACCGGTGCCGTGGCTGTTTCAACCGCCGTATGCTCCTTATGGCCCGCCGGTGTGGCCGGTGCTGAAGAGGAGATCGGTGCCATTGGCGCGGGTGGTGCTGATGATCTTTGTCTCAGTTCCAAATGTGCTAGTCTCACGGAGGTAGGACAGACTTTTCATAAAGGATCATTAGCTCGGTCCCAACGTGCTCTAGCGGTCAATTTCGAGCAGTGTTGGCACTTCTGAGTCTGGTGGGATTCGCTGAGACACATAACGCAATCGGAATGTCCATCAGACACGGGCATAGCATCCCGGCATGTCTGACACCTCTTAAAGCTGGAGGATCTCGGCATGAGGCGCAGGGAACAAGAGGCAAGCCGCAACGAGATAAAAACATTGTATTTGTTTTGTTTTTTGTTTTAACTATAGACTGGGGTGGCTAGTAGGATGAAATAACTTGGACTCTGAGGTAACTGTAGGAATTAACCAGGGTTTCAATCTATTTCTAACCAAAGTTGAAGAGAGAGAAAGAAGCTCCGTCTGCTGCTGAGGACGGTAAAGAAGGAACTGAGGAGCTGCACTGTGCGCGCGCCTAACAGATTCCAAAGACACGGGGGGGGGGGTTCTGGCCCATGCATGGCACGGTGGAAACAGCTAGAAAGATCTCCGGTCGCCGGCGCGAGAATGCACCAGCACCCAGAGTGGAGCATCCACGGGAACCACTTGAAGGAGAAGACAGTGCCGTCCGCAATGGGCTGGCAGGCAATGAAGCAGTCTCCATAGCATGCTTGTTGTTTGGCTGGAGAATCGGTGCCGCTGGAATAGTGGGTTGTGGGACCGGGAGATGCAACAGTGGTGCCGAGGGCCACATGGTGATGGTGCCCTCCTGCGGCACCGATGCCAGTGCCTCCGGCACCAAGGAGGGCGGGGATAAAGCCGCCGGCACTGCTGCTGTGGGTACTGAAAAAGCTGCGCTTGTTCGTGCATGCGCCGAGAAAGCTGGTGCTGGGGTGGCCGTTGCCGGCTTCAAAACGGCAGTTGGAGCCATTGCCTGCACCGACTCTGCCCAAGACCCTTTTGCCAGTGCCGGAGCAGAGTCCTTGCTGTGGGGTAGAGTTGGGGCAGAAGCACTATGGCCCTTGCCCATTCTCTCAGCAGGATGCCTTGGCAGGATGCCAGAGGTTCCCGGTCTGTCGCCCACACTCAGCCTGGCAGACAGCTGCGGGGAGTCTCTTTCGCGAGTGGGCAAGCCTCATGCAACCCTGAGACGGCAGAGAGTGGCCCAGACATCTCAGGTGTCTAGAGGGCTTTGTTAAATAAAAGGACCCTCAGTCTCAGCTCCTGGTCTCGCCTGGCGCGCGCTGTCAATTTAGTGCAGTGATTGCACTTTAGTGGGACATGTCCGTCCCCAAGACAGTTGATGCACCGTGAGTGGTCATCCGATGCTGGTATGGCATCCTGGCATTGGGTGCACTTCTTAAAGCCAGGTGATCCTGGCATAGCTCTTATGGTGTTTCGGCTACCGAACAACTTAACCTAAGCTAGAACAAGGAAAAAAGGTAGGTTTTTTTGTTTTGTTTTGTTTTTTTCTTGAATGAATGAAATTATAACTAGGAAGAACAACTACTTTAATACTAAACAACTGTAAAGAAACAAGAATAATGTTTCTAAACCAATCTCCCTTTCTCCTCAGACAGGAGGGAGCATATACTAACTCCGTCTGCGGCCGTGGACGGTTGAAAGGAAACTGACAAGACCGGACTGCGCTCAGCTGAATGGCACGAGGCAGCAGTTGTGCATGAGCAGTCCGGTATGGCTACTGCCAGAAAAAATCCTCTGGTTTGCAGAGCCAGGATGAGCCTGTAACCTCAAGTGGAGCGCCCACGGGGACACTACTCGACGAAGAATATGTGCTTCAGTGGGGCTAATTGAGAATATAGCCCAGGGGTGGGCAAAAGGGCCTCCCCAGGCCAGATCTGGCCTACCAAGTGGGTGGATCCGGCCTGTGGAGGCACTGCTGCTCTCCCGCCCCGATGCCAATTAGGGCCCGGGGGTAGGGGAGTACCCGAAGCCTTCTCCGCTCTGTCCCCACCCTGCCAGCAGCACATGGTGCTTTGAAGTGCCACGCTCTGCTCACAGGGCGGGGGGAGGGGAGAGCGGAGGAGGCTTCTTGCACTCCCCCATCCCCAAGCCAATCAGGGCCTGGGCACGGGGGAGCTGCGTGAAGCTTCCTTCATCCTGCTGTGGCCCTGCAAGGAGCTCGCAGCAGCACCTCGCAGGATGGGAGGAGATTTCCTGTGCTCCCCCACCCCCAGGCCCTGATTGGCCTGGGGGTGGGAGAGCATTCCAAGCCTCTGAGGGTATGTCTACACTACCACCCTAGTTCGAACTAGGGTGGTTAATGTAGTCAACCGGAGTTGCAAATGAAGCCTGGGATTTGAATTTCCCGGGCTTCATTTGCATGTTGCCGGGCACCGCCATTTTTAAATGTCCGCTAGTGCGGACTCCGTGCCCGCGGCTACACGCGGCATGAACTAGGTAGTTCGGATTAGGCTTCCTATTCCGACTACGTGTACACCTCGTTCCACGAGGAGTACAGATAGTTTGGAATAGGAAGCCTAATCCGAACTACCTAGTTCGTGCTGCGTGTAGGCGCGCGGCACGGAGTCCGTACTAGCGGACATTTAAAAATGGTGGCACCTGGCAACATGCAAATGAAGCCCGGGAAATTCAAATCCCGGGCTTCATTTGCAACTCCGGTTGCCTACATTACCACCCTAGTTCGAACTAGGGTGGTAGTGTAGACATACCCTTAGAGAGTATGGGTGCCTACTAGGAAGAGGGGGTAAAGGGGCTCCCCCACCCCAGACCAATCACGGTCTGGGGGTGGAGTAGCCCCATCCCTTCCCATTTAGGCCCCACCCCTTCCTCGTAGACTTTAAGGTCAGAAGGGACCATTATGATCATCTAGTCTGACCCCCTGCATAATACAGGCCACAGAATCTCACCCACGCTTTCCTAGAATAATCCTCTCACTTATATCTCAGATATTGAAGTCCTCAAATGGTTTAAGGACCCCAAGATGCAGGCAACGTCTACATTGGCAAGATTTTGTGCAAATACTTTTAACACAAGAGTTTTTGCGTTAAAGTATTTGCACAAGAGAGCATCTACACTGGCATGTGCTTTTGCGCAAGAGATGTGCTTTTGCGCAAAAGCATCCATGCCAGTGTAGATGCTCTCTTGTGCAAGAAAGCTCCAATGGCCATTTTAGCCACCGGGCTTTCTTGTGCAAGAAATTCATGTTGCCTGTCTACACTGGCCTCTTGTGCAAGACCACTTGTGCAAGAGGACTTATTCCTAAGCAGAAGCGTCAGGGTTCTTGTGCAAGAAGCACTGATTTCTTACATTAGAACTTCAGTGTTCTTGCGCAAGAACTTGCGGCTACTGGAGACGGAAAAGCGGCTGCTTTTGCGGAAAAACTTGCCAATTATCTACACTGGCTGCTTGAATTTCTGCAAAACCACTGATGATCTCATGTAAGATTGTCAGTGCTTTTGGGGAAATACTATGCTGCTCCCGTTCGGGCAAAAGTCTTTTTCCGAAAAACTTTTGCGCAAAAGAGCCAGTGTAGACAGAAGAGATTGGTTTTCCGCAAAAAAGCCCCGATCGCGAAAATGGCGATCGGGGCTTTTTTGCGGAAAAGCGCGTCTAGATTGGCCACGGACGCTTTTCCGCAAAAAGTGCTTTTGCGGAAAAGCGTCCTGCCAATCTAGACGAGCTTTTCCGAAAATGCATTTAACGGAAAACTTTTCCGTTAAAAGCATTTCCAGAAAAACATGCCAGTGTAGACGTAGCCTTTGTGTAAAAGATAATAATATTTCTATTTCTGAAGGTAAATATTTCTTGTCAGTTCCTGTCTATTATTTAAGAAGATGTATTGTATTTCTGATAAGTGGCTATATTTGTTCCTAAGAAGCACGGAGGAATCATGCTTGGAGCCTGAGAATTTGTAGCCTGGGGTAATGTGTTTGACCGGTTTCCTGGATCAGTCAGTGATTGGAAGCCTCCACAAAAAGTAGGGCCTGTGAGTCTGATCAAATAAGGATACCAGATCTGTCTTGGCCTCACTGGTGGAATCATTATGACTCTGGCTCAGTCTTGTTTAATCTTGCTGAGATCCTTTAACAGAAATGGTGTTGGTGGATGTGAACAGAGAAATCGTTTTGTCTGTGAGATGAGGAACGGGTCTCCCATACATAACCAGGTGGAGCTGGCAACAACAAAGGGCTGGGTTCAATATCTACAACCTCTTGTATTTCTTACAGTATGGGAGTGACTTTGAGTTATACTGTCTGTTTTGTTAGAAACTTCAGTTCCTTAGCACAAACAATACTTTTTATTTATCCTCTTTCAGGTAGGTAGCACAGTAGTGGAGCTTGCCATACCATCTTAGTGGGATCCATAAAAGCTTTGTTAACCATAAGGGCAATCTTCATATATATCCAAGTTTAAAAATATCTAGGAGTTTATAGTGTGATTCCTGAACCTCATCTAAAAAAACGTGCAGAGTGTCAGCAATCAACTTCATCAGTTTCTGAAACTGGTTACAGTCTTCTGCCACTGCAAGGTGGTGGAATCAAGACAACTTCATCAAGTGGTGAGAAGGAAATATTAGTAAAAGGTGTTGTGTCATTATTAGGCCATGCCTCTTGCTCCTCAAAGGTCGTTTCTCTGGCATAGCTGGTAAGGGGGTTGAGCACAATGGATTCTTTCCCTTTTTCTCCAGTATTGCAAGGACCTTGATGTAAATTGTTGGTGATAGAAACCCACTGATTCCAACAAGGCTACTGAGGGGGTCCAAATGGCACAGGTGAAAGCAGCCAACTGTTTTCCTTCTATGTGAGTGTCATTTGAAATCTATCCTCTGGTAATATGTCAGCATAGGCGTGAGAGAGGGAACTATCTTAGAACAAGTAGAGGAACCCGAGGCAAAATTTGAGAGACCTCTTCCACATACTCTGATGGAGGAGATAACTGTATAGTTTGCAGAATAAATGAGGGAAAAGGGTGAAGTTCTAAGGCTGTGTTTCTCAACAACCAGTCTGTGGTCCAGCAGCTATCCCTCATATCTCTTTGACAGATAAGGCAGCAAGCTGATTCTTGGAATTACAAAGATCGTGAAACATTGTAATCTGAATAGACACAATGGTGACTGAGAGAATCTTAACACTGACAACCCCCCTTGTTAACAGAGGAGTTTCCAGATCATAAAATATTATCAGATTATCTAAACTTTCACTGTAAAGATAATTTCAAAGTCTGGGCCAAATGGGAGCCTGTGGAGGATGACTTTAATATGGCTGGTAACAAATGGTATGGGAGTGAGTCAGCTTTGTTTCCCTCGGGGTGTGTCTAGACTACATGGCTTCATGGATGGAGACATGTAGATGAGTTTACTAGACATAACAAAATGAAGTGGTGATTTAAACAATCGCCGTTTCATTTACATCAAAATGGCCACCGCGCTGTACCGATCAGCTGATTGTCGGCACAGCACAGTAGTCTAGACGGGGATCAGCCGACTACAGAACTCTTTGTCATCAGATCCTTTATGCCTTGTGAAATGAGGCTTACAGGATCTGACAACAAAGGGTTCTGGGGTTGGCTGATCCCAGTCTAGACTACCACGCTGTGCCGACAATCAGCTGATCGGCACAGCGCGGTGGCCATTTTGATGTAAATGAAGTGGCGATTGTTTAAATCACTGCTTCATTTTGCTATGTCTAGTAAACTCATCTACATGTCTCCATCCATGTCTCCAAGCCATGTAGTCTAGACACACCCCGAGAGAAACAAAGCTGACTCACTCCCATACCAACCATTTGTTACCAGCCATATTATTATTAACAAGTTAACTGTTAACAAGGCTCTGGTACCACTGATTTTCTTGTATCGGTACTGAATGCTATTCAGGAACAGGCTTAATCTTTTCAATCCTCTCTCTGTTACTCTGGGTATGGATCTCTGAACTTGGTGCCACGTCTGTCTTGGATGAGAGACTTCTTTTCACCTTTGTGAACTAGTCTCACTCAGAGCCTATACAGAACTCACCTTGAGACCTGAGGTCTCCATAGCCTTCTTCTGAGATAGTAACCAGGAGTTTCTTGGAGATTTACTCTGCTTAGAGGCAAATGTAGATGAAGACTTAAGTACCCCAGACATACTTGCTGCTGCAGTACTGTCTTCCTTTTTTCTGATCTCTGGTGACTAGCTCTACTGGAAGGTCTATGTACAGGTCTCTGCTCCTGGATTCCAAGCTGAACATAAATCTTGCTCCATCATTAGGCATTTAAATTTGATTTCTCTATTTTGGAGGCTCCACTCTTGAAGAAAGTGAGACCTTGCACTCACCAGTGATACGCGTATCACTAAGACAGTAAAGACCCTGGGAGTATCTGTCACTTATTGGAATATTCTCATGACAGGAGCCAGAGAGTCTGTCATACACAAGGAAAAACTAATTAAATTTTAAACCCTATAAGGGGAAATCTAACTATACATATGAACAACTTTTTTAAGAAAGAAAAGAAAAATAAAGGGAACAATTATTCCAAAAACTAGAACACTATAAAGGCTACGTCTAGATTACAAGCCTCTTTCGAAAGAGAGTGTCTAGAGTGCAACCACTTCTTTCGAAAAAGCGAGCCGCTTTTTTGGAAGAGAGCGCCCAGGCAGTCTGGATGCTCTCTTTCAAAAAAGCCCTGTTTACATTCAAGAACACCTTTTTTTGAAAGAGCACTTTCAAAAAAAGGCATTCTTCCTCGTACAATGAGGTTTACTGTGGTTGACAAACCACCGCGTTCTTTCAATTTAATTTCGAAAGTGGCAGTCTGGACACAGGGGAAGTTTCTTTGAAAAAAAGGCCACTTTTTTTCCAAAAAACCCTGTAGACTAGGTAAGTAATTATAGGTTACTTACCCAAAGGTAAGTAATTATAGGTTACTGCCTGGAAAAAAAGTGGAATATTAGAGAAATGGCATAGTAGATTCTGTCTTAGGCCAAACATGGATGAGAAGAAACAGGATGTTTTGCCTGTGCAACCCAAGATAGCCTTGGGATGGGGCATGAGGATGTGTGGGATGGATGCATGGGCTGAATGTGCACTAGTACCAAAAATTTCTGATAAAAAATACAGAGTGCATATGCATCCTGAAGAGGAGAATCCACAGGGACACTACTTGAAGAAGAACACTTGATACTTGTAGTCAAATATATCACTAATGTTACAGTGTTCTGAAAAAATGCAATGTATTAGATGTGTTAGCACAAATTTAGTTTCTGATTTTAATATGCCTAATAAAGCTAAAATTCTTTTCCCTGCTGAGATAATTTTGATATGCACGTGTTCAGTAGTGTCTACAACCTCTTATGGAAAGGCATATAATTATAGCACCAAGTACACAAAAGTTTATTTAATTTTTAAGATGGATAATGCACAGACTAAATTCAATCTTCCAAGATGCTGAATTTAGTCCTATGTATTTTTTTAACATCTACATAAAACTCCAAAAGAGTTACTGTATACTAGAATGCCAATGCAGCAAAACAAAATTTTACAAATGAACAGCAACTGGGAATGTTTAAAAAATGTTATTTTGTTCATTGAGAGGCTAATAGCTATATGACTTATATTGTGAAGTTTCCTGTATGTCTCTGAAGGCTTTGGTTTTGATCAGATTGTTCAAATTCTTTAAATAGTAAGATATTTTGGCCTTCCTGCTGCCAAAGGCCTGGGCATTGGCAAAAACTACAAATCATGCCAAATGATGTTGAATGATATATGGAGGACTGAAATCCACTAGGAAATAAGTTAAGACCAACACATTCATTTCATTTAAGTCCTCTGGTGGTATTTGAACCATCTAGTCTACAAACTATGTCCCATGTGATTGCAGTATACAGTGAGTCCACAGTAATAATGATTCATATACATATATGTGAATATGCTTTATAGTTACCTTTAGCTGGATTAAAAGCAATATATCACACTTTATATTTTTGCTTCTTTTATTAGCTTTCTACCACTTGATCAGCTGATAGAAGCAATAATGAAATGGTTTTTTATAAACTAGAGTTTGTAAGCCCTGTCCTGAGAATGTAATATTTCAAAAAACAGCCTAAGCTTTGGGGAAAAAACCAATTACAGAAACAGCATTAAAAATGCCAAGCACTGGGCAGAAGCAATTCTGGATCAGTTTAAAAAAGTGATTGATGAAACTCTAATCTGAGCTGAAGGAACACTTTCACGACAAGCTGTGACCATTCCACACACTTCATTAGCCGCCATAATTAGCCTGGTGTTTCAATTTGTTAGAACTGGTGGGGACAATTTTACTCAGAATGCAAACATCAAAAAACAGGGTCCCTCAGACTTCAGACGAGGTTGATGAGAGGCTTTTCTAGTCTTTGTTAACTAAAAGATTAATTACAGCTGATGGGAGGCTGTACTCTGATTGTCACTCTGTCTATGTGCATTACTTTTAGCATTAGAAGAAAGACATGGTTGACACTGCACTGCTCAATCAAGCAGCTTCACATGAGGGTACCAAGTCTGTTTTAATATGCAGGGCTTTTTATTGTTTGATTGACTTGTTCTTTATTTTTTTTAAGTCTGAGTCTCTCACAGCTACATAGTTATGCTAACAAAACAGCAGGACGTACAGTGGTTAGCATATAGTGGCATTTAACACTTAGATATCATTCTTTCATATAACTACATGTCAGAGATCGTAAGACGTCTCAAAGCCTTCTGCCAGGATTATTATTGCTTTCTTTTGTAATGGCCAAAATATAGAATCCTGTCTAAACTGATTTATTGTAGAAAACAAGAAAACATGCTGTTAAAAGTATCATAACCTCCTTTCCAAGCTACAAAATTGTTCTAAGTAAAATCAGTCTTTTCTACTTGCTTCCACTTTACTATTCTAATGCTCCAGTGTCGTCATTTAAACCTGTGTTAAGTGGATTTAGTACAAAGCTTCCCTACTTAGTGGTAGCAATGACTGTGTAAAGTATAAGAGAGCAGAGAAGCCTTTTTGCAGACTCATGCAAACAGAAAATCTCGGATAAGGAATCTATTAAGGAATTATTAAAGTGCTTATACACAAATGCTAGAAGTCTAAAGAGTAAAATGGGTGAACTAGAGTGCCAAATTTTAAAGTAAGATATTGATATAATAGGCATCAAAAAAATTAGTGGAATGAGGACACTCAATGGCACCCAGTCATACCAGGGTACAAAATATATTGGAACGACAGAACAGGTCATGCTGGTGGGGGAGTGGCACTATACATGAAAGAAAATGTAGAATCAAATGAAGTAAAAATCTTACATGAGCAAAAATGTTCCATAGAATCTCTATGGATAGAAATTCCATGCTCCAATAATAATATAGCAGTTGGGATATATTATCGGCCACCTGATCAGGACTGTGACATTGACTATGAAATGCTAAGGGAGATTAGAGAGGCTATCAAATTTAAAAACTCGATAATAGTGGGGGATTTCAACTATCCCCATATTGACTGGGTACATGTCACCTCAGGACAGGATGCAGAGATAAAATTTCTTGATACCTTGAATGACTGCTTCTTGGAGCAGATGTTCTGTAACCCACACGGGGAGAGACTATTCTTGATTTAGTTCTAAGTGGAGCACAGGATCTGGTTCAAGAGGTAAATATAACTGGACCGCTTAGAAATAGTGACCATAATATGACTAAATTTAACATTCCTGTGGTGGGAAAACACCACAGCAGCACAACAGTGTGGCATATAATTTCAGAAAGGGGAATTACACAAAAATGAGGAAGTTAGTTAAACAGAAATTAAAAGGTACAGTGCAAAAAGTAAAATCTCTGCAAGCTGAATGGAAACTTTTCAAAGACACCATAATAGAGGCCCAACTTATATGTATACTCCACATAAAAACCTTGTAAGAGAATCAAAAAAGTGCCACCATTACTTAACAACCAGGTAAAAGAAGCAGTGACAGAGAGAAAGATATCTTTTAAAAAGCAGAAGTCAAATCCTAGTGAGAAAAATAGAAAGGATCATAACTTTGTCAAATCAAGTGTAAAAATATAATAAGAAAAGGAGTTTGAAGAACAGCTAGGCAAAACCTCAAAAAGTAATAGTAAAATATTTTTTTAAGTACATCAGAAGCAGGAACCGACTAAACAACCAGTGAGGCCCTTGGACGATCGAGATGCTAAAGGAGCACTCAAAGATATAAAGTCATAGTGGAGAAGCTAAATGAATTCTTTGCTTCAGTCTTCATGACTGAGGATACTGGGGAGATTCCCAAACCTGAGCCATTCTTTTAAGGTGACAAATCTGAGGAATTGTCCCAGATTGAGGTGTCATTAGAGGAGGTTTGGAACAAATTGATAAACTTAACAGTAACAAGTCACTGGGACCAGATGGCATTCACCCAAGAGTTCTGGAAGAACTCAAATGGGAAACTGCAGAACTATTAACTGTAGTTTGTAACCTATCCTTTAAATCAGCTTCTGTATCTAATGATTGGAAGATAGCTAACGTGACGCCAATATTTAAAAAGGGCTCTAGAGGTGATCCTGGCAATTACAGAACAGTAAGTCTAACGTCAATACTGGGCAAATTAGCTGAAACTACTGTAAATAATAATAAAATTGTCAGACACATGGATGAATATAATCTGTTGGGGGAAAGTCAACATGGTTTGTATAAAGGGAAATCATGCCTTACTAATCTGCTAGAGTTGTTTGAGGGGGGGTCAACATGTGGACAAGGGGGATCCAGTGGATATAGTATACTTAGATTTCTAAAAGCCTTTGACAAGGTTCCTTACCAAAGGCTCTTAAGTAAAGTAAATTGTCATGGGATAAGAGAGAAGGTCCTTTCGTGGATTGATATCTGGTTAAAAGACAGGAAACAAAAGGGTAGAAATAAATGGTAAGTTTTCTGAGTGGATAAAGGTAATTAGTGGTGTCCCCCAAAGATCTGTCTTAGGACCCATCATATTTAACTTATTTGTAAATGATTTGGAGAAAGGGGTAAACAATGAGGTGGCAAAATTTGCAGATGATACCAAACTGCTCAAGATAGTTAAGACCAAAGCAGATTATGAAGAGCTTCAAAAAAATCTCACCAAACTAAGTGATTGGGCAACAAAATGGTAAATGAAATTTAATGTGGATAAATGTAAAGTTATGCACCTTGGAAAAATAATTCAATCTATATATACAATATTATGGGGACTAATTTGGCTACAACTACTCAAGAGAAAGATCTTGGAGCCATTGTGGATAGTTCTCTGAAAAATCCACTCAGTGTGCAGCAGCAATCAAAAAAGCAAATAGAATGTTAGGAGTCATTAAAAAAGGGATAGAGAATAAGACAGAAAACATCTTATTGCCTCTATATAAAACCATGGTATGACCACATCTTGAATACTCATCTCAAATACTCATCACCTCATCTCAGAAAAGATATATTGGCATTGGAAAAGCCAGAAAAGGGCAACAAAATGATTAGGGGTTTGGAATGAGTCCTATATGAAGAGAGTTTAAAAAGACTTGTACTTTTCAGCTTAGAAAAGAGGACACTAACGGGGGATATGATAAAGGTCTATAAAATCATGACTGGTATGGAAAAAGTGAATAATAAAAAAGTTATTTATTTATTCCCACAATAAAAGAACTAGGTCATCAAATGAAATTAGTAGGCAACAGGTTTAAAACAAACAAAAGGAAGTTGTTCTTCACTCAGCACATTCTCAACCTGTTGAACTCCTTGCCAGAGGATGCAGTGAAGGCTAGGACTTTAACTGGGTTCATAAAAGAGCTAGATAGATTCATGGAGGTTAGGTTAATCAATGGCTATTGGCCAAGATGGGTAGGAATGATATCCCTAGCCTCTATTTCTTTGGAGGTTGGTGACAGGCCACTATCGGCAGACAGATTCCTGGGCTAGATGGATCTTTGGTCTGACAGTATGGCCATTCTTATGTTCTTAAGGAAGATTTTATTTAACCTGAGTTAGTAAAGAAATAAACTCTTCTCTCTAATGCAGAAATTTTGAAATATAGTGTGAAACCACCATAATTCTGCATTTAAAATTGTATAAATGAGATCAGAGTCTCACTCATAATCCATATTTCAAACGGAGGGTGCTTTCAATTTATATCAAACAAATGCCATTTGAGATAACAAGATAACCTCTAAAAGTACAATCTTCAGAACTGATATAAATCCTTGTTAATCCAACTGATATGAACTAAAGTAGCTATATTGTTCAGTGCTTGACCATATCATATATATTGTGTGAAGGCTCTTCCTACTTAGGAAAAGTAAATCTGTTCTGAAACCTAATTCCTAGTTCCTACTTTTGTTGTTCTGAAGAGTTAGTTTATCAATACTTTTGCAAAATACAACAACATAGTCTAGATTTCATTTGAAAACCTAGTGTGACTTTATAGGCCTAACCTTTATTGATGGTACTATTTTTAAATTATACAAGTGTAACTGAGAACAGAATCAGGTCAGTAAAACAACAGCGACTACAAATTTACCTGGAAGAACTGGTACTATTTAAAGATTGTAACTAGGCCTCCAAACCCATACTCATGCAATGAGATACTCTGAGGTAAGGAGGAAGGAGAAGGACAAGGCTATATTTGGTAGGTTCTTCTAAGCTATAAAGAATAAATATTTTTACTAATCGAATAAATCATAAAAATATTCAAACAGTGCATCAGTAACATATAGCAGTTTCTCTATCAGAACAATATTTATTATTATACTTTGCCATCAGTTCAGGATGTGAGTGAGGGCTCTCAAGACTGCACAATATAGCCAGAGTGTGTTGGGGAATCAGACCCTGAGTTTTTAAGTTCACAGTCAATTCTGAAGTTGAAGATACGGTATGGTAAATCAATAATGAAACAATATTTTTCATCCCTCTGGAAACTGAGTAACAACTTTCTGACTGAATTGTTCCTTCTTTAAAACAGGTATCAGTTCTTCTACCTATAAAATTGTATGAATTATGGGAGAGCTATATACAGGCAGTCCCCGGGTTACGTACAAGATAGGGACTGTAGGTTTGTTCTTAAGTTGAATCTGTATGTAAATCGGAACTGGCGTCAGCCGCTGCTGAAACTGATCAGTTTCAATAGCGGCTGAATCTGGACGCCAGTTCTGACTTACATACGGATTCAACTTAAGAAACCCAGGTGTCCCCAAGTCAGCTGCTGCTGAAACTGATCAGCGGCTGATTCCAGGAAACCTGGGGCAGAGCAACTCTGCCTCGGGCTTCCTGTAGTCAGCCCCTGGTCAGTTTCAGCAGCGGCTGACTTGGGGACGCCTGGGGCAGAGCAGCTGGGGTGCTGTTGGGTTGCTCCAGTAGCGCTGCTCCTCGGCGCTACTGGAGCAACCCAGCAGCACCCCAGCTGCTCTGCCAAAGGCGTCCTGATTCAGCCACTGCTGAAACTGACCAGCAGCGGCTGAATCAGGACGCCTGGGGCAGAGCAGCTGGGGTGCTGCTGGGTTGGTACAGTAGCGCTGAGGAGCAGCGCTGTGGGACCAACCCGGCAGTGCCCCAGCTGCTCTACCCCAGGCGTAGGCAAGAAAAGCCTGGCCTGCTGGGGAGGGGAGGGAGAGGCACTAGCTGCACCCCCCACAGCAGACCAGGGAGACACGGGTGGCGGGTGGCCTGGTCTGCAGGGAGACGGGGAGCAAAGCCTTGGAGCACGCCCGCAGCGGGACAGCCCAGGCGTGCCCGGGCTGTCCCGCTGCGGGCGTGCTCCGCGACTTTGCTCCCGGTCTCCCTGGTCTGCAGGGAGACGGGAAGCAAAGCCTTGGAGCACGCCTGCAGCGGGACAGCCCAGGCGCGCCCGGGCTGTCCCGCTGCGGGCGTGCTCCAAGGCTTTGCTCCGCGTCTCCCTGGTCTGCTGGGGGGGCTTCCCCCCCCCAGCAGACCAGGGAGACGTGGAGCAGCTTTTCTCGCCCCGGAGGACGGGGGGGGGGGGGGGCGGGACTGCAGCACATCTGGGCGTCCCGCCGCTCCAGTCCTCCAGGGCGAGAAAAGCACCGTTCGTAACTGCGGATCCGACATAAGTCGGATCCGCGTAACTCGGGGACTGCCTGTATATTGGTGCATCACCACTTAAGTCAATGGAACTAAACTGAGATTACACCATCTGGGGATTTGCCCCTACATCTTTACTGAATTTCATTGAGCTACATTAATGACAACTATATATAACATGTATTTCCTATGTAACTCAAAAGAGTTTTGTGATATCTTTGTTTTCAATTCTATTTGCTTCAGAACACAATGACTGATGAATATTCTCTAAGGCCTGGTCTACACTACATGGTAGGGGAGAAGCAATATATGCAACTCCAGTTACATAAATTATGTACAGTAAAACTCCAATGGTCCGTCACTCCTGATGGTCCGGCACCATCAGGAACCCGGAAGTGCTCCAGGCAGCCAGACCATTGGAGCTGCTCTGCCCCCAGCTTCCCTGATTCAGCCGCTGCTAAAACTGACCAGCGGCTGAATCTGGGACGCCTAGGGCAGAGCAGCTGGAGTGCTGCCGGGTTGGTCCCGTAGAGCTGCCCGTTGGGGCAGCGGGACCCAACCCGGCAGCACCCCACCTGTCCCCGATTCAGCCGCTGCTGAAACTGACCAGCGGCTGACTCCAGGAAGCCCGGGGCAGAGCAACTCTGCCTCAGGCTTCCTGGAGTCAGCCGCTGATCAGTTTCAGCAGCAGCTGACTCGGGGACACCTGGGGTAGAGCAGCTACGGTGCTGCCGGGTTGGTCCAGTAGCGCCGCTCCTCGGCGCTGTGGGACCAACCCGGCAACCCCCAGCTGCTCTGCCGCAGGCGTCCTGATTCAGCCGCTGCTGAAACTGGCCAGCAGCTGACTCCAGGAAGCCCGGTGTAGAGCAGCTGTGCCTCGGGCTTCCTGGAGTCAGCCACTGATCAGTATCAGCAGCGGCTGACTTGGGGACACCTGAGGCAGAGCAGCTGGGGTGCTGCCGGGTTGGTCCAGTAGCGCCGAGGAGTGGTGCTGTGGGACCAACCCGGCAGCACCCCAGCTGCTCTGTCCCAGGCATCCCCAAGAGCAGCTGGGGTGCTGCCGGGTTGGTCTCGCCGCGCCAAGGGTTGGCGCTACCAGACCAACCCGGTAGCACTCCAGCTGCTCTGCTGCAGGTGTCCCCGATTCAGCCGCTGCTGAAACTGACCAGCAGCGGCTAAATCAGGACGCCTGGGGCAGAGCCGGACTATCGGAAGGGGGGGCTATGAAGGGTCTGGGGTGCGGTGGGGTGGGGGGGATGCCACCCCAGACCCCTCATAGCCCCCCCTTCCGATAGTCCGGCAAATCTGATAATCCGGCACCCCCTGGGTCCTAAAGGTGCCGGATTATCAGAAGTTTACTGTAGCTGGATTTGACATATCTTACATCACATTTCTGTGCCATCCACATAGCAGGAGGCCAATGAGAGGAAACATTCCCATTGCTTCCCTTACTCCCTGTGAGGAACAGGAGTACCGGTGCCAACAGTGGTACCCTTTGAGTTCGATCTAGCAGGTCTATACGATACCTGCTAAATTGAACCACGGAAGATGGACAGTAGCAGCAGCGATCTTATGTGTAATATGGACATGTCCTAAGATTATCTAGGCCTGAATCTGCAGCTGTAGTATATGCAGAACTCCCACATACTTAAATCAATGTGCCTCTGTTTTGAAGTGACAATCTGATTTAAATTGACTTGAGTGGGAATATCACATGTGGAGCAGCTACAGGAATGAGCCCTAAAGTTCCAAGAATAATGATTAATTAGAGCAAAATTGCACAGAAAATTCCATACAGATACACAGATTCCCCTTGTTCCAATAGATCAAAACTCATTAAGAAAGTGCAAGCCCACTTCTACTTGTATGTAATTGTTTGTTTGTTTATGGTTTATTTAATTTTCTTCTAAGCTGGAACTTTATCAACCAGTACAACTCCCAGTGCAGTTGATAACCTTACATTAAAAACCTGGAAACGTTTACTCTTTTGGAGTGTTGAAGGGATTACAAAATATACTGGCTGCGTCTAGACTGGACAGTTTTTTCTGGAAAATCAGCCACTTTTCCGGAAAAGCTTGCCAGCTGTCTACACTGGCAGCTTGAATTTCCGCAAAAGCACTGACATCCTACTGTAAGAAATCAGTGCTTCTTGTGGAAATACTATGCTGCTCCCGTTCAGGCAAAAGTCCTTTTGTGCAAAATTTTGCGCAAAAGGACCAGTGTAGACAGCCCAGATTTGTTTTCTGCAAAAAAGTCCTGATCGCGAAAATGGTGATCTGGGCTTTTTTGCGGAAAAGCGCGTCTAGATTGGCACGGATGCTTTTCCGCAAAAAATGCTTTTCTGGAAAAGCATCTGTGCCAATCTAGATGCTGTGTTCCGAAAATGCTTTTAACAGAAAACTTTTCCGTTAAAAGCATTTCCGGAAAATCATGCCAGTCTAGACGTAGCCACTCTGTTTCCAAAGTAATTCTGTTTAAACAAGAGCTTTTATAACATATAAGTAATCTGCACAATAAAAATTATTTGGGCAATAAAAACATCTTTGCCCTCAAGCTGAACTGTAAAAAATGATGGACAAAGTTGGTGCATCTCCAACTTTTGTTTTCTTTCTATGCCACTAACATGCAAGTTGCATTATTAAATGTAGAAGGTAGGCAAAGCAAGGCATTTATCATCCAACAGACAAATGACACTGGATTGCTAGTTAGACAGTATAATAAGTACCATCTAATTTTCTCTTTAGAATCAATTTATTCTTCAAAGCCCTGGATCATCATCAAGGGACTGCATTTTCCCGCTGAGAAATTACAGAACTGAAAAACAGGTTTTATAAAATGTTCTACTAGTTGCTGACAAACCCTTTGCAAATAACCACTAGAGTGGATTTGATTAGAAAAGTGGCGACAGTATCTTTTCTCATGCAAATAATTTTACTAAATGACCTGAATCTTGCCAGTCACTACTTCGTATTATTTTTTCAAAATTATTATTTTCTTAGAATCATCAGTAACCTTCAACAGAAAATTGTTCTAGGCTATCTTTTTTTAATCTTTCAGTTGTTCACGCTGTCTTTTCTATACTTGGTTAAATAATATCTTCAGATGCATTTTGTGGATTATAATTTGCCTCACAATTTTAACCTTCCTTATGCATCAAAGAAAACAACTTGACAACCAGCCTATGGCTAATAATCTGGTTATCAATCCATCATTTACATTACTGAATTTACTAAGAGCAGCATTTTCAAAGGCCGCACCAGTAGGATGACCTCTAGGATCGTCTCAGAAAGAATAATCTATAACTGAAGAATATTTTCCCATGGCAACTCTAGTACCATTTGACTTAATGAAATCAGTGAGAAAGTATTTTTCGAGAGAAAGCATATTTCAGCAAACATGATGTAGTATTCCAACCAGAAATCTGGGAAATCTCTGTTTATGCAAACTGTCAAGTATGTAAACCAATTATGGCAATTGTTCTCTCCTTTGACTAAATGATGCAATATACGGTAATGGGAGATAGTAAGTTACTATTGTTAAACTGAATGATAGCAATAAATATATTTCATGGTGTTTCATTCACATAAGGATTTTTGTGACATTTTTCTGCCTTTTAAAAATATATGCTTCACAAAAATATATTACGGTATTTACTAAAAGGAAATGCTATAACAAAAAATGATGTACTAAATACAGGTTGAACCTCTCTAATCAGGCACCCTTGGGACCTGACCAGTGCTGAACTAGAGAATTTGCCAACAATGGGAGGCTAATATTGTCTAGAAACATTACCAACACTTCCACTGCTTACTGGGCTCTTATAAGACATTTAGGGTATGTCTACACTACAAAGTTAGTTCGAACTAACGGACGTTAGTTCGAACTAACTTTAATAGGTGCTACACTAGCGCTCCGCTAGTTCGAATTTGAATCAAACTAGCGGAGCGCTTAGTTCGAACTAGGTAAACCTCATTTTACGAGGACTAACGCCTAGTTCGAACTAGCTAGTTCGAACTAAGGGCTGTGTAGCCCTTTAGTTCGAACTAGTGGGAGGCTAGCCCTCCCCAGGTTTCCCTGGTGGCCACTCTGGCCAACACCAGGGAAACTCTATGCCCCCCTCCCGGCCCCGGACCCCTTAAAGGGGCACAGGCTGGCTACGGTGCCCATGCCAGGTGCAAGCCTGCCAGCACCCAGCTAGCAGACTCTGCACCTGGCACGGCACAGAGCCACCCACCCGATGCCCCCCAGCCCACCCCCTCTTGCCGGGACCCCCTCTCCGCACTAGGCACAGGAAAGTGGCCGGCTAGGGCAGGAGAGCTGCCAGCCTGGCCACCCAGGAGCAGGTGTGCTTGAAAATCAAGGGGGTCCACTGAGACCCCCGACACTGAGCCCTGAGCTTACAATGGCCGTCCTGGGTCAGACCAAAGGTCCATCTAGCCCAGTAGCCTGTCTACCGACAGCGGCCAACCCTAGGGACCCTGGAGGGGATGGACCAAAGACAGTGACCAAGCCATTTGTCTCGTGCCATCCCTCTCCAGCCTTCCACAAACTTTGGGCAGGGACACCACTCCTACCCCCTGGCTAATACCACTCCATGGACCCAACCTCCATGACTTGATCTCACTTCCCTTTCAACTCTGTTCTAGTTGTAGCCTTCACAGCCTCCTGCAGCAAGGAGTTCCACAGGTTAACTATTTGCTTTATCAAGAAGAACAACTTTCTCTTACTAGTTTGAAGCCTGCTACCCATTCCTTTCCTTTGGTGTCCTCTAGTCCTTCTTTATGGGAATTCAGGAAGAACTTTTCTGAATGCACCCTCTCCACCCAACCCCTGCTTTTAGAGACCTCTATCCTGTCCCCCCTCCGTCTCCTCTTTTCTAAGCTGAACAGTCCCAGTCTCTGTAGCCTTTCTTCATCTGGGACCTGTTCCCAACCCCTGATCATGTTAGTTGCCCTCCCTTCTCCCAGCCTTTCTCTTCCCCTCTCCCACCTCCTTTTCCCAGTCTCCCCCAGTTTTGTTCAATAAAGACAGAGTCAATGTTCGAAGAAACGTTATCTTTATTTTGTACATCAATAAGAAGGGGGGCTAGGGAGGGGTAAGTGGAAGGAGGTGAGGGAGGAATGGGGTACGAGCCCCCGATGGGGAGGACTGGGCTGGCTCTGCGGGCTTCTGGGGGTGGAAGCTCTCCTGCAGCCCCCCAATTACCCCTTCTCCCCAGATGGCAGCCTGCGGCAAGTGCAGCCGGGCTGATGTCCGAGTGGTGTGATGTGCCCAGTGTGGGTACTCCGGGCACTCCAAGCCAGAACTTCTTTGCAAGCAGGGCACCCCTTAGAACTGTCTGTCCGGGGTGGGGGTCGGGACCCTTTAAGCGCAGCCCTCGGCTAGCCTGAGAGAGCATCTCCACGCTCTAAGTCCTCCTCTGATGCCCTGCCGGCACTGCTTCCGGCCATCCTTAAGCCCTGTTCAGAGTCCACTCAATGTGGACTTGCTAGTTCGAATTAGCAAAACGCTAATTCGAACTAGTTTTTAGTTCTAGACGCGTTAGTTCGAATTAGCTTAGTTCGAATTAACTAATTCGAACTAAGTTAGTTCGAACTAGCACTGTAGTGTAGACGTACCCTTAGTGATAAATTAGAGCTAAATAATAGCAAGGAATAGCCAGGGCTGGTGGCTGTAAACAAACTTTATGGGACTGTGGGAAACTTGGTCACACCCATGACAAGTGGACATCCAGCTAACTAAATCTTGTCAGACCACAGAGAGTGCTGGATTGAAGTGGTTCAATATGTAAATCAAATTGACAACCTGTGCTTTGTGTGTTAACCCAATCATCTTGACAAAATTTTATATCATACTTCTCTTTAAGATACTTAAATCGTTGGTGGTGGCTTTAAACCATAGGTCCAGATCCAAGGCTATGGCTGAAATGCACATGACACAGATCAGGAGAAGAATGCAAAGATAACTTTAAGGCAGTTTTATATTTCTTTGATCCTGGGATGCTTTGCCTACTAGGCTGGTCCCTGGCATAAATAAAAAAAAATCCCAGGGTTTCTTTATTTTATTCTAGGTGTCCAGAGCCCCAAAGGCTGGGGATTGCATAGATAATTGATGCGCTTCCTTTGCTAATGGCTGGGGGGAGGGTATTATAGGAGGGGATCTGACTCATAATGCTTATGTTGAAGGATAACACAGAGCAGACAAAAATGCATCCACAGCGACTGAAAGATAGCTTTTCATAAGTCTCATAGGCTTTACAATCACAGGTACAGATCCTTAGGTTTGACTGAGCTGTGATAAGAGGCAAGAGGAATAAAAGCGGCTTGTGATGTTGCTGGGGAAGGCCACAGAGGAGGAGTCGCCCCTGTGAATGCAGAGGACCCTGCGAGTACGTGGGAAGAGGCCCTGACAGACCAGGTAGGAAGTGGATCATGGCAGGGGCAGGAGCAGCCTCTCCCACTCTGGGAACCTCAGCATGTTTCAGTGGGATTTCCCTGCCGAGGCAGTGACGGGCCGTCCTGCCACTCATAGGGCCCTGGGCCAGGACCTGGTGGAGCACCTACCAGGGGTGCAGCCCCACCATATCCATGACCCGCCAGCACAACTCCTGCCTTAAAGGGCCAGCCAGTGGCTTTGTTTATGGACTTGGGCCAGTGGGCCAGCTGGCCCCGCCTTAAAGGGCCAGCCAGTGACTTTGTTTATTGACCTTGGGTCAGTGGACCCTGTGTGAACAAGGCTTGACATAGGGACTTGGGGTACTATCCCTGCCCACTGGAGGGGGCAGGAGAAGTCGCTCCATGACACATGGTGGAGAATGTGGGCATAAAGCGATCTCTCCCCTGACGTGAGGGGGAAAGTAAGGGTGCAGACTTAGTCCCCAGAAGAAGAAAAAAAAGAAAGGAGGGGTTTCCTATTTTTTTTGTTTTTGCCGCGGTTAATTTTTGTTGGAGAGAGAGGATGGATTCCAATCAGTTTGCACAGAGTGTAGCAGAGAACACTGAACATTGAGCCACTATTCTTGCACCCTATTTGACGGGAGCTGCCCAGATGGGAGCACCAGAAGAGGGACACTCAGGAGACACTAGGAGGTTCCGATGTGAAGCCAGCCATGCTAGACCCAGCAGGGGTAAGCACTGGGACTTATCAGCAATGGCTATGTCCAGAGAAGTTCTGGGCAGGGGATTAGCCACAGGCAGTGGCCCAGCAGATACGGGACATATGCTGACAGTGGTTAGAGCTGGCACAGCAGATGGGAGCTCAAGTGGCAGAAGCGGTGGCATTGGAACAATTTTTGCAGGCCCAGAGGAGGGCCAAGAACAGGTGCTGCAACACCACCTAAAGGCCCTCCAGAGGGCCGTTTTTTTTTTTAAATAATTTTATGGCAGCGGACAGAGCCAGGACCCTAGGATCAAAGCGAGAGGGCCCTCAGAGGTGGAACTGGCTGGAGGAGCAGAACCCAAGCTAGATAGGAGAGTGAGCCCAACGCACACAGGGGATATACCCATCCCATGGTGAGACTGTGTGACCATGAAGCCATGTGGGTGTTCCCTGGAACCCGGCCGGCCCCCCGCATGGCTCAGAGGGCCCACCACATACTCAGACCCCAGAACTGGGGCGAGCTCAGGGCGATGAATGCGGCCAGATGGAGCAACTTCAGAGGGAGTGGCCCTTCTGGAATTGTAACTATGGCCATGTGCTGGTGGCCAGACAGAGGGCACGGCAGTGGGATGGAGCCAAGATAGTGGTGCCCATGCAGGTAAATGGGGCCCCCACCACTGCCTTAATGGATTCTGGCTGCAGCCAAACCATTGTCTGGGCTGGGGTGGTGTCCAGGACTAACCAGCAGGGATCTCCAGTACAGATGTTGTGCATTCATGGTGATGTGAGGTCCTACCCAACAGCCTGAGTGAGGTTAGAAGATGGGCAGCGTGGGGCATGTTGGCAAGTTGTGATGGCCCCAAATTTATCATATCCAGTGGTCCTCAGGCGGGACTGGCCAGGGTTTACCAAGTCAGGAAGGAAGTGCCTGGATGGCGAGTACCATCTCAGCTAGATGGGTCCACTGAGTCCTGGTAGGCAGGCCACCAGAGGCCGACCCAGAGGAAGCATCCTCTCAGACCCACGCACCCTGTAGACTGACACCAAGACCAAGCAGTACCCCGGTAGAACCCCAACCACTCGAATTAGAGTTAGATGGGGAATTCCTAGAAGAGCAATGGAATGACCCAACACTTAGTCAATCCTGGGAACAAGTGGTTAGCCTCCCGGGGGGAGGGGAGCTGCCCCCATGTCATCCCCAAGGGCCCCACTTTGAGGTGCAACAAGACCTCTTCTACTACCTAGCCCGGGATCCCTAGACCCAAGCAGAAGTGTGCCAGCTACTGGTCCCACACCGGTTCCGTCGGGGCCTGTTGCATCTTGCCCATGCTGTACCCTGGGCAGGCCATCTGGGCAGGGAGAAGACACTGCATAGAGTGGCGCAATGGTTCTTCTGGCCGGGAATTCATCACAAGGTATGAGAGTACTGCCGCATCGTGCCCAGAGTGCCAGTACCACAAGCATCCCACGGGCCCCCTGGTGCCATTACCTGTAGTGAGAACCTCATTTGAGTGGATTGGCTTGGATTTGGTGGGCCTTCTAGAAAGGAGCCAGACTGGACACAAATATATTTTAGTGGTAGTGGACTATGCCACATGGTATCCAGAAGCAGTCCTGTTGCGAATGGCCACAGCCCACGTCATTGCTGAGGAGATGTTAGAGATATTTTCCCAGGTTGGGCTGCCCCGAGAGATCCTCACAGACTAGGGGATGAATATGATGTTGCAACTCATGGCTTAGCTGTGCTGGTTGTTGAATATCCGCACTCTCAGGACCTAGGTCTACCACCCGCAGAAGGACAGGTTGGTGAAATGCTTCAAACGAACCTTAAAAGCGATGCTGCATAAGTTCATGGAGGAAGACACTCGCCACTGAGATAAGATGCTGCCAGCATTGAAGTTTGCGGTAAGAGAAGTACCCCAGGCCTCCATGGGGTTCTTGCCCTTTCAGCTTCTGTATGGGCGACAGCACTGAGTGATTTTAGACATCGTCCGAGAAACCTGGGACGAGCAAGAGGCTACCGCTCGAAGCTCTGTGCAGTACATCCTGTGATTACGGGACCGACTACGGGAATTGGGCCACTTAGCACAAGAGAATTTACACCAAAACCAAGAGGTCCAGTCTGCTCATTATAACTGTGGTGCCTGGACACAGATCTTCCAGCCAGGAGACCAGATGTTGCTATTGCTCCCATCCTCGAAATCCAAGCTCCTAGCTAAATGGCAAGGACCATTTGAGGTGGTGAGACAGGTGGGCCTGGTGGATTATGAAGTGCGGCTGCCAGGAAGGAGGAGAGAGTTGCGGGTGTACCATGTAAATCTTCTCAAAGGCTGGAAGGAATGAGAGGCCTTGATGATTACACCGTGCCCCATGGAGCCGGAATTGGAGCCGTCAGCAAAGAAAGACCCTGCACCATCGCTCCTCAACATTGGCCCAGATCACAATCCAGAGCAACAGGTACAACTCCGCAGGCTGCTGAGTGACTTCCCCCATGTCCTGTCATTCAAGCCCGGAAAGACGAGCTTGATGTGCCATCACATCACTATCCCCCCAGGTAGAGGGTATGGGATCACCATCGCCCGCTCCCTAGGAAGCTGTGGGACACTGTTTGGAAACAACTCGATCAAATGCTAGCTTTGGGCATGGCAGAAGAATCCTGGAGTGAATGGAGGAGCCCCATAGTCCTGGTACTGAAGGCAGATGGGTCAGTTAGGTTCTGTGTTGACTTCAGGAAGGTAAATGCCGCCTCCCGCTTTGATGCTTACCCGATGCCCCGAGTGGATGAGCTCTGAGAATGATTAGGTCATGCCAGGCCCTCGATTTGACCAAAGACTAGTGGCAGATCCCCCTGACACCCACATCGAAAGAAAAGACTGCCTTTCCGACACCCTTTGGACTCTTCCAATTCACAACAATGCCATTTGGACTATACGGGGCAGCAGCCACTTTTCAGTGGCTTATGAATACAGTCCTAAGTCCACATAATAACTACGCGACTGAATATATCAACAATATCATCTATAGACACAGTTGGATGGAACACCTTCAACACCTGGCACAGGTGCCGCATGCTCTAGCGGAGGCAGGCCTCACGGCCAACTCAGAGAAGTGCTACTGGGGACATCAAGAGGTAAGCTACCTGGGCTATACAGTCAGAAGAGGGCAGCTCTGACCTTTGGTGGACAAAGTCCAAGCACTTCAGGATTAACCTATGCCCACCACGAAGAAGCAGGTGCGGCAATTCCTGGGACTGGCGGGATATTACTGCCGCTTTATTCTGAACTTTGCGACCACAGCAGCAGTCTTTACAGACCTCACAAAGAATCCTCGGTCGTGCCACATTGAGTGGACCCTAGACTGTGATGCCTTTCAGATCTTGAAGGCGCAGCTAGCCCAGAAACCTGTGCTCATCCAGCCGGACTTTGATAAACCATTTATTTTGTAGGCTGATGTCTCATGGATAGGATTGGGGACTGTTCTGTCCCAAATAGTTGAGGGTGAAGAACACCCCATTTTGTTTCTCAGTTGTAAGCTGAGACCAGGGGGAGACCAGGTACTCCATGAAAGTACCGCGGGAGACCAGGTACTTTCCACGAAAGAACAGGAGGCCTTCGAGGTAAAATGGGCCATAGAGACCCTGAGGTATTACCTTCTAGGGAGTCAATTTACACTGGTCACTGACCATGCACCACTGAAATGGCTCCATGCCATAAAAGACTCTAATGCGCAGGTCACGCGTTGGTACCTGTTGCTTCAGCCTTTTGTTTTCCAGGTGGCGCATCGCCCAGGAAAGGCCCACGCTAACGCAGACTTTTTTTCAAGGACTGATGAAGAGGGAATGGCAATGCCCCCCTTGCTGAGCCTCTTAAGGGGGAGGGTATGTGACGGGGCAAAGCAGCTCCGCACTAACCTCGCAGGGCTCAGACAGGGATACCTGGCTGCAGAGGCCCTGCTCCCACAGCTCTACTGAACACGCCCAGGCTGGCTGAAGCTCAGCTAAAAAAGCCTGGGAAGAGGCTCAGTCTGGGCTGGAGGCCGGAAGGGAAGGACCTAGGAAGGGAGTTCCTGACCAGCATCCACCAGCGACCCCAGGAGGAGCCAGCAGAGGCGCCGGGGCAGGTTGGGACATCGCCGGAGTCAGCCACAGAGGAGAAGTCGCCCCCATGAATGCGGAGGATCCTGCAGGTACATGGGAAGAGGGCCCGACAGACAGGGTAGGAAGTGGATCAGGGCAGGGGCAGGGGCAGGGGCAGGAGCAGCCACTCCCACCCCGGGAACCTCGGCGCGTTTCAGTGGGATTTCCCTGCCAAGGGAGTGGTGGGCCATCCTACCACTCATAGGGCCCTGGGCTGAGACCTGGTGGAGCAGGGTGGGCCCAGGTCTCCCTACCAGGGGTGCAGCCCCACCATATCCGTGACGCGCCGGCACAACTTCTGCCTTAAAGGGCCAGCCAGTGACTTTGTTTATTGATCTTGGGTCAGTGGGCCCTGCATGAACGGGACTTGACATAGGGACTCGGGGTCCTATCCCTGCCCACTGGAGGGGGCAGGAGAAGTCACCCCAAGACAGGCCTGTAAGATTTTGGGGCTAGGTGAGGATTAGTTGATGCGATTTGCATCGACTATTCAATTAGCAGATAAAGGCGCCTTTGCCTTTGAAGTGTAGAAACAGCCCCAAGGCTGTTTCTACACTTCAAGAGCAAAGGTGCTGCAAGGAACATGGGACCAGTGGGGCAGTTCCCTGCTGGCCCCGTTCTCCCCACGCATTTCAAAGCAGCAGCACCCTGTGGAGCCTGGGATCAGCTGGGGACTCCCCCACTGACTCCGGGCTCCGTGCAGTGCTGCTGCTTTGACATGCCTTGGGAAGCCCGGCTTTAGGCTCCACACAGCATTTCATAGCAGCAGCGCCATGTGGAGCCCAGGGTCAGCAGGGGAGTCTCCAGATGATCTCAGGCTCCATATGGCATTGTCGCTTTGAAATGCTGCCTGTAGCCTGGGGACTCCCCAGCTGTCCCTGGGCTGCACGCAAAGTTTCAAAGCAGTGCATGGACTTCGGGGTCTGGCCCACGGCTACATGCAGCGTTGCCACTTTGAAGCACGCCCTCTTCTCCCCTCCCCGTTCCTGCATTTTTTTGGGGGGGAACTACTAGTCAACTAGTGTGTTCACTTTGCTTATCAGATAGATGACTACTTGACTAGTCGTTCAAATCCTTATCTACTGTGGGTACCTTATCTGCTGCGTCAGGGCCGGCCTTAAGCCGATTCGGCCGAATCAGGCCCCACGCCTAAGGGAGCTCCGCGCCCTGCACCCAGAAGTCGGCTCCCTCGGCTCGGCTGGCTGGGCTCCCCACCCTTACTTGCGCACGCTGCTGGCTGCTGCTGCAACCATGCAGGTGGGTGGGGAGATGCCCGGGTTTTTGAAACTGAAAAGGTGGCGGCAGTGGCACACACGGTTTGGAGTCCAGCCCCGCAGAAGGCAGAAAGTAGGGGAGGGGGACAACTAGGGGGAGGTGTGGGAGAGGAAGAGGCTTGTGCGGAGGGGGAGAAGCGGTGGGAGAGAAAGGGGCTTGTGCGGAGGGGGAGCGGGAAGGTACCAAGAGACAGGGTGGAGGAAAGACAAATGCCAGGGGGCCAAGCACAGACAACGAGGGAAAGGGCAGGAGGGGAAGTGTCAGTCGGAGGGGGCACAGGGTGATGCTGGGAGAGGAGAGGGGAAGGTCATTGGAGGCTGGAGGGGGAGATGCTGGGAGAAGGCTTGAAAGAAGGGGTGGGCATGAGAAAAGTGGGGATGGAGCAAGGCATGTGTGAGGGCACAGGGGCATGAAGGGAATGGGAGCAGAGAGAGGATGGGCATCAGGGAAAAAGGAGGAAGGGGCAGTGAGGGAAGGGGGAGGCACGAGGAGTGTGCAGGGCTAAGGGAAGGTGTAGATGCCAGGGGATTCTGGGTGTGAAGCAGAAGGGCAGATACCTGCAGGGGAGGGACCAGCACCAGAGGAGAAAGGCAGGACAGGTGTGTAGAGGGAGGTGTTAGAAGAGAGGTAGCTCACATGATCAGAGTGGGGCGACTGCAGGAGTGGGCACAGGGGGGAGAGAAAGGCTGGTGGAGGGGGGCAGGTTGCAGGAGAGCTGAGGGCAGTGAGAAGGGCAGTGAGAAGGGCAGGAGTCAGGACAGCAGAAGAGGGTAAGGAGTTGGGGGGCAGCTGGCACCAAGGGAGATGATGGAGAGGAGACATGGCAGCAGAGAGAAAAGGGAAAGGTTTATAAAATATTTATTAATAACTTGGTATGCTGCCCACGGCTAGTTTGTGCCCTGCGGTACAGTTTGGGCTTATGTGGGGATCAAAATGTGGCCAAACCAAAAAAGTAGTCAGTGTAATGATCTTCTGTTGATATGTTTTAGTAGTTAAATTCTTGGACTGTCATTGCTCATGAAAAATGCTGTCACATGGGTAGAAATTGGGTAAATATTGCATTTTATTAATATCAGCAGAACTGACTTAAATGGGGCCTGTGTGTTGTGTAGTCTTGCCTTAATTTTTGTATTCATGCCTGTCAGAGTGAGAGAAGCTATTTGTATATGTTTGTGTGCATATGAAACCACACTTAAATTGAGGCCCTCAGCATGTTCTGTAAGTATCAGTGTGGCCCCTGGGGCTTCCAAAGTTGAGTTGCCCTAGCTCATCCCTGACAGATGTCTGTCTAACCTGGTCCTAAATATTTGCAATTTAAGCCCATTGCTTCTCATCCTAACCTCAGAGGCCAAGCAGAACAAATTCTCTTCCTCTTCCTTCTTATGATACTCTTTTAGGGTATGTCTACACTACAAAGTTAATTCAAACTAACAGCCGTTAGTTCGAATTAACTTTAATAGGCGCTACACATACAAACCGCTAGTTCAAACTTAATTCGAACTAGCGGAGCGCTTAATTTGAACTAGGTAAACCTCATTCTACAAGGGCTAATGCCTAGTTCGAATTAAGTAGTTCGAATTAAGGGCTGTGTAGCCACTTAATTCAAACTAGTGGGAGGCTAGCCCTTCCCAGCTTGTCCTGGTGGCCACTCTGGACCAAACCAGGAAAACTCTTCTGCCCACCTCCCGGCGCCGGAGCTCTTAAAGGGCCACGGTCTGGCTACCGTGCCCGTGCCAGTTGCAAGCCTGCCAGCACCCAGCCAGCAGACCCTGCACCTGGCACGGAATGAGCCAGCCACCTGCTGCCACTCAGCCCTCCGCCTCTTCCCAGGACCAGGCTGGCGGCTCCCAGGAGCCTGCCCGGGGCCGCAAGAGGCGGGTGCCCACCTGGTCAAGTGTGGGGATCGTAGACCTCATCCAGGTTGGGGGGAGGCCTCCAACGTCCACAATCTCCATACTAGCCACAGGAACGTGGCCGTCTACAGCCGCATGGCTGACAGCCTGGCCTCCAGAGGCCACATGCGGACCCGGGAGCAGGTTCGCTGCAAAATAAAGGACCTGCGGCAGTCGTACTCCAGGGCCTGCCAACCAGGGGCTGACCCGGAGACCTGCCCCCACTTTGAGGCCCTGGACCGCATCCTGGGGGCTGACCCCGGGATAGAGGGCCCCGTCCCTGATACGGAGGAGGAGGAGGAGGATGCCGAGAGCCAGGAGCCTGCAGGGAGCCTGCCCAGGACCCAGGACCCCCGAGGCACCCCACAGAGCACATCGGCTGTGTCGTGCGAGGCCGAGGAGGGCTCCGCATGTGAGTGCCATCATGCTCTCCTTATGTGTACGGAGGTGGTGGGGGGAGAAGGAGCCCAGGGACTATGTGCCTGGGCCTTGCCCACCATGGAGCAGCAGCTGGGTGTCATGCAGGGGCCCTGGCCTTGCAGAGGGGGGCTGGGTTTCAGCCACCGTGTCTCTAGGGAGAACTGACCACTGCTCTTGTTTCACCTCAGCCGCAGCACCTGGGACTACAGAGCGCACCACCCCGCCTGCAACAGACACCCGCACCCGGGCCAGCAGGCGCGCCAGGAACCAGGAGGAGTACCAGCGGTGGCACCTGCGGTTCCTGGAGCACCAGCTCCGCACCCAGAACCACTGGGTCCGGGAGGACCTGTGGCTGCAGCAGCGGAGTGTGGAGGAACTGGAGGAGCAGGGCCGTGCCCTCAGAGGCCACCTCCAGACCTTGGTAGACAGGTTCCTGCCTCCTCCTGCTGCGGCCCCTGCGGCCGTCCCAGCTCTCGCTCCTCCTTCCACCCCTCCTCCCCTCCCGCTACCTCCGCACCCCCCATCCCTCCTGCTCCACTCCCCACTCTCCACACCCACTCCCCCCCGACGCTCCCGCACCCGCAGTGCTGCGAGACGAGAGAGCCAGCAGGACCCCCAAGCCTGAGATTTCCCTTCCCTTCCTCCCCTTCCTCCCCCTTCTAGCTCCCTCCTCCCACGTTTCCCCTCCCCTCTCCCAACTTCACTCCTCCCTTCCCCCACCCCAGTTATGTAAAATAAAAAGAGCTTTTGGTTGTTAAAACAGGTGTCTTTATTTGACATTAGAAAGGGGAGGTAGGGAGGAGAAGGTGGAAGAAGGCCCCAGTAGGGCATGCAGGGAGAGTTCAGTCCTTCTCCTCCACCTGGAGGAGCAGGTGCAGCGCGGCAGCCATGTAAATTTAAATGAAGCGGCGATCATTTAAATCGCCGCTTCATTTCCCTTTGCCAAAACAACAAATCTACATGGCTCCGTCGACGGAGCCATGTAGTTTAGATGTACCCTGTATGAATTTCATATTAGGTACATAAGAAACATATAGTGGAAAATCATTCAGTAATTGTGCAACGATACAATGAAAGTCAGGAGACTGTATTTGAAAACTTCATAGAATCATAGAATAATAGGACTGGAAGGGACCTCGAGAGGTCATCGAGTCCAGCCCCCCGCCCTCAAGGCAGGACCAAGCTCCGTCTACACCATCCCTGACAGATGTCTATCTAACCTGTTCTTAAATATCTCCAGAGAGGGAGATTCCACCACCTCCCTTGGCAATTTATTCCAATATTTGACCACCCTGACAGTTAGGAATTTTTTCCTAATGTCCAATCTAAACCTCCCTTGCTGCACTTTAAGCCCATTACTCCTTGTCCTGTCCTCAGAAACCAAGAGGAACAAATTTTCTCCTTCCTCCTTATGACATACTTTTAGATATTTGAAAACCGCTATCATGTTCCCCCTTAATCTTCTTTTTTCCAAACTAAACAAGCCCAGTTCATGAAGCCTGGCTTCATAGGTCATGTTCTCTAGACCTTTAATCATTCTTGTCGCTCTTCTCTGTACCCTTTCCAATTTCTCCATATCTTTCTTGAAATGTGGCGCCCAGAACTGGACACAGTACTCTAGCTGAGGCCTAACTAGTGCAGAGTAGAGCGGCAGAATGACTTCATGAGTTTTGCTTACAACACACCTGTTGATACAACCTAGAATCATATTTGCTTTTTTTGCAACAGCATCACACTATTGACTCATATTCAACTTGTGGTCCCTAGATCCCTTTCCGCCATGCTCCTTCCTAGACAGTCGCTTCCCATCTTGTATGTATGGAACTGATTGTTCCTTCCTAAGTGGAGCACTTTGCATTTCTCTTTATTAAACTTCATCCTGTTTACCTCTGACCATTTCTCTAACTTGCTAAGGTCATTTTGAATTATGTCCCTATCCTCCAAAGAAGTTGCAACCCCACCCAGTTTGGTATCATCTGCAAACTTAATAAGCGTACTCTCTATCCCAATATCTACATCATTGATGAAGATATTGAACAGTACGGGTGTGTGACAGACCGGGCCGTGTCTGGGCACAGCTGAGGGCGTCTGCTCAGGGCGAATTGCTCGAATCCGGGGCTCCTTACAGCCCCCAGACTGGTGACCTCTCCAAACAGGCCACAAACCAGTCCCACAGAGCGCTTCAGCAGCCTGCCTGAAGCCTCACGCACAAAACCCCTCTGACATCCCAGCAATAACCGTGCCCCAGATGGCCCCGGACCTCGTACACAGGTGGGGGGTCCTAGCACCCAATCCCACCTACCCCGAACAAGTTCTGTCTGGTTCCAGGAAACCAGCCACAGATCTCTGGTCAATTTATCCTTTGGACCTTACCCACAAATCAGCATCTAACAACTAAAGGTTTATTAACACAAGAAAGAAAAGCATGAGAGTAAGGTTATCAAAGTACAGTACGTTACATGCACCGAATCTCCCAGTTCTCGATGCAGGCTCTAGCAGAGATGTTGCAGCTGCTGGTTTAAAAGTTCTTATTGCGCATCCTAAGATCAGGATGGGTCCACAGGTCTTTCGGGCCCTTCAATCCCTGCAATGCTGCCTCTGGGATGAAGTGCTGAGCTGAAGACAAAATGGCATCGACCACATGGCCTCTTTATACCCCCTTCCTGGCCTCTTCTGGTCTCAGCCGGTCACCTGGTCCTCAGCCTCTCTCTGCTGGCAGCTCTTAGGTCTCCACCCTCATGCTTTAGGTGTGTCCTTGGCCCATCAAGTGCCATTGTCCCACAGGGCTTCGCTAATCAGCCTGTCCATAGCAACGCTTAACCACATTCAGAGAAATATTCAGCTTCCACACAGATTACAGATTCCTATCTACACACACAGACATTATACACTCACATAAATAGCGTACACAGGATCAGCAAACAACAAGCTCCCCACATGGCCCCCACATGGCCCCCTTCTATATCATTGTTGGGGCCAGCACCCCCACCTATGGGTGCAGCCATGATTCGGCTGCTTCCCTCAAATTCCAGTAACGTGACAACGGGTCCCAAAACAGACTCTTGCGGAACTCCACTAGTTATCCCTTTCCAGCAGGATTTAGAACCGTTAACAACAACTCTCTGACTATGGTTATCCAGCCAATTATGCACCCACCTTATCGTGGCCCTATCTAAATTATATTTGCCTAGTTTATCAATAAGAATATCATGCGAGACCGTATCAAATGCCTTACTAAAGTCTAGGTATATGACATCCACCGCTTCTCCCTTAGCCACAAGGCTCGTTATCCTATCAAAGAAACCTATCAGATTAGTTTGGCATGACTTGTTCTTCACAAACCCATGCTGGCTATTCCCTATCACTTTATTACCTTCCAAGTGTTTGCATATGATTTCCTTAATTACCTGCTCCATTATCTTCCCTGGGACAGACGTTAAACTGACCGGTCTGTAGTTTCCTGGGTTGTTGTTATTCCCCTTTTTATAGATGGGCACAATATTTGCCCTTTTCCAGTCTTCTGGAATCTCCCCTGTCTTCCATGATTTTTCAAAGATCATAGCTAAAGGCTCAGATACCTCCTCTATCAGCTCCTTGAGTATCCTGGGATGCATTTCCTCAGGACCTGGTGACTTGCTGACATCTAACTTTCCTAAGTGATTTTTAACTTGTTCTTTGTGTATCCTATCTTCTAAACTTACCCTCTCTCTGCTTGTATTCACTACGTTAGGCACACCTCCAGACTTCTTGGTGAAGACCGAAACAAAGAAGTCATTGAGCATCTCTGCCATTTCCAAGTTTCCTGTTACTGCTTCTCCCTCCTCACTAACCAGTGGGCCTACCCTGTCCTTGGTCTTCCTCTTGCTTCTAATGTATTTATAAAAGGTCTTCTTGTTTCCCTTTATGCCTGTAGCTAGTTTGATCTCATTTTGTGCCTTTGCCTTTCTAATCTTGCCCCTGCATTCCCGTGTTGCTTGCCTATATTCATCCTTTGTTATTTGTCCTAGTTTCCATTTTTTATAGGACTCCTTTTTTATTCTGAGATCATGCAATATCTCCTTGTTAAGCCAAGCTGGTCTTTTGCCATATTTTCTATCTTTCCTACACAGCGGAATTGTTTGCTTTTGGGCCCTTAACAATGTCCCTTTGAAATACTCCCAACTCTCCTCAGTTGTTTTTCCCTTCAGTCTTGCTTCCCATGGGATCTTACCTACAAGTTCTCTGAGCTTATCAAAATCTGCCTTCCTGAAATCCATTACCTCAATTGTGCTGGTCTCAATTTGTTAGGTATAGATGCACTAGTTCGAATTAGCTTAGTTCGAATTAACTAATTCAAATTAAGTTAGTTTGAATTAGTGCTGTAGCGTAGACATACCCATAGAGACAACAGAGAGTAGGGTGAGTCCAGTACTCTGGTTAATGACTGGTCAAGGTGACTAACTATTATCAGCCAGTGGTCTGAATGAGCTATCTACTGCCATCTGTTAATCAACTGTAGGAAAAGGATTCACGAGGAGACCTTATTTATATAGACAACCTACTTTGCCACAGAGATCTGTAGACACACTTGCTGTGTCAAGGTGACCAATTTTAGCTCTTTTGGGTTGAAATTCACTTAAGACTTGGAGCTGGGAGAATGAAATGTTGTTATCCATATTGTATGATTAAAAGGTAAAAGACCTGAACTAAATATGACCTGGCTTAGAGTCTACCATAACTTGAACACTAAGCAGAGGGTAGTGAGTCACATCTAACTGAAAGTCACAGAAGATGGAAACAGGTTTCATTTCTGGTGGTGTAGAGTCTATTTGGGAGTCCTCAATTATATCTGACACTTTACAGCCAGTGTTTAAAGGCAGAGCTGATTAGAATCAATTGAGAGTCCTTGTCTTGTCTCAGTGATAGCTTGAGCAAAAATCATTGATAAAATCTTGTGTAGACTGACCTTGGACTCAACATGCAGGCAGTGTGTTGAAGGGCAGTGCAAAGGAGGCAATGGTGGTGAGGTACCATATTACCTAGTGAAATCATTGGTGCTGAAATCACTAAGGACTGGAATTTGACCACAGAACTGACACTTTCTTAACAAAGACTCCATTTTTGCTATTTAAAAAGTAAATCAATGTAACAGAAAACTGCAACACTCTCTGGTAACTTTTTAAAAATCAAACTTTATTGAAAAGTTTGTGATTGAAAATATTTGACCTACACTTAAGGAAACTGATTTAATTTTGTGTAAAATTTTGCATAATAAAGGATGGCATTTTTTTTGAAAATGTTCAGCTACATTGATATACATTTTGATCAGGTCTTCTTCTGATGTGATATTTGTGTCAGGTTGTGGTTTGTTGTGTGGGTGTGGTTTTTGTTTTTTGCTCAACAAAAAATCCTGGGTGGGGTGGGGAGCCGCCAAAACAGTTCAGATTGGGCGCCGCACTTCCTAAAGCTGGCCCTGAACTGCGCCATTGAAGGAGCCCCCGAGCCTCCCTACATTCTGGGCCTTTTTTGTCCTTCCTATGTCCCCAGGGTGCCAGGTCCGTCCATCACCAAGCTGGTGGTGGCTGTCCAACGCTTGAAAAAGCTGAAGAGATGCTGTAAATTATACAAGTAGCAGTGGTCCCACTGCTCTTGGCTCTACATCATTTAACGTTTTTTAATACAGGAAGTCCACTGGTTACGTACAAGATAGGGACTGTAGGTTTGTTCTTAAGTTGAATTTGCTCCTCGGCGCTACTGGACCAGCCCAGCAGTACCTCAGCTGCTCTGCCCCAGGTGTCCTGATTCAGCTACTGCTGAAACTGACCAGCAGCGGCTGAATCAGGATTCCTGGGGCAGAGCAGCTGGGCTGCTGCCGGGTTGGTCCAGTAGCGCCGAGGAGTGGCGCTGCGGGACCAACCCAGCAGCGCCCCAGCTGCTCTACCACAGGTGTTGGCGAGAAAAGCCTGGTCTGCTGGGGGAGGGGTGCACTAGCTGCGCCCCCCCCCCAGCAGACCAGGGAGACGCGGGCAGTGGGACCGCCGAGACGCGCCGCGGTCCTGCCGTCTGCATCCTCCGCAGCTTTGCTCCGCGTCTCCCTGGTCTGCTGGGGGGAGCCCCCCCAGCAGACCAGGGAGACGCGGAGCGGCTTTTCTTGCCGCGGAGGACGCAGGCGGTGGGACCGTGGTGCGTCTGTGCAGTCCCACCGCCCACGTCCTCCACAGCTTTGCTCCATGTCTGCCTGGTCTGCTGGGGGGCTCCCCCCCCAGAAGACCAGGGAGACGCGGAGCAGCTTTTCTCGCCCCGGAGGACACGGTCGGTGGGACCGCGGTGCATCTGGGCGGTCCTGCCGCCTGCGTCCTCCGGGGCGAGAAAAGCCCCGTTCGTAAGTACGGATCCGACATAAATCGGATCCGCGTAACCCGGGGACTGCCTTATTTTAATATTTAACTTTGCAGATGACATTGAGGGAGAATTAAATAATGAAGAGGAGAAAACAGCGATTCAGAGCTGTTTAGATTGCTGAATTCAAGAAAATATGTGTTGTAATGGCTACATGTAAATATGTATATCTACTGTAAATCTAGGAACAAAGAACATAGGACATACTTACAGGATGAGGGACTCTATCTTAGGAAGATGTGACTGCGAAAAAGATTTGGGGGTTGCAGTGGGTAAACAGCTGAATTTGAGCTCGAAGTGGGACACTGTGGCCAAAAGGCCTAATTTGTTCCTTAGATGCATGAACAGCGAAATCTCTGCATTTGGCACTGGAGCAACCACTCCTGGAATGCTGTGTAGAGTTCTAGTGTTCACAATTCAAGAAGGATTTAGAAAAATGGAGAGTTCAGAGAAGAGACACAAGACTGACTAAAAGGATTAGAAAATATGTCTTAGGGTGATCGACTAAAGGAGCTCCATTATTTAGCTTAATAACGAGATGATCAAAGGGTGAATTGATTTTAAAAAAATTGTCAGTGACAGAGAATCCACAACACTTAGCTAGTTGTTCCAGTGCTAAATTAATCTCACTGTTAAAAATACATGTCTTATTTTCAATCTGAATTTGTCTAGCTTCTACTTCCAGCCATTGACTTGTGTAATACCCTTCTTTGCTAGATTAAATATTTGTTCCCCATGTAGGTACTTAAAGACTGCAATCAAGATTGCCTGTGCTGCTTTCCACAGCTCTCATTGGCAGAGAACAGTGAACCGTGGCCAATGGGAGCTACGAGCGGCAGTTTCTGAGGATGCTCAGGTAAATGAAGTGTCTGGCAGTCCGCTAAGGGCTAACCCTGGTGAACCATGCCCGGCTCGCAGGCTGCTTATTACCCACCTCTGCCCTACAGCCTGATACTATGCCAAGTAACAAGGCTGGGATATTTGGGAAAAGGATTTGCTTTAAAATGCCAAATTAAGTCCTGGCGTAAACAAATGTATCTACATACATTATGATTTACATACACGTCTATAACATCATGCAAACTCACATCTACAGTACATACACACTTCTGTTTGGGTATGCATATATCTATACATGTATCACATGTATGATATAGTTAGTGCATGCTTTTGTTCACAGATTTCTGCATTTCTTTACAAGGTGAAGTGAAGGAAATCATTACCATGAAAAATAAACAAAAAGATCCTGTCTCTGATGAATTGTTAATGACTCTATCTACCATGCCAAAATTTGGATCGGTAACTCTGCCCCGATGGCAACAGTGGAGGAAACTGTAGTGAATATAATGCACAGGAATATTTATCAAATGCAATGCAGGTTACACAAAACCGTGATAAAAATGTATGTGTCCTGTGATACAGTTGCCCCCTCAGGAAGAGGAGAGGCTAAAGGAGGTCATAGGAAACTTGCGCAGAACCCACCAATCAGGAAAGAGAACATTAAGAGAGCCAATCAGCAGAAGGCTTGCTGGAGCATCTCATTTATAAAGGTTTCAGAGAGGTAGCCGTGTTAGTCTGTTTCAGCAAAAGCAACAAGGAGTCTTGTGGCACTTTAAAGACTAGCAAATTTATTAGGGTATTAGAGCATAAACAAAAGTATATGCTCTAATACCCTAATAAATTGTTAGTCTTTAAAGTGCCACCAGACTCCATGCCATTTATAAAGGGCTGCTCAGCCGAGAACAGTCTCTCCCAGAAAGGTAAGGGAGAAGGATTGGCTTCCAAAACACACCTAGATAGAGCACTGCAAGGCAGTGTTAAAGGAGCAATAGGGTGTTCCAGCCTGAGGACTGCCAAGCTGTGTCTAGACTGCATCCCTCTGTCAACAGAGGGATGCAAATCAAGCACGTTGAAATTGCTAATGAAGCAGGGATTTAAATATCCTGCGTTTCATTAGCATAAACATGTCCACCACATTTTTTTAAATGGAGCTTTTTCGAAAAAAAACCCAGCAGTCTAGACATGAATCTGTTAAAAATAAACCCTTTTTCGACAGATCCTGTATTCCTCAAAAAATGAGGTTTACAGGATCTGTCGAAAAAGGGTTTATTTTCAACAGATCTGTGCCTAGACTGCCGGTTTTATTTTCTAAAAAAGCTCCCTTTAAAAAAAAAAGTGGCAGCTATGTTTATGGTAATGAAGTGTGGGATACTTAAACCCCTGCTTCATTAGCAATTTAGACTTGCTTGATTTGCATCCCTCTGTCGACAGAGGGATGCAGTCTAGACGTAGCCCCAGAGTGAGGCCCTGATACTAAGGGCCAGAAAGGTGCTAGGTGTACTGGGCAATTGGCTCAGGGAAAGAGCTGCAAAGGAGTTGGCAGTGAATTGGTAGTGAGTGGTTACCAGCTCTACATCCAGATACCCTCCACCTCCATTTGCCACTAAGATTAGGGGTCAGTGAAAGGCTGTCATTTGCCACTGAGGCCAGCGGCTTGAACCAGAGATGGCAGTTTGCCACTGAGAAAAGTGACTGGATTAGGCCTGGGAAAAACACCCTCTATGGGCCAAATCTGGCCCACCAAGCCACTGGATCCGGCCCACAAATGCAGCAGGGAGCCTCAGGCAGACTCACCTACTTGCCTCGGCCCCCTGCACACCGCTCAGAAAAGCAGCTGCTGGGTTTTTTGTTTTTCAAAACTGTGAGCAGGTGGGTGGAGGGAGTGGTGCTTCACAAGCTGCTCCCATCCCCAGCACAATCCCATTAGACAGTTTCTGGCTAATGGGAGGTGCCTGTTTCAAGAAAAGGCAGCATGTGAAGCACCAATCCCCCCTCCCCTCAGGCTCTTATTCACAGAGCTCATGGTCCTGCAGCCCTCTGCCCCCTGCCACTCCTACCCTCATCCCCCACATAACCCAAACTCTCTGTTCACTCCTGAGCCCATACCCCCTCACAGACCCTGCACCCCAATCCCCTACCCCAGATCACAATCCCCTCCTGTGCTAGATAACAACCCAAACCCTGAACTCTAATCCCCTGCCCTAGATCAAAACCCCAAACCCCTGAAGTCTTGTCTTATACCTCAGTCCCCTGCCCTAGGTCACAACCCAAAGCCCTGCACCCCAATCCCATGCCCTAGGTCACAACCCCCTCCTGCTCTTGGTCACAATCCAAATCTCTGCACCTCAATCCTGTGTCGCAGGTCACAACTTCTTTCTTCACCCAAACTTCTCACAGCCTCTCCTGCACCACAATCCCTTATCCCAAGCACCCTTCTGCACCCAGACCTTACACCTTTTCCATTAATATCATGGATGAGTGCGGCCCTTGACCACTTATCAAAATCTAGGAGTGGCCCCCCATCAAAAATTATTGCCCACCCTGTGATGATAAAGTGTGGGTTCCCCTGAAAAGGAGCGGGGGGGGGGGGGAGGCAGCAGAGCAGGACACAGCAGGAGGCAGAGCCCAGAAGAGGAGTGATGTGGATTATGGATGGTGGAGGCAACAGAGAAGGAGTAAATGCAAGTGAGACACCATTGGAAGAGATGCCCTTCTAACAGACCTGAGCTGATTCCCAGAAAGACCATCAGGAGGTGCCACAGCGGTGGAGAGTCTGTACCATTACCCCTGTACCATTGTCTACAGTTTCCAGTGCTGCAACTTTCAGTGGAGCTTCACTGGTGGTGAATTACATATCCTGTTTTTATTAGCACAGGCAAGGCCAGCACAATCTGAAACACTTTTAATTTGATTTTTGATTAATGCAGGCTGTACTCACAAGATATTTCTCCTCCAAAATATCTAATTATTTAATTATTTGCTGTTATTAATGGAATGGAACTGTTCAAAACAAACAGCTAGAATGGCTGTTTTGCAGCAAGCTCATAATCATCAATTCAGATATGTAGAACCCTTCTGAAAATTATATTAAGCTGGCCTGTTGAACTTGAAAGGCATATTTTATCCCAATCAATGCATAAAAGTAAAATTATCTATAACTAAAGCATGTTTCTCTGCTGTACAGTTCAGCTGTAATGATCCCCACACACTGCACTTGCACATCAATTATGATAATCATAATCACGGTCGTTAAGCTGAATGTTCATTATTATCAGGATGCTGGTGACAGCAGATTCAATCATCGGGTGCAATGGGCAGGCAGTCACAGTCCCACCCAAGTTTCTGCAGACAGCGTTGTGCCACATTAAGTCTATGATGTGTTCCACATCCCACTCTATTCCAGAAGCTGTAGACGGTAAAGGTCAACTTTATGTTCTGTGCAATATGCTTAGGTTCTCTAAATTAATTCTTTGGAGTACTTGGATATTTTATGCTTTGTAGATAATAAAATTGTATTTAGGGCAAAAATCCATGTGCAAATAATGAAACAGGGCTGCAGCCATGTTGTAATTCATCTATAATAAGGCATATGAGGAAAGATTTTATCAACAAGGAACATCTTAAAATGTCACTTCCTGAATTTCCCAAACAAGCAAAACATGAAATGCCATTAAGTCAGTTGTCTAAAATGCATATGCAAACTAATTCTAATTCAGATTAAAAGCTGTAGGCTAGCATTTGTGTTTCAGTATACAGTATATGATCACATGAGTGTTTTGACAACCAAAACATTATCTTTAGTATATTTGATTTCCAGATCGTCCAACTATTTGAGACCTATCCTTATAGATTAAATTCATGGTGATTTATAGGTTTTCAATAATAAAAGTGCACATGTAATATAAATACTGACTAAGGTATTCCAAAGCATTTGCAAATAAATAAATGAAAATAAAAAATACACAGGCTTTAGATATATGATGTCAAAAAGTTGTATTCGATTATTTAACAGGTTTTACAAATGTGGGAACCAAAATTAAGTATTTATATATAATAGTTGCAAATATTCCTCTTTGCCTATTTATATGCTTTCAGCAAAACATGTAAATACAACACTATTTTTTCTCTTAACTTGCTGAGATATTTGAAATGTTCCTAGAGTATGATGACAAGTTTTGAGATATTACTAGCAGAAATAAAACTATCAAGTTCTCATATTCACTAACAACTGCTATTATGTTCTGAGAAAGGATGAGCTATACTATATCTTGTTCATTGAAGAGGAAATATAGTAAACTAATATTCACTCTAATTGTTTATTCTTGCCTCAATTGGATATTAAGTAGTTATATGGGCAAATTCTTATCTTTTTGTGATTTTTAAAAATTAACAGTATATACAAACCTGTGTATAAGTCTGTGGAATTTTTAAAGTAAATACGATGTACACATAACACAGGGAAACTAGTTTTTTAACAGATTACTTGGAACAGGCTCAACATACTTTGCATTAACACTTGAAGACCATTCACCATCAAAGTGATTTCTTGGGAGTACTTAGTGTAATTTGTAGGCTTTGCCTGTCATGGGTGATCACATTTCAAGAAAAAACAGTATTTCTCCTTCTCCAGTGCAGTGCTACAGTGATAGGTTGAATGGACATCCTAAAAGGGCAATCAACCACTGACTCAGATTGTCATATAAATCTGTTTGCATATAAAATTTGATACATTCCAAGTAGGAAAATCATTTAAGTGTTAAGCATGAGTAACAGATTCTGAGATCAAAAAGATCCATAGACTTTTGACAGCATTAAGGTGTTTACCATTTTGTTAAGTGTCTTCCAGGCTATGTCTAAACTGCAGACTTCTTTTGGAAGAAGCTTTTCCGGAATAGTAATAGAAATGTATCTGTGTTAGTCTGGTGTAGCTGAAGTAAAATGCATGACTATGTAGCACTTTAAAGACTAACAAGATGGTTTATTAGATGATGAGCTTTTGTGGGCCAGACCCACTTCCTCAGATCAAATAGTGGAAGAAAATAGTCACAACCATATATACCAAAGGATACAATTAAAAAAATGAACACATATGAAAAGGACAAATCACATTTCAGAACAGAAGGGGGATGCGGGGGGGGGGGGGGAGGAGGAAGGTAATCTTTCGAAAAAACTTCTTCCAAAAGAAAGTGTCCAGACTGCCAAAGTGCATGGAAAAAGCAATCTTCTTTTTCAAAAGATAGTGTTCACATTGAATGGATGCTATCTTGCATTTAAGATGTGATTACTATGGACGGAGTGGCCGCCAGGGCACCTGTGCTTTCTCCTCTTTCCTCCTTTCAAAAGGACTCCCTCTTCCCCGTCCACACACGCCTTTTTCCAAAAGAGCTCTTTTGGAAAAAGGCTTCTTCCTTGTAGATAAAGGATTACCTCTGTTGAAAAAATCCCTCAGTTCTTTCGATTTTCTTTCAGTGATTGCAGTGTGGATGTCCTAAAAAACTCTGTAGTGTATACATAGCCCTATAGAGTTTCCTGCATATTATCTTGTGTACAGTACAGTGATGCACAATATAATCATATATCCAAGAAATAAATTTGTAGATCACTTAAAATGGTGATTAAAAATAAAGAGTTCCTCTTTGAAAGGCAGTGATTATGAAAATCTGATCTTGGACCTTTTTTGATAGGGCCCTTTACCCTAAAAAAATGGTGAGGAATGGAGTTTTTACACTCTTTCCTGATGATAATGACTAGTAAAAGCAGCAGGTAGGTCAAGAAACTGATTTTCTTTCCTATTAGCTCCCTGTTTTGGTAAGTGCCTCCTAATTGAAGCTTCATATTGATTTAGAATCGGTAGTTGGAAGGCTAAATGTCATACTGGGTTAATGGATATAGCTGTTCACCTCCAGAGATTTAGGTTGAAAATTGTCTAAGATCACAAATAAAAATGAGTTTGGTGGTCTCAGCTAGGTTTCTAGCTTATATGACATATAAAACCTCCAAACATACAGTTTGATGTGTCTGCCTATCTCTGATCAAGAAATGCCCAGAATTAGAAAAGCAGAATTGTTGCTGGTCTGACTTGAGGAATATCAGAAAAAAGGTGTTTGGAAAAGCTTTTAAATAGGCTATTTATACTATGACACCATGCCTGCTGGCTTCAAACAATGCTGCTTTCTCTCATTTTGTTTTAAATAAATCCAGATTTTTTTTAAAGGACTCAAGTATTGGCCTACCTGCAGTTTAGTAAAAATAATTGTTAAAATACTGCAGTCTTACTATGTTGACTGTAAAAGTTGGGGAAAGAACTTTTTTTGCTTATTAATTATCTTAATTTCCAAATCAGACATTTGATAGCAAACACAAAATGTAGTGTCAACATTATTTTAGAAATCAAGAATTCCTTTTTCCTTTTGCTCTCACCCTTATGTTCAGCGCCAAGTTGAAACATTTGTGAGGATTACTGTTTTAAAACTGGAGAGATGGTGGGGGAGAGAGAGCAATCATGTCTTTAACAGACTAAAGGTTGGCTAGCTACAGTATCATTCCTGTAATTGCAGACAAAAAACAAATATGATTCTTTCTTTAGAGAAGTTTTACTGGAAAAACAGAAAAGCAATTTACAAAACTGTGGGTTCTTGACACTTTATCTCGTGTGTAAATATGCTTTTGATTTTGTAGGTGTGGGCGTACATTTACAGGGAAATGTTGCATCTGACAAAGAAAGTCTTTACCCACAAAAGCTTATACTCCAATACCACTGTTAGTCCATAAGGGTACATCTCGACTACAGGCTTTTGTTGACAAAGCTTCTGTCGAGAAAGAGCGTCTAGACTACATCCAGTTCTGTTGACAAAGCAAGCCGCTTTGTCGACATCAGAGTGTAGACGCAAAGGACAGTGTAGATACAATAACGCCTTCTGTTGACAGAAGGCGTTAATCCTCATAGAATGAGGTTTACCACCGTCGACAAAACTGCCAATTTCTGTCGACGTTATGTTGACAGAACTTGGCGGCAGTGTAGACACAGGTATAGTTTTGTCGACAAAAGTCCACTTTTGTTGACAAAACCCTGTAGTCTAGACACACCATAAGGTGCCACAGGATTCCTTATCGCATTTACAGGGAAAACATGCTTGAAAACTGATTAAACATGTCTTAAACATTGTTATAACTGACATTATTTAAAGACCTGATATGAACATCCAGTACTGTTAGAAGATTTTTTTTTTCTGATTTATTCAATTGTATCCTCACTGAGCCTCTAATTTGTACAAATGACCAGAAGACCAATTCTCCTAACCCAGATACAAAGAAGTCCCATTGACAGAACCAGGCTCTGGTTTAGAAGGAATTGAGATATGATAGCTTTATTTTCTTTCACTCATTTTAACGTAAGTCCACTGGGAGATTACATCGAATTTTTTGCTTGCCAAATCTGACAAGAATTTAGAAAAATAGCCAAGAAGCAAATGTTCAATTCTCAACATCCCCACTCCCCATTTCATACTTTGTGATTAATGATCTACACGATTGGAGCTTTTAAACTTTTGACATCTTATCCTGTATTGAATTCCTGATATGTATATATTATTAAAAGTTTTGAGAAACATCCCATCATATAGTGTTAGGAAATAGAAAGACTGGATATGGTTTTTGGCAAATTAGACAATGATGAAACTATCTTATGGAAACAATAGATCTTTGCTCATTTTTAAAACTGAGCAGATGATTGGAGAAGAAAAACATTTGTTAAAGTTTGTTTCCCTTTTTGTTGAGATTTTCAGCTGTGTTCACTTAAGTGTTTCATATTTATTCTTCTACCAGATCAAAAAAAGCAGCAGATAAAACAGGATACCTTGTGCACAAACTACCAGCAATGTATTTATCAGAAGCATTTTCCCCCAATAACTTTAGGTCCTTATTCCATAAAGTGTCAAGCACCTCCTGGAAAGAGCTGAGTCCCCTCAACTTCAGTTGACTTCAAAGAGAGTTGAAGAAGCTCAATACCTTGTAGAATCAGGCATTTAAAGGGCAAATCCATTATACTGCTGGAAGTCCTGGATCAGTGCCCACCAGAGTTATTGGAAATGTTCCCACTGAATTCAATAAACTTTGGACCAGGCCCAATGCTTTCAGATTTTAATAAAATAACAATCTAGAAAACTACCACTTTGCTTAATATTACAGTGACTCACCTTGTTTGCTATCCATTTCTCATAGTGTTCTTCTCGGAAATGTTTGATTCCATAAGTCATTTGGCCATATTTGCTTGATGTATGAATTAATGGGTCATAGTCCTGGTTTTTATGACATGAAGAAAATGGCAAAAATCTGAAAGATAAAATATTTGTATATTTATTATTACTCTACTGTGGCTGCAGGAGGTAGTATTGTAAATCAAAGGTATAAATACTGAATAAAAGAGATGAGCAGAATATACACCCAACACACTTTCCACTAACTTTTTCATGTGTAGCTATAGAAGTTATGTATTTTCTCTCCCGAGCTCTTTTCTTTTTTAAAGAAGTGGTGCCACATTACAGAATCATACAGTGATGATATGATGGAATGGAAACTTTTACATGAAGATGTAACTTTGATTCATTTGCATAAACAAAATATTTAAACTGTAGTTTGTTTTAGAAATTACATCCCAAACCCTGAGGGCCCAATTCAGCTATTCTCACTCACTATAGGGTGTGTCTACACCAGACACAGAGGACCCTTGGACTATTGGGCATAGGATATCTGGAGAGGCTTGCCATGCTCCTGATCCCAGGATGGGACACCCTCCCTCCACAAGCCACCTCTAGAAGGAGGCAGGGAACATACACACACACATACACATACACATACATGCACTCACTCAGCAGTCCTGCACATGGCACACAGGCATACCCACAGTTTCAAGAAAGTCCCCACTCCCGGAGACATTTGGGCCAAATGGCCAGAGTGCACATGGCCTGGCTCTAAGCAAATCGCCTGTAACAGAGCAGAGAACTCTTGCTCTCGGCTCACAGATGGGGGCTGGGCTTCAGGCACTGTCCGCCCCCCCCCCCCCCCCCGCGATTACTGAACATCACTCTTTGTTTCCACAGCTGGACAAGATGCAACAGGAGGGCGGTCAACACTAGCGGGACAGCCTCCCAGACCCGAGGCTTCCGCAGGTGCACCTGTCTCATGGACAAATACCAGAGGCAGCACCTGGCAGCACTTTGGGCCCTGCACCAAAACATCCACAGCTGGGTCGAGGAGGACCTGAAGCTACAGCGGGAGAGCTGGCAGGAACTGCTTGTGCAGGGCTGCTCCCTGTGCACTGATGTGCACTCTCTTGAGCCGAGCACGATGCCTCCTCCTGCTCCAGCCTCTGCTCCATCTACTGCTGTCTCTTCTCCTCCCACTCCCTCTCCCCCTCCTGCTTCTCCCTCCACACACCCCTGGAGATACCAAGGTCCCCGCACCTGTGGTTTTCAACACCCCTCTTCTTCCACTCTCTCTCCTCCTCTCTCCCAGGTTCTTTCCCTAGTCTCTCCCTAGTTTCTTTGATCCCGCAGTTATGTACAATTCAGAGTGTTTAGTTTTTCCAAAAAAAAGGTGTGTCTATTTTTTCAACAGGAAAGGGGGAAAGGGAGGGGTAAGTGGAGGGACAACAGTGAAGGGTGAAACAGAAGCCCTCAGTGGGACGGACCAGGGGAAAGTGTTACTGGTCCCCCGGGGAGAAGCTCTCACTCAGGGCCTCCCAGATGTGCATGGCCCCCTGATGGGCCTGCCGAATGGCAGCCATGCACAGCTCCTCGTTGGCCCTGCCTAAGTGGTCAGCCTCTACCCCCCACCCTGGCAAGAAAGCCTCTCCCTTCCATTCGCATAAGTTGCATAAGCACGCAGCCACCATATGTGGGATGTTGTGCTCCCCAAGGTCCAGGCGGGCGAGGAGACATCTAAACCGTGCCTTTAAACCAAAGGCATCCTTGACCACCATGTGAGCCCTGCTCAGCATGGCATTAAATGCCCATCACGAGGGGTTGAAGTGGCCGGTGTATGGCTTCTTGAGCCATGGCTGCAGGGGATAGTCTGCATCTGCTACCAGGCAGACAGGCATGTCCACAACCCCGAACCTGATGTTGTGGTCGGGGAAGAAAGTTCCAGTGTGCAGCTTCTGGTACATACTTCCTGAAGACACATGCATTATGCTCCTTCCCTGACCACCCAACATATATGTCCGTGAAGTGGACCCGGTGGTCAGTCATGGCGGAGAGTGCTGTGGTGTCCTGAAGCAGGGCAACCAGATCAAGAAGAGAAAATGCTTTGCTGTCCCTCAGAGAGGTAGGCAAGCAAGCAGGGAAACCGGGAAAATGGTTGTACAGGGGAGTCCCTTTAAGCACGAGACTCAGGGTATGTCTACACTACCACCCTAGTTCAAACTAGGGTGGTTAATGTAGTCAATCGAAGTTGCAAATGAAGCCCGGGATTTAAATATCCCGGGCTTCATTTGCATCTTGCTGGGCGCCGCCATTTTTAAATCCCCGGTAGTTCGGACTCCGTGCCCGCGGCTACACGTGGCACGGAGTAGGTAGTTCGAATTAGGTAGTTCCACAAGGTGTAACGGTAGTTCAAATTAGAGAGCTAATTCGAACTACCTACTCCGTGCCGCGTGTAACCGCGGGCACGGAGTCCGAACTACCGGGGATTTAAAAATGGCGGTGCCCGGCAAGATGCAAATGTTTAAATCCCGGGCTTCATTTGCAACTTCGATTGACTACATTAACCACCCTACTTCAAAGTAGGGTGGTAGTATAGACATACCCTCAGATAGCCTTAAGCAGCAAACACAGGAAGCAACTACTGACCTGATGCCCTGCCTAAACTGATTCTGGCTGGCCTTGAATGTGATTCAGTGTCCAATCAGTGCGGATGCGCTATTTCGAAAAAGCTAAGCGCTATTTTGATATACGTTTTGTGTGCAGATGTGCTATTTCAAAATAAACTATTCCAGAAACTCTCTTCCAAAATAACTCTTCTATGTAGACATAGCCTATGAGTCCTTCCTCAGTAGAGCCCTTCAGCACAGGAGTGGTCATAGCTGCTGGGACCAGACTCTCTGCCTGTCTCGCTCCCTTCAATGCAGCTTGATAATGCCTGCTGGACAAAGCCTGCAGGGGGAAGAGAATGGGACTGTGCTGAAGAGTCGGAATCCAGAGGGCTCTATTTGGCAGGGGGCCTGCACGTACAGGGGCAGGGGGCCTGCTCCTCCCATGTCCCTGGTCCTTCAGCATTCCTGTTTCCTTCTTCTGCATTAGGGTGGGAGATGAGAATAGGCTTCAACTTCCATATGGTGAGTGCCCCCCCCCCTTGGTGTCTGTGGCTACATCTACACTGCAGCGCTATTTTGGGATACCAGAAGTATGCCGAAATAGCTATTCCACGTCTTTTGAGTGCACTCGTTATTTCAAAATAGATTTTGAAATAACAGGCGCGCTATTCTGGTGTTCCTGTAAACCCTTGTTCCATGAGGGTTAACGGACATTTCAGAATATTGCTTTATTTCAAAGACTGATGCTGTGTACGCAGTAATAGTGCACCCATTATTTTGAAATCTATTTCAAAATAACAAGCACGTGCAAAAGATGCAGATGTTGTGTAGACAGTGTCAAATTGAAATAAGCTATTTTGAAATTACCTCAAAATAATCTACGCAATTTATGTTGTGCAAATTGCATAGCTTATTTCAAGGTAAGTGTGCGGTGGAGATGCACCCTGCGTGTCCTGGGGACTTTCCTTCCTTCCTGGCCTTTCTGAATACCAGCACTCCACTCCCACAACACACTTGCTGCCCTTTATTTTCCATTTATTATGGAATTCTTTCCTGTTTTCAAACATATTAAATCCTAATATATTCCCAGGAAACTAAATAACTGAAAATAAAGGGCTAATTTAGGATTCCTAAATTTCTCCAAGGTCCATCACAGATTGTAATTTTTGCTTCATGGCTTTACTTGTCTTCTGGGAGAGTGAGATAACCACTCTAAATCCTTATTCAGTCCATTTTCCTTACTCTATCCTAATTTGATTGTGTTTTATTTGCTGTTTCTGTCTGTAGTCTAGTTTTGAAGTTTTTTGTAGAAGGATGGCTACTTTTAAATCCGTTAGGGTATGTCTACACAACAAAGTTAATTTGAAATAACAGCAGTTATTTCGAATGAACTTCAATAGCGTCTACACATGCAAACCTCTATTTCGAATTTAATTCAAAATAGCGGAGCGCTTATTTCAAATTTGGTAAACCTCATTCTACGAGGAATAATGCCAAATTCAAAATAGCTATTTTGAATTAAGTATTGTGTAGGCACTTAATTCGAAATGGGGGCCTCCAGCCCTTCTCAGTTTCCCTTGGTGGCCACTCTGAGCACAAACAGGAAAACTCTTCTCCTTTCCTCCAGTCCCGGGGCCCTAAAAGGGGTAAAGTCTGGCCACTGGGCACATGCCAGAGCCAGGCCTGCCAGCAGCCACAGACTCTCACCTAGTGGCCGCACAATGGCAGCCAGTGGCAGCCAGCCAACCCCCGCCCAGTCCCCTAGCATCCAGGGGCCAGCCAGGGGCCGTAGATGGCACGCGCCCACCTGGACTGGGGCGGAAGTCATGGACCTCACCGAGGTGTGGGGGAAGGCCCCAAATGTCCATGATCTCCACACCAGTCAGAGGAATGCCACTGTCTATGGTCGCATAGCAGCCACCATGGCCCGCAAGGGACACAGGCGCACCCAGGACCAGGTGTGCCTGAAAGTTAAGGAGCTGCAGCAGGCATACACAAGGGCCACCAGGGGTGGTACCACAGCAGAGGCTGCCACCTGCCCCTACTTCCCTTCCCTCGACCGAATTCTGGGGAGTGGGGCAGTCCACGCCAGCCCAGGGGGCAGCGAGCCGGGAACTGAGAGCCCTGACCCAGGTGCAGCAGAGGGGCCACCACCAGCTGTCCCGGCACTGGAGTCGGCAGGGTCGTCTGGGAAGGCCATACCAGGTAAGTGCCAGCATTGTCCCCTACCCGGGGGGGGGGGGGGGGGAGATGGAGAGGGAGACCAGGGAACAACCGCGTGGGCCATGTCTCCCACGGATCACGCAGCCACCTGTGCATGTGTGGGCATGTGCCATGCCACCCTTGGGCAGATGGCTCCAGCTGCATGCTACACAGGAGATGTGGCCCGATAGCCACATGTGTCTGTGAAGAGACCCGACACGCTCCCCACCTCGGGGCGGGACACAGCAGGACGTCTTCCCTTCACACGCCCCCTCTACACAGGGGCAGGGGATATCTCCCCCCCACCCTGGCCACATTATACACAGCACAGGGGCATGGGTGCATCTCGGGGCAGCTCCCCCTCCTGGGCAGAGCCGGACATGCCAACCATGGCCTCTGTGCAAGCACATCGGCTCTGACAGTGCAGGGCACAGTCGCCCTCACCTCGCAGGGGGTGCTGGGCATCATCCACTGTGTCCCCAGGGAGAACTGACCACTTCTCCACCCGCCGTGCTGGGAGACATGTGGCTTGGCAAGACCCCCCAACCGTGAGCCCTGAGCTTCCCCTTCCCCTTCTTCCCCTTGCTTCCCTCTTCCAGCTCCCTCCTCCCAGTTTTCCCCCTCTTCTCTCCCACCCTCTCTCCTGCCCTCTCTCCCCCATCTCCCCAGTTGTGTTAAATAAAGACAGTTTCTATTTTTGAAAATACATGTATTTTATTTGACATCAGGAAGGGGGGGGGGCTAGGGAAGGGTAAGTGGAAGGATGAGAGGGAGAAATGGAGTACAAGCCCCCAGTGGGGCAGACTGGGGAGACTGTTAGCGCTCCTCAGGGTGGAAGCTCTCCCGCAGGGCCCCCTGGATCCTGACAGCCCCTTGATGGTCCTTCCGGATGGCAGCCTACAGACAGTGCAGCCAGGCTGCTGGCAACGTGTCCATGAGATGCAGCACAGTCCCCAGGGGCAGGTCTGGTTCCATGTAGCAGAGTGCCATGGTGTCCCAAGTGCGGGCAAGCAGAGCACTCTCTGACACAAATGCTTTGCTGTCCCTCAGCGAGGTAGACCAGCAAGCAGAGAAACCTGAGAACTGTCTGTCCAGGATGGGGGGGTCAGGTCCCTTTAAGCACAGACCTCGGATAGCCTTAGGCAGCAGCCCCACACACTAAGTCCGACCCTGATGCCCTGCTGGCGCTGGTTCCGGCCAGCCTTACCTTCGATTCAGGGTCCACTCAATGTGGACATGCTATTTCGAATTAGAAAAACACCATTTCAATTTAGTTTTTGTGTCTAGATGCGTTATTTTGAATTAGCTTAATTTGAATTAACTAATTTGAAATAAGTTAATTCGAAATAGCGCTGTAGTGTAGACATACCCTCACTGAGTACCCAGGGAGGTTAAAATATTCTCTTATTTGTATGTGTGTTAACTTTCTTAATGTCTGATTTGTGTCCCAGGCCACTGCTTCCAGCAGCTCCCTTTGGCTGCAAATGGCAAAACACAGCCAATGGCAGCTACAAGGCTCCATGGCTGCGGAGCTGGTAAGTAAACAAACTGGAGCAGCCTGGTAGCGGCTTTCTCAAGGTGGGTCCACAGACCATTTTGAAAGACACTGCTGTAGACAATGGATAGATGATATGTCCTGCATGGAAGCCAGAGACATGTAAGCAAGAATAGAGGTCAGTAGGTTTCTGGTATAGGGTGGTATTTATGTAACTATCATTTATTTGTACTGTAGTGTCCAGAAAGTGGCTCTTTTGTGTGGATTGGTCCATACTGAGATTGATGGTGGGGTGGAAATTGTTGAAATCCCAGTGGAGTTTTTCAAGGGCCTCCTTCCTGTATGTCCAATGTAGCACAAGTAGAGGATTGGTGCTGGGGTACAAGAGCTGGGGAAGTATTGTTCTAGATCAGCCATAAAAATGTTGGTATAATGTGGAACCATGCAAGTACCCCTAGCAGGGCTGCTGACTTAAAGGTATAAATTGTCCCCAAATTTGAAATGGTTGTGGGTGAGGACAAAGTCACATAGCTCAGTCACCAGGTATGGCGTGGCATCATCAGGGATACAGTTCTTGACAACTTGTAGTACATTCTCATGTGGAGTAATGGTGTAGAGAGCTTCTACATCCATGGTGGTCAGGATGATGTTTCAGGAAGATCACTGATGCATTGGAGTGGTGTCTTGAAGATAGCTAGGAGTGCTGATAGCATAGGAGAGACTCTGAGGAGAAAGTCCACATAGCTGGTCAACCGGCTATAGGAGTGTTAATGCCTGAAGTAATGAGGCATCCAGAATTTCCAGGTTTATGGATCTCAGATAGTAGATAGAAGACTACTGGTCTTCTAGGGTGTATCTGTGTAAATTTAGTCCCATGCTATTGCAGGGAGTTTCTCGAGCAAATAATTTATTTTGTTAATCCTCAGGGGAATCAGAGGGTAGTGGCTTGCAGAATGTCATGTGGGAGAGTTGCCTGATACCTCCTGTTCATAATCTGACATAGTCATTATGACTACAGCACCTTCTTTCTCAGCCTTTTAGATTATGATGTCAGAGGTGTTTTTGAGGCAGTAGACAGTGTTGTGTTCTGTATGACTGTGGTTATGGGACAAGTGGTGGTATCTGTTCACGATTTCAGCCTGTGCATGTCTGTGTAAAAGTCTAGACTGTCATTTCAACTGTCAGGAGTCCACGCAGAATTCTTCTGTGGGGACATTGGTGGTAGAATCTTCATGTTCTGAGGAGATCCCAAGAACTTCTTCAAGAGATCCCTGAAATAGTCTCAGTATCAGACAATAATGACTAGGCAGGCAAGAGAGGCAGCGAGACTGAGCTTTAGTGGTCAGCTGAATTAGGATGTGAGGATATGGCTCAATGCCTCCATTCACGGTAAGTAGATAGTAAGGATGTAAAAGTGTAACCCTTTAAACAGTTACTCGATAAGCATCGGCTTACTGTATCCATTACAGCTACATGCTGGCTCCTTGGGGAGGCCCCTGCTGGCCCTGTTCCCAGGGAGCCAGCTTCACTGGGGGATTTGCAGTATAAAGTTTATTATATATATATGCTTTATACTGCAAAGTCTGCAGCAGGTGTAACCATATAACTGGTAGGATTTTTAGTGGTTACAAGGTTACATTTTTAAACAACTTTTTACATCCCTAGTAGATAGTGCCCCAGGGAGGTCCTGGAACAGATTCCCTTACAATATCAAATTAGTAGCCAGGTTGTCTCAGTGGTGCCCCTTAATGCCCTGACTAGGGCACTGTTTAGCCTGCTGTGGATCTCAGTGGTCATTTGTGGATTCATCAGCAGGATCCCGTACTACCGTACTACTGTTCCTGACTTGTCTCCATGTGTCTTATTCGGACTATCGAGTCCTAATTGTCCTATTCTCCAAACGGCTCATCTAGGTAGCAAGCTGCTTTAGGCTCTGAGTTTTGAACCAAGCTTTTCTCATGTAGGAAGTGGCAGATCTCTGCTGGTCAGCCTATCACATGGTGATAAAACTCTTACTTCTATCTTTGGATTGCTAAATGGGTTTTTAAAAATTATTTATTGGGAGAAATCAGTATTTTAGCAACTGTAAATTTTATCAATGAATCTTCCAGCCACAATCTCTCCTGCAGAAAAAGTAAGTTTTTGAGTGCCTCACTAGTAACATAAATTTATTCCATCCAGTATTGCAACCAAATATTATATAAAATTAACAAAACAAAAACACATAGGAAACAGGGCTTTAAATAATACAAAGCTACAGAAGAATGTAAACACTCATGGGACAGGTGGCTCTCATATAAGACAGATTATGGTACTTGTAATGCTAATTTGCACATGGGATGGACATCACATGCACAAAAAATTAATGTGGCCCCAGTGTCCCAGAGTATACACAGAAGGTACTGAGAACCGGCTGCTCCACTTACAGGTTTTTTTTTATCACTTCTGAATTGCATTTTAATAGTACATTTTTCTTTTGTTGAGACATGAAAGAAAATTGGCTCTCTCAGGGGAGTGGATGGCTGAGAAGACAAGGCTAGAAGTTTAAGGATTTGCCCATATATGCATGGAATTTAGTTTAGCCATAACATTCACAATTCAATGAGCATACAGTGTTTGTAAAGCCTATATACTAAACAGATTTTAATTTTTTGTAAAATACCATTTATTGAGAAAAGTGGAGGATAAACTAAATGAAAATGATGTTCAGAGTCTACTATCTTAAATTACAACCCTATAGACAGATCTTTTAAAAGACTGTAGTTTTAATTTAGATCACTGTTCAACTCTGCCTTTTTTTTTTCTTTTTTTTTGCAAATAGTCTCAGAGTAACTCAGATTTTATGAATCTTGATTTTCAGCTCAAAACAATATTTGGATTATGTGAGAAATGATACACAATAGAACATGTATGTAAGTAAGTATCATAAATGCCTATTTCTTATGCTGTGTTCTACTGAATATCTGAAAACAGATAAGTGCATATATTGATGTGCGTGACATTAACTACACGCTCTCTGGAGTATGTCTCTGTACTTGGAAATTATTAATAATATTTATTAGTTTTTGAGTAATAGTGTAGATAGATAGAATGGCATAAAATAAACTGTCGCTTGTACTGTTCTCTTTATGTCTCCATCTCCGTAATCAGATCCTTAGTGTGGTTCCTTGACCCATGTCACTCAGAATGTAGGATGATATATATTTGAAAAATTGAAGTCCTCCTACATTCAGCAAGAATCTCTGATATTCGTTGTGTATTCATTTCAGTAAAGAATGTGATTTTAAAATACTCTGTATCTGTTTTAAAACAGAATAGCTAAAGTATATCTTGGGAATTATATATAAAAATTTGATCAACATTTCAGAAAAATTTGCTCAAAACTTCAGAAAAATTATAGTATAGATCAGGAGTGGGCAAGAGGCTGCCAGCGGGCTGGATCCAGCCACCTTGCCAAAACCCTTAGGAAGAGAGAAGCTCATGCTTTAAAAAGCATCTGCTCTCAATTCTGGACTGCTAGACAGGGAGGAGGAAGACTTTGCACGCTGCTCCCACCCCAGCAAAATTTCTCAGATCCCATTGACTAATTTCTGGCCAATGGGAGCTGAGAAATTTTGCTTGGGGCAGGGGCAGGGGAAGCGCGTGAAGCCAGCTCCTTTCCCTCCCTCTCCCCCCTCATACCCAGAGCAGAGCCATGTGGAGCAGTTTGAGACTGCAGCTCAGGTTCCTGCAGGGCTGCTGGCTGGGAGCCACCTAGGTAAGCACCTCCCAGCTAGAGTCTGCCTCTGGAACCTCACCCCTCTCTCCCCTGCAACTACCTGCCCTAGTCCATCATTCAGACCCTCTGTACCCCTTTCCCCCTTCTGCCAGGTCACAACTCCCTCACAGACCCTGTACCTCTTCCTACACCCCTCCCTCAGTCCAGAATCCTCTCTGGCACCCACACCCCCTCCCTGACCTTGCAACTCATTCCCCTGCTCCAGGTCACCACCCAAACTCTTTGCACCCCCTTCATGCAGGTCATGACTCCCGCCCAGATACTGCACTCCCTGCTAGAGCCTCTTCCCCAGTCTAGAATCCTCTCCTGCACCCTTACCCCCTCCTGGACCCTGCACCTCAAGCCCTTATCTCAGATCGTAACACTCTCCTTCACCCAAACTCCCTCTCAGACCCCACGTCCCCGCCTGCAACCCAGTCCCCTACACCAAGCTCCCTTGTGCACCCAACCTTCATCCCAGACCCCGTACCACTTTCATAGAAATGCAGTCCTTGACCACTTGCCAAAATCTTGGAGTGGCCACCCATTAAAAATTGTTGCCCACCCCTGATATAGACTGATACAGAAATTTGTAGCTTCATGTATACTTTTAACATAGCTGCTCACAAAATCAGCAATAACATATATTCTGAACTTGGTAGAAAAGGGGAGAGGTTGACAAAGAAAGGAAAACATCTAGAGAACACTAAATCCAGACAGAGAGATCAATGCCAGTTAACTGCACAAGTGTAGACTTGATAGGTCTATGCAAGCAAAGATCTAAAGAACTTGTTCCAGCAGTATCTTAAATCGGGCTCCCAGCCTCCTGATGTGACTAAGATGGAACTCCACAAGATCTTGAATGTTTCCCATAACTAAAGGTAGTGGTAGCAGAATGGAGCTGGAGTCAGCTCTCTCTTGGTAATCATATTGTGATAGGTTGGCACTCATTTCCCACATGCACCCCCGCTCTGGCCAGGTGCGTGTACCTACACTCTCTCTGTTTGACAGATGAAAGCCCCTTTGTCAGTGTGTGAATCACAGACCCCTCTGGAGTACACATATAACAGTGGCCCATCTCAGTTCCCTCAGTCTATTCTGTTTCCCCACTCTGAGAGAAAGTGGTGCCCCTAGGCTTCCCCTTCTGGAGACAATGTCTTTGACCTTTATTTCAGAGACACATCACAGTCCACAATAACTGTCCACATGGAGCTATTCACAGTAATGCTTCTCTCTCAGCCAGCTAGTATCCTGATTAGCACAGCTTGACATCTCCAGAGGAACTGACCACAGGATGGGGATCAAACAAAGCTCCTGCAAGGCCCTGAGTAAGCAGGAAGGAAAGCTCTTCATGCAGGAAAGCCTGGAAGTGATCTTGACTACAACAAGGAGGAAAATGAGGAAAGATATGTAAGCTGGGCGAGATGCTGAATAATAGAAAAGGAGACTGGCTGAAAAAGAGTCCCAAACAGGGTGAAAGCTTTTGTTTCAGTTAAAGAGAGGTTTTTTTGAACTTATATTTGGACAATTGTGAACCTTGAATGGGTGCACTAAAGACTAAGACCTAACCAAAGGGCCAAGTTACCTAACAGAGAAACCACCATCCAGCAATGGAAACACTAGCCTAGTGAGGAGCTGTGACTCCATGCCTGCTTAAAAGGGGCTTATTGCGGTGAGTGGACTTGGTAGACTGTTCAACAGTCAAATACTCAGTGACCTGGCAGCAACAGAATATGGGCCTGATCTCTGATGTCAGGAATCCTTCATACTTTATCCTCACTTCTGAGAAAAGTGTGCTGCATTTCTACATCAACTACAGGAAGATAGTTTGTCATGGGTGTTGCACTGTACAGTACCATCTGGCACATGCAAATTAATTATTTTTTTAATAAAGAACTTTATGAATTTTTAGTCCTCAAAGTTGGGGCCAAATCTGAAGTTATTCTTCCACCCTTCAGATGTGCCCTCCTTGGGACACTGAGGGTATGTCTACACTGCATGCATATTTTGAAATAAGTCATTCTGGAATAGTTATTCCGAAATAGCTTATTTCGAAATAGCATGTCTACACTGCAGGGAAACCTCAAAATTAGTCTGAGGCAGGCTTCCCTAATGTAGACATGCTATCTCAATTTAGAGTCGCAGGAGCACTGTGGAAGAATCACTTAGAATAGCCCTGGTGAGGAGCTATTTTGCAATAGCAGCAGTGGAGTGTCTACATGCACCTTATTTCAAAACAGCTATTTCAGAATAGACCTTATTCCTCACAGAATGAGGTTTACAGATTTTGGAATAAGCCGTCCGTTATTTCTAAATTATTTTGAAATAATAGAATAGCTATGTAAACACTCGCATTGTTATTTCTAAATAACACTTATCTCAAAATAACGGTGCAAGATAGATGCATCCTAAGTACTATCACCAGTGTTAACATCCCATTCTGCTTTTCACTCAGAGAAGGTAGGAAGCTCTGTGGCTGTTCTCACCTTAATATAACTGTGCAGGAATAGCCATAACTTGTCCCATAATGATGCATGTTATAACTAGATGTATTTACAAAATAAGGACAGTATAATCCATTTGACATATCAGCTACGTCTAGACTGGCATGATTTTCCACAAATGCTTTTAACGGAAAAGTTTTTCCATTAAAGTATTTGTGGAAAAGAGCGTCTAGATTGGCACGGACACTTTTCCGCAAAACCACTTTCTGCGGAAAAGCGTCCGTGCCATTCTAGACGCGGTTTTGCGCAAGAAAGCCCCAATCGCCATTTTAGCCATCGAGGCTTTTTTGCACAAAACAGTTTACAGCTGTCTACACTGACCCTTTTGCGCAAAAGCATTTCCGGAAAAGGGCTTTTGCCCGAATGGGAACATCAAAGCATTTGCACAAGAAGCACTGATTTCGGACAGTAGAACGTCAGTGCTTTTGCGCAAAATCAAGCAGCCAATGTAGACAGCTGGCAAGTTTTTCTGCAAAAGCAGCCACTTTTGCAGAAAAACTTGCCAGTCTAGATGCAGCCATCTAGTCTGGGTACCAGTTACACTGGAAAAAAATGTATAGTGGAGTGCTGATGATATAAACTATTGGGCTGTGTCTACACTGCACCCCTTTTCCGGAAAAGGGATGCAGATGAGACAAGTAGGAATTGCAAATGAAGCGGGGAATTTAAATATCCCCCGCTTCATTTGCATAAACATGGGTGCCGCTTTTTTCCAGCTCGGGGCTTTGCTGGAAAAAAGTGCCAGTCTAGACGGGATCTTTCGGAAAATAAAGCCTTTTCCGAAAGGTCCCTTATTCCTGATTTTAAGAGCAATAAGGGACCTTTCGGAAAAGGTTTTATTTTCCAAAAGATCCCGTCTAGACTGGCGCTTTTCTCCGGCAAAGCCCCGAGCTGGAAAAAAGCGGCAGCCATGTTTATACAAATGAAGCGGAGGTTATTTAAATCCCCCGCTTCATTTGCAATTCCGACTTTTCTCATCTGCATCCCTTTTCCGGAAAAGGGGTGCAGTGTAGACGCAGCCTTGGTGTTTGCTATTACTACTTCAAGTCAGGAGGTGCGGCAGTACTCCTAACTCCAGCACCACTGCTGGCTTCTTTCAATGAGATACCATTTGATAAGTAACTTATTCAGCATTCATAATTTTATTCTACACTAAATGTGTATCCAATTCAGAGATGTGCTTATTATATAAATTATTTTGTGTTCTGATGTCTGAATCTAGAAATCCTCTGGTCATTTTTGTTTAATCAAGGTCTGCAATGGAGTAAGGTAGAGGGAAAAAAGCATAGCTGCCTACTTGTATGAAACAAAAGCAACAGAAATCTCTTTTGCAGACAAAATTCTAGAACTTCTTAATTATACACAGACTTATTATCTACATCCCCAGTGTTATAAAGTACCAGAACTTCATTAGAAAAATTAAGATAGAAAAATGAAGGCACCACTTTGTAAATTTCCACTGGAAATTAGCTGGAAGAAGCAGAGGAATACTGGATCAAAAGAGGGTAATCATGCTTAACTGTGCCCTAGAGCACCCGCATGTATAATACGATTTACACAGTAACTACCTCTCCTATTACAGCTTGTTTGGAGTATTCTGTGTTAATGGGGTTAGCTAATTTAGTATTTTAACTTAAAAAGACTCTGCTGATTAATAAATGTTGCACACTGTGCTAGTAATTAAAATAAATGGAAGAGTTACAAATAGAAGTTGAATTGTTAAGGATACATTATCTGAAAATATATGATAATCCCTGTTTATCATAATACAATAACAGTCCAGAAAATATGCAAATTGCTAAAGTTGCAAAGCATTTGAAAAAGCAGACATAATTTGAAAAAAGTTTTGAGATGTGTAAGATCTGTGTGACAAATACAGTGATTATTTTCGTTGTAACTCAGAAATACAGTGAATTGTATCATCCAGAAATAAGACATTAAAATAATTATTTATTTAAGAAAAAATCCTACTCAAGCATTTAGCTGAATGCAAAATAAAATGTTCTTTAAATGTTGTTACCATTTATCCAACTCCCGACCCTCACATTCTATAGAGACAGTGCCTATCTATCTAGGTCACAAATTTTTCCATAATCTTTCCCCAAAGAGGGTGTGATGGACTGTCTGCCCCACACTGGCCCTTGAAAAGTGAAACCCCAGCTGAGGGCTGGAGCTGTGGACTCAGCAGCTGTGGCAGCTAACGCCAATTAGGGCCCAGCTGAGGGCAGTATAAATACTGTAAAGGTTCCTGGAGGGAGTAAAGTCTAACTCACTCTTGCTCTAGCTGCAGAGCAGGAGAGACCTGGCTGCCAAAGAAGCTAGAGGCTTCCTGATTCAGAGCAGGGCTGGGGAAAGGCAGGCAGAGCTGGGGAGCTTTGGCCAAGCAAACTCCCAGGCTGCAGGACCTGAGGCAAGACCCGAGGTTACTAGAGCTGATGGAAAGCAGCCAAGGCAGGGGAAGGCAACAGGTCCACACCCCCCTTGCCAATTATCAGTGGCCACTGCAGTTTGCCCCTGTGGCAGAAGCTAGATGAAGACTGGCAGTGGGTCACTGAGGCAAGGTGGGTATAGAGGGTTGGAAGTTTCTGGAGAGGGAGGACCCCTGAGCATGGGGACACTGCAGCAGGGCATTACCCAGGTGGAAGGATGCCATGGTCTAGGAGGGATGTGGGTCTTAACACACAGTGGTGGAGAATAACTACCAACAGCCAAGACACTGGCCAGAAGGGGGCATCCAGCACTGCAGAGCCAATTCCCAGGGTGATCAGTAGGAGGCACTATGATGGTGAGTCCCACTCTATTACAGGAGAGTTAAAGCAGAAGTTAGTAGTTGGACAGTTGCTCACTTTGAAACTTTTTTAGCAAAAAATGTAATGGATAAGAAGAACAGAAGGAATTCATCCTCTTGGAAAGAGTACTAGCCATTTCCCTTAAAAGCAGACCACGCCACTAGCGTTCATTGTTCAGGAAAGACCTAGCTAGATAGTGGAATTTGACCCCACCAAATAATTCCTTAATCTTGGTAAGAAAGATGAATTCAGCAAAGCAAGATGGAACATTCAGAACTATAATTACACTGACAGCAAAGTATCAAAGGGGTAGCCGTGTTAGTCTACCACAGTAACTCTAACTCAGGAACCAATCCCTGCAACAAACCTCGGTGCCAACTCTGCCCACATATCTACATCAGCGACACCATCACAGGACCTAACCAGATCAGCCACACAATCACTGGTTCATTCACCTGCACATCTATTTGCTATCATGTGCCAGCAATGCCCCCCTGCTATACACAGCGGCCAAACTGGACAGTCCCTACGTAAAAGAATAAACTGACATAAATTGACATAAATCAGATATTAGGAATGGCAATATACAAAAACCCGTAGGAGAACACTTGAATCTCCCTGGACAGGACACACAGTAGCAGATTTAAAGGTAGCCATCCTGCAGCAAAAACACTTTTAAGACCGGACTTCAGAGAGAAACTGCTGAGCTACAGTTCATCTGCAAATTCAACACCATCAATTTAGGATTAAACAAAGACTAAATGGCTAGCCAACTACAAAAGCAGTTTCTCCTCTCCACTACATGCAACTGACGAAGTGGGTCTTTGCCCACGAAAGCTTATGCTCCAATACATCTGTTAGTTTATAAGGTGCCACAGGACTCCTTGTCACACTGATAGCAAAAAATGTTGAAAAGAGAGGTCACGGGGTTAATTTGTCTTACCCCTCAGAATTTCCCCTCTTAATATCCACATTTCCATATCAAATGCTGTGAAGGAGCCACTTCCACCATGACTTGATAGGTCTCATTTACACAAGTATCCTCTTTCTTTTGTAGTCCTTACATATGTACCCATGCCTCTGTGAACTTCACTCCAATTCATCTGAGTGCAGTAACAATAGCTAGTTTTACGCAGTCTTTACATACTTAACTGGATGTTGCAATATAAAGCCAGCATTTAATACCTCATTTTTATATCAAAAGCTACATATGGGACAGTTCCAGCCCACTTAATTAGCCTTATTAGCACCGGTACCTTTTTCCCAATTCTTTTTCTGTTATAAATTCTGGGTTTCTGCTATCCCTATCCCGCTTATCTGATGAAGTAGGTTTTGCTCATCATACTATACATATTTTTGTAGGTCTCTAAAGGCATGTCTACACAGCAGGGCTAAAGCTGAAATAAGGTACGCAACTTTAGCTACGTCAAGGTACGTTAAGTCAAATAGCTTATTTCGGCTTTTGGCGCTGACTACATCGCAGGAAATCTGAGGGAGAGCACTATTCCTTCAATTTCCCTTACTTCCCGTAAAATGAGGGTTACAGGAGTTGGAGTAAGAAGTCCTCTAGCTTGACAGTATCTCACCATTATGTTGAAATAACCACTTGATGTACAGACTATGTTATTCTGAATAATGTCAGTTATTCCAAAATAATGGCGCTGTCTAGACATAGCCTAAGGTTGGTATTACATGCTAAGAGTTCTAAAACTATTTGTTCCAGCAGGTGATGTCTCATGCCAGACGCTAATCTGTAAAGTGGGTGTTCCAATTTCCAACTCTTAGCCAAGTGGAAAGTAAAATCACTCCATCTTTATAAAAAGGAAAAGCATTATTTTGGTAGGTGGGAGGGAAAGAGAGAAGGAGAGGGACATCTTCTACTTTATGGGGAGCTATATGGGCAGGGCCGGATTAAGGGGCGGGCTAGCCGGGCAGATGCCTGGGGCGCCAACCTATGGGGGGCTCCTGATTGCAGCTGTAAGATGCGCGGTGCCCCTTTCAGCCTGGGGCCGGGGGCCACGTGGCACCTGATTACAGCTGTGACGGGCGCTGTGCATGTGGGGAGCAGGGGCTGTGCATGCACCGTGAGCCTGGGGCACAGCCGCACATGCGCCACGCACCCGCTGCCCGGGGTGCAAGAATGGCTTGAGCCGGCACTTTTGTGATATACTTCAGAAACAATTATCAAGAAAGTCATTCTTATTATATGTCTTTCTATAGGTTTGTATGGAACACTTAATTTAACAAAACAAGGTCTCTGTCCTGAGCAGTTTACAATTTAAATAAGAACACAGAGCTGTTAAATATGACATTTCATTTTGTCAGACATGAAAGGTTTCTGAAATCAGCGGAATAAGCAAATGTTCTCATAAAAATATAAGAAAAAATAAGGAACTTACTTATTGTCATTTATGCGGTTTCTCCATTCCTCTCTTTTAATCTCCTCTCTAGCCTTCTCAAGTGAATTGATTGATGTTGCCACTCGCAAGGTTGGTTCCAAAGGTTTGTAGCGTTGTTGCAATACTTCAGCAGTATCACGGAAGGGCCCCTGATAGGTATAGGATAAGGTAAATGTTTGTTTTTCTTTTGTATGTATTATTATTTGTGACATATCTCTGATGAAAGAAGGTGCAAAGTAGCTGGGACAGTGGCAAGATTTTTTTCCAAAATGATTAATTAAAGCAGTTCATCCTGATAGTTGTAGACAACATGATGGTTGATAATATGCTCTAAAACCCTAGCTAGGGAATGAGAAATGTGCACTGGTAGAATTCTTTAAGAATTAATGTATATCTTTCACAGAAAAAAGAGGCACTTTGGGCACATCTACACAGCAGGGCTAAACTCAAAATAAACTATGCAACTTGATATATGTTAATTGCATAGCTTAAGTCAAAATAGCTTATTTCAACTTTTGGCACTGTGTAAGCAGCAGTTATTTCAAAATACAACACTCTTCCCCCTACTCTTCACGAAGTGAGGTTTACAGAAGCTGGAGTAAGAAGCCTGTTATTTTGAATTCATTTAGAAATAATGGGCTTGCTATGTAGATGCACATTACATTATTTCAGAATAAATGATGTTGTTCCAAAATAATGCTGCTGTGTAGACATAGCCTTCTAGAATTGTTTAGGAATACTTAGTTTTGTTTTGTTAAGATATGTAACTTTGGTTACATCAATTGCGTAGTTGAAGTTGAAATAGCTTAATTTGGCTTTTGGTGCTGTCTATATAGCAAGAAGTCTAAGGAAGAACATTCTCGAAATTCCCTTAATCCTCTTAAAATGAGGGTTACAGGAGTCAGAGTAAGAAGTCCTCCATCTCAACATTATTTCAAAATAATGTCAGTTATTCTGAAATAATGCTGCTATGCAGACATACCTATGAGAGCAGAGACACTTTGAAAGGATTCAAAAAATGATTATAGAACTAACTCTTCTAGTAAAATTGCAGACAAGACATATTAAAAAGGTGTATTTTGCTTAAAGCCTTTTTTCTAAAAAATTAAAGTTGACATTTATTTATATATTTATTTAATTTCAAGGCACCACAAAAATCTATAGACCTATAGTTTAGTTTCTTGACAATTTTGTGTATTTTATTTGAAAATGTGTAACCATATTGTTTAATAAGTACCATTTAATGATACAGGACTATAGCAGCAGAAAATTCTTTGCAGAACTGAAAAAGTGACTTACACTATATCTTGGTTTTAGTAGTAGCCAGTAGAAACTCATTTGGAGTGTAATTAATACCATATTAAACTCAGTACAAATTAGTGACAGCTCAGACCTTAGCAATGTTGCTAATCAAATCTTATTTTCTTTATATTGTTGTTGAGCTTTCACTAAGTAGGAAAACCTTCTGAAAATATGAATGAACAAACAATCCTGATCACGTCCCTTTTTCTTAAAGATCTCCTTCTTTAAATAGGTTATCACTAACAAGTCACAGCTGGAGTTACTGCAAGCAGTGAGTGAAGACTGTGGGGCTAATAAAAAGAAATGATTCACGCCTCATTTATGTTCACTTATGTTTTACATTAATAGAAACCAATAATAGGAACCAGTTACCATAAAAGTCATGGACCGTAAATAACACAAATGGCAAATAAGTATCATCTAGTACTTTTCACAGCTGGACAGGAGGATTGCTATATTTGAAAGTAGTTAATGGATTTTTATTGGAACTTTACTTTTTAAAGGCACAGAACCATGTTTGTCAAGTCCCTTTTAAAGATTTTAAGGAACAAGCAACCATAATCTTTATGCTTTTGGCAAGCTTTCTCTGTACCTACTTCCAAAAAGTTTATACACAGAATAAATCTATTTTACTGGGACTGCTATAGCTCTTCTAAAGATCATACAAAAAAAAAAGTTTTAGGCTGCAAGGGAATAATAAGTACAAAAGTAATTTACTGAAAATAGTAGAGGCAGTCCCCGGGTTACGTACAAGATAGGGACTATAGGTTTGTTCTTAAGTTGAATTTGTATGTAAGTCGGAACCGGCTCCAGATTCAGCTGCTGCCACTGAAACTGACCAGGGGCTGACTACAGGAAGTCGGAGGCAGAGTTGCTCTGCCCCCAGCTTCCTGGAATCAGCCTAATCAGTTTCAACAGCTCCTGAATCTGGAGCCTGGGACAGAACAGCTGGGGCGCTGCCCGGTAGGTTCCCACAGGACCAACCCGGCAGCACCCCAGCTGCTCTACCCGAGGCGTCCCACAACAAAAGTCTGGTCTGCTGGGGGAGGGGGCCACACTAGCTGCACCCCCTCCCCTCCCAGCAGACCAGGGAGACCCGAGCAAAGCCGCACAGGCGGAGGGACCCCGCTGCCCGTACGGCTTTGCTCCTGTCTCCCTGGGGTTCTGGGGGGAGTTCCCCCAGCACCCCAGGGAGACCTGAGCAAAGCCGCACAGGCAGAGGGACCCCGCCGCCCGTGTGGCTTTGCTCCTTTGCCCCCGAGCAAAGCCGCACAGGCGGCGGGATGCCGCCTGTGTGGCTTTGCTCCTGTCTCCCTGGTCTGCTGGGGGGGTCCAGCAAAGCCGCTGGACCCCCCCAGCAGACCAGGGACACCCAAGCAAAGCCGCCCAGGCGGCGGGGGTCCCGCTGCCTGGGCGGCTTTGCTCCCGGGCAAACGAGCAAAGCCGCCCAGGCGGCGGCTTTGCTCAGGTATCCCTGGTCTGCTGGGGGGGTCCAGCGGCTTTGCTGGACCCCCCCCAGCAGACCAGGAAGACTGGGAGAAGCTTTTCTCGCTCCGGAGGTCACGGGCGGCGACCCGCCGCCCGTGAGCTCCGGGGCGAAAAAAGCCCCATTCGTAAGTGCGGATCTTACATAAGTCGGATCGGTGTAAGTCGGGGACTGCCTGTAAATGTTGTTTGCCTCTATCTGTCCAGTCATAGAGAGATGTAGAAAACAGTTTTAAACATTTAGAGCATGTCTACACTGGAGAGTTATTTCAAAATAACTTCCCTTACTTTGAAATAACAAGGAGAGAGTCCACATTATCAAGCCTGTTATTTCAAAATAATGGCCTTGTTATTTTGAAATAATAACTCCTGCTTGTGAAGAGGAATAAGCTTATTTCAAAATAGGAATTTCAGGAATTATTATTTTGAAATAATTTATTTCAAAATAACCTGTTAGTGTAGACATGCCTACTATTCTTTCTGTACTACAAAATGTTTGCATAAAGTAGATATATGACTGAAAGGAGAAGAAAAGTGTCAAGTGACCTGGTTGGTGTTGCTATGTAAATAAAATAACCTGTGCAAAGCATAGATGCATGAACTACAGTGATAAACACAAACAATTGACACAGTCTTTCTTTTTTATCATGAATTCCTCACTTGTGTTCCAGTGAGTAACTGCTGAAACAGATGATCAAAATAGGCTTTTTCCATCTTTAATTCATCTTCCACCTTTTCCTTTGTTTATATTTTGAATGAAATTAACAGAGTAGTATTTACCGATGGAAGTAAAAAAGTGTAACTGTGCACTTAATAAAATAATGCTTTGTCATTAGAAACATTTAATATTTTAAAATAATATTTTGCTTTCATTTATAATCTGCAGATTTGCCATTTCCACTGAATCACATATTTGGAGGAAGCTTATAAGCCTGGAGATAAACATTTTAGAAACATCTAATACAGACAGAATGCAAATTCATTCACCTACATGCATTTGAGAATTTAAATATCAAGGCTGATGAGTACTATGATGAGTGATTCTTACAAACAGCTCTGCCCTTCCAGTGATTTTCAGCATCCCAGGAGTTCTGGTTTAAGGGGAGAAAAAGCCTCTTTTATGGGAAGATCAGGACAGGATAAGGATCGGAGTTAAACAGTCCTCTTTCTTCCCCAGGAAACAAAAGCTCTATATGCAGTTTGAGCATTGCGATGAGTAGGATAAATCTTCTTGCTAGGGAGTGGACCGTTAAATGATTTGTCAAGGGTCAGCAGATGAACAGACTTGCTCTCTTGTCTAGTGGTTAGGATACTTGCCTGGGTTATAGGAGCTCCTGATTCAAATCCCTCAGCTACTGTTCAGTAGGGGTTTGCACAAGGATTTCTTAGGTGACTGGTTCTTTGAGGTAAGCCATCCTTGTCCAACCCCCGCCCCCACCTTGAGGTCTGCCACAATCTTGGGCTTGTCACCTGATCATGCTGGACAAGAGTGAGTGGGGGTTTTACTGCGCAGCCGCAATTACTCTTTAATGAAAAGAGCAAGAGAAGCTGCAAATGGCCTCTTGATCAGCTACATATGCACTCACATCACATGCCCAGCTGCCTGGCAGAGCAGGGATTTGATCCAGAGGCACTCACCTCACTCACCCTATCCCCTATACCACAGAGGCTTTGGAAGCTTATGGGGCCCCAATGAATATATAGTTAAAGTGGTACACTTGATGGTACTAAATCACACTGCCACTCGTTTCTCAACAAGCTGAAAGAAGATTTGAACCTGCACCTCCTTGCTGCTGGGAAAGGTATCCAAAGCACAGGATTATAGAGGGAATCACAAGAGATAAGTGGCCCAATTCTCATTTCATATTTATTGAATGTAACCAGCCATCAAAAAAAAAAAAAAAAAAAAAAGTGAAGGAGCCTCCACCTCCTACCACTTAGGCCATTTATTTGACAAGTAAGAGATCAAAGTTCAAACCTTGTATCAGGGAGCATAAAGGTGATTTGAACTAATACTTGCACCTTTCAAAGGACAAACACCCACACCCCTGGAATACAGGGAGACTCATGGGGTGCTTGTGGCTCAATGACTATTTATTTTTTTAATGACAGTGGCCCATCCTCAATAAAGAAACACTGCAGGAGCCAGCACATTAGAATACCTCCTTAGGATAAGAATAGCTTAGTTCTTAGGCCAGTAACTCGAGAGGTAAGAGATCAACAAGGAAGAAAGGGCTGTGAACCCCAACTTCCCACTTGGCAGGCACACACCCCACCAATAAACTACTCAGGGCTGTTTGTTGAGGCTTTGGCCCTATAGATATACACTGAAAGTGGAGCAGAGCAAGGGTCAGCACTTAGGCCATTCAGCTGACAGACAAGAGATGAAGGTTCAAATTCCCTTCTCATCAAGAGGGATTTGAACCCTAGGCCTATTAATGCTAAGCACACACCCAAACTGCTAGGATCCATGCTAGCCTTATGATCTCTATGAATATGGAATGAATGTGTAACAGCAGCAGAACCAAATGAGGCAGCAAACACTAGGCCCACCGCAGACAGGCCACCTCTTAGTCCAGCATCCAGATGTACACTTCAGAGACAGCTTCTCAAGTCCCTTCTCAGGAGGCCGAGGAAGAAGTTAAACCCACATACCTGGGTAAGCACCCAGACCACTGCACTACAAAGGGATTCAGCAATTAGACTTTGCCTAATTGCTATATAATAACAATGGCACAGCCTCAAGCACAACCCACCTTAGCCTATCCTTTACATACCTTCCTGGGATTCACACACGAGAGAATGCAGAGCCCTATTCAAATATCTTTTCCTCAGCAGAGAGAAGGAGAGAGGAGGTTACTTACCTCAATAGTAACTGACATTCTTTGAGAGAGATATCCCCGTGGCCGCTCCGCATTAGGTGACTACAAAGCAACTTCTCTTTAGGGAGAAATGGACTTTGGATCTGGCAGAAAAGCAGTGGAAAGAACCACTTTAGCTAGTTTCAGGGTGGAAAGAGGTCCCTGCGTAAGTGCGTAGTGCTTTGCAAATGTGTGGTCAGAGGACCACATGGCAGCTGCGTGGATGTCTCTTGGGGTACTTTACTGAGGAACGCTATCAAGGTAGCCATGGCTCTGGTTGAGTGTGCTTTTATGCTATCTGGAGGCAGCACGTCTGACTGTGTTTAGCAAAGCTTGATGCAATCTGCGATCCAATGGGAGAGTCACTATGATGAGACGGCCTGGGCCTTATTGTGGTTTGCTATTGAAACTAAGCGCCTGGAAGATGCCCAGAATGGTTTGGTTCGCTGCAGGTAAAAGGAGAGCTCTCTGCACAGTCAAGAGTGAGCATTTTCATCTCAAAAGAGTTGATGTGTGGTTTGGGGAAGAAGGTGGGAAGGTGTATCATCTGATTGATGGGGAAGAATGAGTGTATTTTGAGGGGAATTTGGGATGGGTACGTAATGTGACCATCTTTAAAAAAGGTGGTGTATGGGGGATCTGCAATTAGGGCTGCAATATCCCCCTACCTGTCTGGCTGAGGTAATAGCTATGAGGAAAACAGTTGTCATGGACAAGTGTAATAATAAGGTGGTCTTCAGTGTTTCAAAAGACAGTCTACTTAGAACATTCAATACTAAATCCAGGTCTCCTGGTTGCATTAATGGAATATTATCTGGATAAAGTGCCTGCAGGCCCTTTAAGAACCTCTTGGGGAGTGAAGTATCAGAGGGGTAGCCATGTTAGTCTGAATTTGCAAAAGCGGCGAGGAGTCCTGTGGCACCTTATAGACTAACCAAAGTGTTGGAGCATAAGCTTTCATGGGCAAAGACCCACTTCGTCACATGCATCTGATGAAGTGGGTCTTTGCCCACGAAAGCTTATGCTCCAACACTTCGGTTAGTCTATAAGGTGCCACAGGACTCCTCGCCGCTCTTGGGGAGTGGATGAGCAAATATGGACGAGTTGTCTATCTTGGAGTGGAACGTTATAATAGCCGCAAGGTGAACTTTAATGGAGCTTATTGTGAGGATCACTTGTTTAAGTTGCAGAAGATAGTTGAGGATGGTAGGTAAGGAGGATGTTGAAGGAACCAGCTGGTGAGAATCTTTTCAATTTCTGAAGGTAAGTCTTGCAGATGCTCTGCACCCTACTGTGTAAAAGGACCATTTGTACTTGCTGAGAGCATGTCAACTCTAAGTCAAAGAACCATACAGGAGCCACACCCTTTCAGATGCAGTGAGTGGAGGTTTGGATGGCCAGAGAGCCTGGGTGAAGGAGATTCCTTACGCAAGGTAAGTGGAAAGGTGGGGCATAGGACATCACAACTAGGCAGGGAAGAGCCATGGCTGTCATGGCCATGACGGTGCTATAAGTATGAGATGAGCCCCGTCCCTCCTTGTCTTGTGAACTACTCTGTTCAATAGGGGTATAGGAGGAAACACATAGAATAGGTGAGATGTCCATGAGATGAGGAAGGCATCTTCCATTGATCCCTTGCCTATTCTCTCCTTGGAACAAAATAGGGAGCATTGGTTGTTAGTCTGCATGGCAAACAGGTCTATGGTAGGGTGACTCCACAGGTGGAAGATGTCCACCAATATGAGTGGGTTCATTTGCCACTCATGTTCAACCAGGAAGGCTCTGCTGAGTGCATCTGCCATTGTATTCAGGGCATCTGAAAGATGCCCTGTGATTATAACTGTATTGTATTTCAGGTACCAGTTCCAAAGGGCTATGGTCTCTATGCAAAGTGCTCGAGATCGGGCTCCTCCCTGACGATTTATGTAAAACATTGCTGCGACATTGTCTATGTATAGTCTGATGTGCCTGTTGGCAATGAATGGGAGGAATATGATTCATGCATTCCTGACTGCCTGCAGTTCTGGGGCATTTATGTGTATATTCTTGTCGGTGTTGGACTGTAGGCCCTGGCAGGTATGATGTCATAAGTGGGCACCCCATCCTGTATGAGATACATCTGTTGTCATGGAGATAGATGGCTCTGGTGGGTGGAAGGAGACTCCGGAACCAAGGTTCCATGGGCTCAGCCACCAGCATAAGGATTCCTTTGCTATCTCTGGAAGGGCTAGGGATTTGGATAGCAGATGGACATTGGGTTTGTACACCTGTACCAACCAGCTCTGTAAACTTCTCATGTGCAGATGTGGATTGCTGACTATGAAGTTGCACGCTGCCATGTGCCCTACCAGCTGAAGGTGTTTGAGTGCTGTCGTCTGGGGGCTGGATCGTAAAGTATTTACAGAGGCCACAATTTTTCAGAAATGGTCTGTAGGCAGGGATGCAGTAACCACTGTCAAATCGAGGCCTCCTCCTATAAACTGTATGTTTTGTGTAGGAGAGACCATCGAACGATCAATGCTGGAAGAGATTTGCTTGTGTTGATGGTGTTGGAATAGGTGAGAGGCTCTCCAGACCCTTGACCTGATCAAATTCGCTTGTTGGACTGCTGCGACTGTGGTAAAGGAAGGGCATCGTCATTGGTTTGTGTCTCTGCATTTGTTGTGTTGCTGCTGGTCTTGTCTATTGTAGTATTGTGCATATGAGGGGGGTATCAAGGTCTCGGTCTGACACCTATATTGCCTTCTTCTAGGTACTTGGTTGTGGATCCCCAAATACCAAAGCATCACTCTGGAATCTTTCATGGAGTGGAGAATTTCGTTGGTGTTAGCTGCAAACAGCTTCTGGCCGTCGAAGGGCAGATCTTCTACTGTAGCTTTAATCTCCCTGGGGAATGGAATGGAGCTAAACCATGATGCCCTCCTCATTACTACCACTGTTGCTGTACAATGTGCAGCCGTGTCAGCAGTGTCTAAGGTGGCCTGAAATAGTGATTTTGCAATTGTGTGATTTTTGTAATGATATTTGCTCAATAAAGCTGCATAATTTGAAATCCGAAATTGTAAAGTAGAAGGCGGAATGTACCAGAATGCATAGAGCTTTTTGCTATCACGGTTCGATGGAATAGACTGCTTGTATTTTAGTTGTGCATTTTCCAGCATGAGGGAATTTGGTGCTGGGTGAGAAAAAAGAAATTCAGAAACCTTGGGTGGGACATATTTCTTATCAGTTCTCTTAGCCATCGAAGAGATTAACGCTGGAATTTGCCACACTGTCTTTGCTTGTTCCATTATTGAAATGCTCATTGGTCACTGCCAGCTGGAACTTTTTGGTCATATAGCTTGCCTCTGAGATAAGGTCAGGAGGAGATGTTGCCCAGCCTTCTGGTCAGCCATGATTAATTTGGATGTACCAGATCAGTATTACCTTTGTGATGCTTTTAAACTCCTGGAATAAAGCTACACAATGTGGCCCTGGACTTTCAGCACTATGGACCCATGCTGCCAAGCATATAGCTGTTGTTATGCAAGAGTCCTCAGATACATTGAAAGATTCATAAAACTTTCAAGCAAGCCTGAGGTGTTTTAAGGGTTTCTATGTGTGCTTAGACAACAGTTTACCTATTTATATAAGCTGAAAATCTCTCAAGTAGATGTTGTGATGCCAGTTGCTAGCTCATGCCAAGGTCTTTGTGCCTCAGCGGGACACTGACAGACACATACTGGAATCTGTCTGGCTCATTTATGGGTTAATACAGTATTGACAGAATAGCTTGGGCACCATCAGCTATTGTAGGCAGGGGGAGACTGAGCATCCCCGAACAGCCTATTGTGTCCTCTCCCTCAGGCTACTGCACTTCCTGGGGTTGAATGCGTTGCCTGCCCAGTGCTTTAGGGCCTGGAGCCCTGGGAGTTGTGGGCACTGATGCTGCAGCATGCCACAGTTGGGGCTCTGCCTCCTTGTCCCCAGATGAGCAGTGCGGGGGTCACTGGCTGTAGTGAATGTGCTTTGGGCTCCTGCAGGAAGTGGAGTCACTGGTCACCCATGGATATTTTGTTCTAAATTAAATCATGCCTTTGCTCACCCAAGCATAGACACCAGCCAGAAAAAAAAAGGGGGGGTTGGGGAAAAACTTTAAAAAAGAAAAAGCGAAGTGCTTGCTGTTTTAATGCCTTTTAATGAAGTGATGACTAATTCCAGTATTAGCTGTACTTTCATCAGACTGTAAGTCTTGTTAATTCAGTAGTAAAAATGATATATCTGATATAACTGAGAGCAGCACTAAACGTTTTCTTTCATATATGCTCTCTTACATACATAGTGCTTGCCTATAAAATGCAGAATACCAATTTCCCTAAGAGACAACTGGTGGATAGTTAATTTTTATTCTCTTAAATATACATACATTCCATTTTAATTTCAATATCATCCTTGAGGACAAAACATATTTTGGTTATCTATAAAGGTGATGGTGAAACACAAGTGACTAGCATGGGGCCTGATGTTTACATTAAAGCTGGTGTAGAAGAGTGTTGTCACACAGAACTAAGCTGCAAGGATGGCTAGTAATTAAATTCCATACTGTTACACGAGACAACTTTCAGACCTGTGCATTCTGTCCAGCTGTTTCATCAGCTTAGAACAATGTCCTTTCCTGAGACATACAAACCTAAATTGTCAAAGTGGTGTGTGGGGATTTAGCCGCGTGACTCCCATTAACATCAATAAGAGTCACACAGCTAAATCCACGCACTGTGCTTTGAAAATTTACCCCACCGTGTCCATCCCAGAACACTGAAAGGATTAAAGTATTATATAGTAAATTCCCTCTTTGAGGTGCAGGAAATAAAGAGAACTCTTCTGGTTTGTTCTGAAAGGCTATCTGTTTAGGACTGCATTTCCTGTGTGTTAGAAAGTGCTACCAAATACTCTAACCAAAACAAAGACTTGCAAGATAAAACTCATTGCATAATAACAAAGTGATCTTGTAAGAGTAAAATAGCAGTGCATTTCCCCTTTGTTTCAAAATATTCAAATGATCGCTATGCAATTCACATCAGGCAAGGTATCACCCAGAGTATCCTTAGAGACATAAAGTGCATATAAACATATCCCACTGAAGGATAGGCACAACATCTTTGGCTTTCTGAATAAGGACAGGTAAAGCAGCATTTCAGAGGATAGGTAATATACCCATAAATACAAATTACTATAACTTGTTACCATCACTTGCTATTTTATTACTGAAGCTAAAATGATAAACTCCATGGAAATTACTGAGGGAGATACTATGGAAGTGTTTTCTTTCTGTTTATTAACAGAGGTGTACCTATTCCACGAGGTGCACCGGTAGTTCGGAATAGGAATCCTAGTCCGAACTACCTAGTTCGAGCCCCGTGTAGCCGCGCTGCACGGGGTTCGAACCAGCGGGGATTTAAAAATGGCGGCTCCCCACTTATGCAAATGAAGCCCGGGAAATTCAAATCCCGGGCTTCATTTGCAAGTGCGGTATGCCTAGTTCGAACTAGGAGGGTAGTGTAGACATACCCTCACAGACTAACAAAACATGTAGATTGTATCATGAGCTAGCTTTTGCTAACACAACATTTTTTGTTAGTCCATAAAGTGCTACCAGACTATTTGTTTGTTTGTTTTTTCAGTTTACCTGTACAGACTAACTCGGCTACCCCCTGAAGCTTCTGAACATGTAAAACTGACACATGTAAAAGCGGCGAGGAGTCCTGTGGCACCTTATAGACTAACATGTGACGAAGTGGGTCTTTGCCCACGAAAGCATATGCTTCAACACTTCAGTTAGTCTATAAGGTGCCACAGGACTCCTCGCCGCTTTTGCAGATTCAGACTAACACGGCTACCCCTCTGATACTTGACACATGTAGTGGATACAAAAGAGAAGAAAATATTTCCGTGTAAAGAGGATATTTCCTAGCCTTTAAATGAAAAGCAAAACTTAACAGACATGTATATCAATAATGGCTATTTAAATTTTCTAGCTGTTATGTGGCTTTTAAAAAAATGTTTTTCTTTTCATTGGTTATCTCTTCACGTTATCTCTAATTTCTCCTGCATGCTGATTGATAATCCCAGAATTCTATGCAGACCTGTGCAATTGGAAGTACTGCATCTAACGAGCTTCAGTTGAGATATTATCTATGTGGTAGTTTCCTACTGGAACTTTAAAGTGTTTGTATATTTTCAAAGAACAAAAATTTAGTTCATAGTGTCTCATTGCCTGTATATGTTCTCTTTCTTGAAAATGAAAATAGATCTCTTTGAAAGAGAGTATCTCCTGAACCAATATGATCAATACATAAGAATAAGAAGAACGTTATCAGCAAAAATGTTTGGCAGAGTTAATTGCTTAAGAATTATTGATATGCGTTACCTGAGGTTTCTGTCTACCAATGGGTGGAAGAGGCTTCATTGAAGGGAAAGTTAGGGTGCTTGTACAAGTTAGCCAGTCAGAAATCTCATCAGTAAAATGCTTCTTCATTTGTTGCCGCCTGTAGCTAAAGGGCTTTGCCTTCCGTAACCGTACTTCCATTGGATCAGGTGATTGTCGGAATGGTGAGTTGTACACACCTGCTATCTGTGGAAAAAATGGAGTTACCTTGAATTCATATAATTTAAAACATATGTTTGGTTTTTATGCTGTCATTCAAAATGATAAAGACAGCTACATGACAAGTGTTTCAGCAAAAAGTTTCAGTAGGTCTACAGACATGAGAAAGGACTCTGGATGAAATGCATCTTTGTGCACCGCTTATGTCCCATTAAAACAGGGATTAAATAGGGCTTACATGGTACATAGGCCTCCAGGCCTTATACATAAGGGTAAATTTCCATATGGAGGCAAATGTTGCAGAACTGAGACTTTTAAGCTCATCTTTCTTTCCAATGATATATAAGTCTTCTCCCTCTATACCTAGTAATCACACAAATGTAACAGTTTTCCTTAATAATTAAACTGGGCAAATCTCTTTTCAGTTTGACACAAAAAAATGTTGAATGTACATCTTGTAATGTAAAGTATAGAATGCATAATAGAATAAATAGTTTTAAATGTATATTATCTCTCATTTTGAAAAAAAACATGCTGAAAAAGAGGAATTTAGATGCTATGGACTCTTACATCTCTGCACTGCTATGATAGCTGATCTATAATTTGTCTTCAAATGGCAGCAAATGGCAACACCCTCACAAGTAGAGTAGAATGACAATGGGGGGGGGGACCAATTCCATTAATATTTATACAAATACAGAAGGAAATTTTTGTTTGACCTTCCTTGTAACTCTTTAATGTTAATGTTCTGCAGATATTCAAGTGTGCTAGCTTTACTAGTGTGAACTGTGAAAAATGAATATGAAGAATAGGTATTCTGAACTGTAAAATTCACAGCCCACTTTCTGAATTTTGTAATTTTGTAACAATATGTTACTTATATGACTAAAAAACAAAGATGTAATTTCAAATTATTAATTGGCAAAATCCACTATTTGCAAATTTGCAAATCTCTATCGGGCCAAAAATTACATGCCAAAACAATTTTGAAATAATTTTGTATAATAATTCACTGCAAATATTTTCATCTGATTGCAGGCAACTCAGGAATAGAGGAAAAAGTATTTTGTTGAAAAAAGTATTATTTGTTTTAATTATTAATTTATTTACTAAACATGGGAATCACTATATCCCACAACACAAAATTATTACATTTTTGATAAAATTGCATCTGTATAAAGGTGCATGTGCCAGAAATTGATCCAAAGATCATGCATGCTTTTTAAAAACAACATACTTGCAGAATTCTTATTTTTTTAACCACATTTGTATGAAACATTTTAAAATTTTGTTTTTATCATGTTATTGTCAAAACCTATTGAATAAAAAAAGCAGATAAAGACATTGGTTTTGGGGAGCAGTAGGTGTGAGGAAGAGAGTAAATATTTATAATTTACCATTTCTCCTCCTGTAAAACTATTTTGGCCTCTTGAGAAAATTAAGTAGCACATCAGGCTCCTCATAAAGTATTAACAGGATGGGTTTGGGAGGAATGAGAGCTCCCCAATTAGCTCTAATGCATTTTTCATTAGTGTGTCCCACTGGGAGATTACAGCTCATCGGGTTAAAAACTTAAATAAGACCTTTATGAAACATATTGTTTAATGTATTTCAATATGCATATATGATAGATTATTTTAAATATAGCTGTTATAAGCTATGGGACAGATCCTCCTGAGTATTCTGTCCCTAAAGCCGTTGTAATTGTCTCAATGTAACTCTGTCATATCACTCTGCATTCCTCTGGGGGTAGGGTAGCAGGAAAAAGAGAACATGGATGTATAAGGGAAAGGCCAGGAGACCCTTGCACCAACCCAATCTCTGGCTACATTGTAACACGGCACAGGGGCACTTGCCTTCTCCACAGGCAGCAGCAGAATCTGAGGAGGGAATGCAGAATTGCAAGTCACCCTATGATCTGTATTCTGTACAGTTTAGCTGCAATCTATGGTTTCGCTCTGTATTTGAAGACTGGCTCTCAGATTCCCAAAATCATCTCATAATGTTTCAGATTCTTTTTTTACTCATATTGACTATTTTTACAACATGTGATAGTTAGGCTTGTCTGTAACTTTATCATACCAGCTTATATTTGCTTGCAAATACTTAATGAGCTGAGGGTATGTCTACACTACAGCACTATTTCGAATTAACTTAATTTGAAATAGTTAATTCGAATTAAGCTAATTCGAAATAGTGCATCTACACACAAAAACTATTTCGAAATATCATTTTGCTATTTTGAAATAGCTTGTCCACACTGAGTGGACCCTGAACCGAAGTTAAAGCTGTCTGGAACCAGTGCCGGCTGGGCATCACGTTAGGACCTAGTGTGCGGGGCTGCTGCCTGAGGCTAACTGAGCTCTGTGCTTAAAGGGACCTACCCCTACCCCAGACAAACAGTTCTCAGGGTTCCCCGCTTGCTTGTCTACCTCAAAGAGGGACAGCAAAGCAGTCCTGTCTTGGAGTGCCCTGAGTGCCCACACTCGGAACACCACAGCATTCGGCCACATGGAGCCAGAGCTGCCCCTGGGCATGCCGGTGCGTCTAGTGGGGTCGATGCCATCAGCCCAGCTGCACTTGCTGAAGGCTGCCATCCGGAGAGGTCTATTGGGGGGCTGTCAGGATCCAGGAGGCCCTGCGGGAGAGTGTCCACCCCGAGGAGCCCTCAGAGCCACCCTGGTCCTCCCCACTGGGGGCTCGTGCCCCATTCCTCCCTCACATCCTTCCACTTACCCTTCTCTAGCCCCCCTTCCTGATGTCAAATAAAAGACACGTATGTTCAAAAATACAAAGTGGGTTTATTGAACAAAACTGGGGGGGGGATAAACCTCTGGGGAGACTGAGAAAAGAAGGTGGGAGAGGGGAAGAGAAAGAGTGGGAGAGGGGAGGGAGAAACCTGGGAGGAGGGATCTGGAAGGGGGAAGAAGGGGAAGGGGAACCTCAGGTCTCAGGGGTGGGGGTCTCGCCAGACCAACTAGACTTTCATGCTAACTTGCTCCTGGGTTCGCATGTGGCCTTTGGTGGCCAGGCTGGCAGCTATCCTGCCATAGGCGGCTGCATTCCTCTGTCTAGTGCAGAGATCATGGACGTTGGGGGCATCCCGCCCAAACCTGAATAAGGTCCATGATCTCCACCCTGGACCAGGAAGACACCCGCCTTCTCCAGCCCATCAGGCTCTTGGGAGCTGGCAGATTGCTCCCGGGAAGCGGTGGAGGGCTGGCTGCCAGTGGCTTGCTGGCTCATGTTTTGGGGCCACTGGGTCAGGGGCCCCGGTGGCCACTGCTGGCTCTGGGCTGGCAGGCTTGGATCTGGCACAGGCATTGTGGCCAGGGTCTGCCCCTTTAATGGCTCCAGGGCTGGAGAACAGGAGAGTAAGTTTTCCGGGTTGTGCCCAGAGTGGTTACCAGGGCTCCCTGGGAAGGGGTGGAGGCCCCCTATTTCAAATTAAGTGTCTACATAGCACTTAATTCGAAATAGCTATTTCAGATTTGTCATTATTCCTCGTAGAATGATGTTTACCAAATTCTAATTAAGGGCTCCGCTATTTCGAATTAAATTTGAAATAGTGGTTTGCATGTATAGACGCTATTAAAGTTAATTCGAAATAAGGGCTGTTATTGCAAATTAACTTTGCAGTGTAGACATACCCTATACGAGTTAGATTAATGCAAGTTTTGTAAGCAAAACTCGTGAAGTCATTCTGCCGCTCTACTCTGCACTAGTTAGGCCTCAGCTGGAGTACTGTGTCCAGTTCTGGGCGCCACATTTCAAGAAAGATGTGGAGAAATTGGAAAGGGTACAGAGAAGAGCGACAAGAATGATTAAAGGTTTAGAGAACATGACCTATGAAGCCAGGCTTCATGAACTGGGCTTGTTTAGTTTGGAAAAAAGAAGATTAAGGGGGGACATGATAGCGGTTTTCAAATATCTAAAAGGGTGTCACAAGGAGGAAGGAGAAAATTTGTTCCTCTTGGTTTCTGAGGACAGGACAAGGAGTAATGGGCTTAAAGTGCAGCAGGGAAGGTTTAAATTGGACATTAGGAAAAAATTCCTAACTGTCAGGGTGGTCAAATATTGGAATAAATTGCCAAGGGAGGTGGTGGAATCTCCCTCTCTGGAGATATTTAAGAACAGGTTAGATAGACATCTGTCAGGGATGGTGTAGACGGAGCTTGGTCCTGCCTTGAGGGTGGGGGGCTGGACTCGATGACCTCTTGAGGTCCCTTCCAGTCCTATTATTCTATGATTCTATGAAGTTTTCAAATACAGTCTCCTGACTTTCATTGTATCGTTGCACAATTACTGAATGATTTTCCACTATATGTTTCTTATGTACCTAATATGAAATTCATACAGGGTACGTCTAAACTACATGGCTCTGTCGACGGAGCCATGTAGATTTGTTGTTTTGGCAAAAGGAAATGAAGCAGCGATTTAAATGATCGCTGCTTCATTTAAATTTACATGGCTGCCGCACTGCACCGACAAACAGCTGATTAGCTGTTTGTCCGCTCAGCGCGCTAGTCTGGACGCTCCCCTGCCGACATCAAAGCCTGTTGCCTATAGGGCAGCTGGCAACGCTGCGGGGCAGGCATGTGGATGCCCAAGGACTTCAGGGTAGACCTCGTGTCCTTTAGCATATGGAGCCTAGAGTCAGTGTGCTCCAAGAACAAAGTTTTGCCCTCGAAAGGCAAGTCCTGGATCGTATTTTGGACGTCAGGGGGAATCCCCAAAACATGCAGCCAGGCACCGCAACGCATAACAACTTTAGTTGCCATAGTGCAGGCTGCCGAATCGACTGTGTCCAGGGACGCCTGGAGAGTGGTTCGGGCAATGACCTTGCCTCCGATGCAATGGCTGCAAACTCCTGACGGTCCTCCGCTGGGAGCCTGTCCCTGAATTTCTCCACGGCCTGCCAAGTATTGAAGGCATAGCGGCTCAACATCGCCTGCTGGTTAGCGATGCGGAGTTGTAGCGCCCCTGTGGCGTAAACCTTACGCCCATCAAATCCAGCCCTTTAGGCTCTCTTGCCTTTGGAGATGGGCCAGGAAGCCTTTCCTTTTGGGCCGCGGCCTGCACGACCAAGGACCCTGGGATGGGCTGCGAATACAGATGTTCATGCCCCGAGTGCGAGACATAATAGCGCCTCTCGACCCCTTTTAAGGTAGGGGTCAAGGTCTCCAGTGTCTGCCACAGGGCATTAGTAATCTTGGCTACCATTTTGTTGAGCGGTAAGGCCAGACGTGTGGGCGCGTCCTCGGCGAGGATGTCCACCATTGGATCCATGTCTCAATGACAGGTTCCACCGGGACGCTTAGATTTGACGCCATGCACCGGAGAAGCTCCTGGTGCATGCGGGCATCCATAGTCGGCAGGCTCAGCGCCGGGTCTGCCAGGGCCTCGTCAGGGGATGACGACGAGGATGATTCCTGCATCGGTATCAGACCGGTTGGTGCCAACTGCGGTGCCGGCTGGACGTCTTGTGTCGCCTGCGGGTCTGACTCCGGCACCGGGGCCTGTGCCGCTGGGTCAGGCTGAGGTGCCCCCTGCGGGAAAGGGGGAGGTCGAGACAGCGATGCCGAGGGTTGTGAATGGCGACCCGAAGCCTCCGACACCAGAAACGGGGGCACCGGCCCCTGCCACTGATGGTAGGCCCAGGGAGTCCAAAAAGGCCACTGTGGATGCGGGGGCCACGTTTGCTGTGAATGGTCCCGCCGGTGCTGGGACCGGGACCTGTGGGATGAGGATACTCCCGAGGACCCTGAACGGATGGAAGTTGCGTCCGAATCTGATGAGTAGTCGGACTCTGGCCAGGGCGGAGCCGAGGAAGAGTACGGCAGGGATGGACAAGTTGCGGCACCAGGGGACCCATGCCCAGTGCCGGGAGAGTCGCCGGATGCGGCACTGTGGTGTTGATGATCAGTGCCGGGTGAGTGGTTGGCAGTATTTGCGGCACCGGGGTGCCCAGGCCCGGTGCCGGGAGAGTAGTTGCTGGCAGTTGCAGCACCGGGGTGCCCAGGCTCGGTGCCAGGTCAGTGGTCACCGGCAGTTGCGGCACCGGGGTGCCCAGGCCCGGTGCCAGGAGAGTAGTCACCAGCAGTTGCGGCACCGGAGTGCTCAGGCCCGGTGCCAGGTGAGTGGTCTCCGGTAGTTGCAGCACCGGGGTGCTCAGGCCTGGTGCCGGGACCGTTGCCGCTGGCTGTGGCACCGGGGTGCCTGGGCCCGGTGCCGGAAGAGTCATTACTGGCGTGCACGGTACCGGGGGACCCAGGCCCGGTACTGGAGATGGTGCTGTAGAAGCAGCCTATGGTTGGGGCACCGTCAAAGACCACCGGGTCGACGCCGGTGCTTGTGACGGCGTGGAGACGGACGCCGATTCCAGACGGCCAGATGCTGTGGAGGGGAGAGATGTCTGAGTGGACGCCACGCGGCTATGGGAGTACGGCACCGGTGTAGCCAGACGAAGGGCTGGCAAGGGGCTCAGCAGCGCTGAGGTTCGAGCACGGACTGAAGCCGAACGGGACTAGCGAGCTGGCGTCGAAAATGGTGTCGTGGTAGCGATCGGTACTGACCCCACATGGGATGGTCCCGACGCAAGAGTCGCCTTAGCATGCCGACCGGGACCATGCAGAGGCGGGGCTGTAGCCCACTCAGCCTCTGGCGAGGGCGACCTCGACCCTTCCTTCTCAATCGACGACGGAGGGGAGGTAGTGAGGCTAATAAGGTCCTATGCCGCCTCGAACGTGTCCGGCGTGGACGGGAGGTGAGAAGGCAGGCGCCCTGGACTATCAAGACCTCCTCGCCGACTGTGGCGCACCGCAGGCGATGTGTACACCGGTGAGCCGGCACCGCAGTACCTGACCGAGGTCGACTTCTTTGAAGGGGACCTGCCGCGGGACTTCTTCACCCTCTTGGATGGTGGAGAGTGAGACCGGTGCCGGGATCTCGATGCCGACACGCGATACCGTTGAGAAGCCTCACGCGTGGAAGCCGATGCGCTGCGCACTGTAGGCTGCTCCGGCAGCACCGGCTGAAGCGCTGTCTCCATGAGGAGAAGTTTTAGGCGGGAAACCCTTTCTCTCCTTGTGCGGGAGATCTTGGACTTACAGATCTTGCAATCAATTACGAGATTGGCCTCACCGAGGCACTTAAGGCAACTGTCGTGTGGATCGCCTCTGGGCATAAACTTCCCGCAGTCAGCGCACGCCTTGAAGCCTTGCGGCCCTGGTATTCCTCACCCCCGGGGGGGGGGGGGGAGAGAAAAAAAAGAATCTAACTATCTAACTAATAGAATTATTTACAGATAAGTGATAGAACGGGAACCATTAACTAACTAGAGACTAGGGGTATGTCTACACTACCCCGCTAGTTCGAACTAGCGGGGTAATGTATGCATACCGCACTTGCTAATGAAGCCCGGGATTTGAATTTCCCGGGCTTCATTAGCATAAGCGGGGAGCCGCCATTTTTAAATCCCCGCTGCTTCGAACCCCGTGTAGCGCGGCTACACGGGGCTCGAACTAGGTAGTTCGGACTAGGGTCCTATTCCGAACTACCGGTACTCCTCGTGAAACGAGGTGTACCGGTAGTTCGGAATAGGCACCCTAGTCCGAACTACCTAGTTCGAGCCCCGTGTAGCCGCGCTACACGGGGTTCGAAGCAGCGGGGATTTAAAAATGGCGGCTCCCCGCTTATGCTAATGAAGCCCGGGAAATTCAAATCCCGGGCTTCATTAGCAAGTGCGGTATGCATACATTACCCTCCTAGTTCGAACTAGGAGGGTAGTGTAGACATACCCTAAGAGAGCTAGAGACGCTCCAGTGACCGTCACGGCGGTAAGAAGGAACTGAGGTGGGGCAGTGCCGGCAGGGGTACTTATGCCCCACCATGGCGGCGCCACTCCAGGGGGCGCCCTGCTGGCGCTACGGGTACCGCTAGGGAAAACGCTCCAGAAGACGCGGTGCACGCGGTGCGCACACCTACTTCAAATGGACATGAGCAACCACTCGAAGAAGAAGAAATTGAACTCAAGTGTCTTACATCCTAAGCCAATTGTCACATAAAAACCAATAAGTGGGGCCCACAGTTTAGCAGGCTGGGATAGAAATTTCCATCCTTGGAGTACATAGCCTGGGACCCTGCAAGCATAAACAGCAGCTGGCCCTTATCACCCATGCACTTGAGCTGGGAAACTTCTAAGCGGTAAACAAGTTTGACCTCAGTTCTCAGCCCCGGGGGAATGTTGAGTGGCACTGAGCCAGTGTGTGCACCATCGGTAAACAGCTAAGGTACAAGATCACTAGAAGTGCTGCCCCTTATGAGTCTCACCAGGGACCTACACCTCAGAGGGTGCCCTGGATACCCCCAGCTGGAGCCACGTCCACTGCAGCCCTGGTGCAAGGTGACAGGAATGGGATTTCCCGCAGACTGAAGGTGTGTAAGCATTTCTAAGTGCCTGTTACTCTTTTATGCATTGCTCTGCCTGTGCTTATTGATGTGTCACTTCACAGTAGCTGAGTAACCATTTGGCAATATTAATCCTGTAATAGTAGTGACGTAGTGAGATTAATAAAAGCAACTATCCCTAATCGACTCTATGTTGAAGTGAATCCATAATCCTGTTTGGCCATAGCCCGTTGAGTTGACACCAATAGATAATCACTGAGCCATTTTTGGAAAAAGGCCATCCAATATGCTGCCTCCTATCTGAACTTAATCTTTAGAGGTTATGATTACAAAGACAGCCTCAGAAAAAAGACTCAATGAGGCATTAGGGCAGATGCCAAATAATGATAAACCAAATGTCAATATTATTAATTATTTCATTTCTCATGTAAAAGAGGAGAGGGCAGCTCAACAGATCAGCATGTTTTATTTAAGGTAAGATTTCATTTTGGTGTAACAAGTGAGTAGAGTTTGGGGGACACCATTTCTTAGGCCTGGTATACCTTTAAAAGTTACAGGGGGGTAGCTGAGTTAGTCTGTAACAGGAACAATCTTAAAAAACAACAAATAGTCTAGTAGTGCCTTAAGACTAACAAAATCAACGTAACTACAGTACTCAGGAATATGAAAAATTCATGCACATATAATGTAATGCTGTAGCTCCCATAGTATAGACATGGCCTTACTTTTTTCCCCAATGAAGGAATCAGCCCCTAACAACCTGGCAGAATCCATAAGCACAGTTAAGTTCCACTGAAGGGAAGCTGAAGCTCAGGAAGTTCAGGGCTGGTGTGCACTGAACGTTAGAGATATAGCTCAGGCAACCTAACCCCTGGTGAAGAGGAGTGCTAGGTCAACAGAAGAATTCTTTCGTTAGAGCCTAGCTATTGCCTCTTGGGGAAGTGGATTATTTACAGTGATGGAACAATCCTTTCTGGTTTTTTGGTGCCTACATTGAAGCCCTATAGTGGCACAGCTGCAGCACTGCAGTTGTATTTCTGTAGCATTTTAAGAGTAGACTCAGCCTCAGAAAGCACATAATCATATTTTGAACATCTGCACAGTGTACTATGAGCAACAGCTCATTTTTGCACCTCACATGGATAGTTATTTTTTGGGCAGGACTTGGAAGAGAATCACTACCTTCCCTCCCCACCCCCTGCACCATCTGACTCCTAGGGGACCACATGGGAAAAGGACCGCAAATTCTGTAATCAGAGTATTCCATTGTCCCTAACACTCTGTGAAAGTGCTGCAGGAACACCATGGTCACTAATCCAGCCAATAGGTTTGAGCAGTAGTTTTGCTCATAGTCTGGTAGCTCTCCATTGAATTTAACTTCCATCATCATAAAGGACAATGCCCATAAAGTTTCCTTACTTTGGATTTATGAAGGTGAACTGAATTTCATTCATGATATGTTTGTGTTCTTCAAGGTTAATGTAAGATGATTTTTCCCATTTGCATTTGAGATTTACTTCTGGACTTGCTTGGCAAATATATTTATTTAATTTAGTGTTTAATTTTTCAGGAAAACGTATGAACTTGTTATAAAAATCTTCTGGATTCAAAAGTTGCTTGTTTGCTTTATTCCTATTTTAATTATACATGCTATATTTCACAAAAGCTTAATTGTAAATATGAATCAAATTCTGTCATATATATTACACATTTATATATATATATATATTCTGCAAAATCTTAAAAACCTATGTTGGATAAAAATTTAATTTTGTCACCAGGAAGATAAGCAGTGATACTTATAACTTAGCCAAAAGCAGATGATTTAAATTTGTGACAGCTAGTTTTCTTCCCAAATTAGCTCTGAATTTCCTATATTATAAATAGAAAATATAGCCAACTTTTAACATGATAATGAATTATCTTTTTTAAGAACTGTACTTAGGAATAACTTTCATGTCATTATGTGATATCTACCCATTAGACACTGTTATTTGAACTATTTTACATTTATGTGTATGCATAAATAAGATGGAAAAATGAAAATATCCTTGTAAGCATAATGGTTTTCTGGAGCTGCATTTTGTTTACTGTATAAAGTTCCTGAATATGCTCTACAGGACCATTCTTTATTCATATATTTTGTACTTTATAGTGGCATAACTGGAAAGCATTGTTTTATGTACTTCTGATTATTATTGCTACTATAATAACTTAAAGGATGTTTTATTAGTTCATTTTTACAAACTACCAGTTTAATTAAAAATGCAAATGATGGCCCCAGTCCTGAAAAAGGACTTGACCAGCATGCAGTCATAGGGGGTTTCTACACTGCTCCATAGCTCGAAATAAGATATGCAATTTAAGCTACACAAGTTGCATATCTTATTTCAAAATAGCTTATTTTGTAATTTGGCGCTGTCTACACAGTGCCAAATTTTGAAATAACCTGCTATTCCAAAACATCTCATACTCCTCGTGGAATGAAGTTTACAGGGACATTGAAATAGCGAGCCCGTTATTTTTTGATGATGTGGGATAGCTATTTCAGGATACTCTGGTATCCTGAAATAGTGTTGCAGTGTAAACATAGCCATAGTGAAGCAATGGTTAGGGTTTCCATATCTGAACATTCAAAAAAGAGGACACTCCTGAGAGGGAGTGCATCTGTGTCAGTATCTAATGACTCGTATTGTATTAATGTGATATATATCCTCTTTTCTGAAAGTTCAAATATATAACCCTAGCAATGGGACTCTGAGTCAAAGTTCATTACCAGATGTATTTCAATTTTTATCTTTTTTTCCAAGTAATCCTAATTCATTATTTTAAAGTTTAATTTTATTTATGCCAGTGTTCAGATAAATACATTAATTACTAAAATATCGTTCCAAGTTGCAGAGTTCAGATCTAGATTAAAAGCTGAATACAAAATTTCCCCCAAATCTGTGGCAGTGTTTGGATTTAATATATGCTTGTTCAGGCCCATTATGAAGATAGGCCTCAGTTGCATATTTTAGATCCATGCTTGAACTTTTGGAATGTTTGTGAAAGAAGCGTGGATTCAGTGTTTGAGTTCTGGCCCATCTATAACTATTGTTCTTATATGGTTAACACATCTCAGCAAATCAAAGCTTTGTTCCTACAACTACTTGCACACAGGGTGACTTCTACATCCACAGAGCCCTATTCACATTATTGGGTAATAGCAATGTGCACAAGTGCAAGAAGCTGCAGTTTTGGGACCTTTGGCTTTTAATCACATCTTTTATCTTAAAGCAGTCCGACACATTATTTTAGAATTTGTATTCTATTTTTCTGATAATAATATAATATCTCAACTACAAGATCATAATAGCTAATGTTGCTCTTCATAAGCTTATTGATAATGGTAGTAAATCAGCTATTTTAAGAAATTATCCAGTATTTGATTCCAATTTTTTTCACTTCTTTAGCCAATTTCTATAAGTAGACTGTGATTTCCTCTCTCATTACCACACCCCAAATATAATTATAGGTTACAAAAATCACAACTAGTCTGTGGGGAGCATGACACATTTTTCTGTATCACGTTCTTCGCAACTAAGAAGAGCCTCTGTCAAAGCTGACTTTCTGGGATTTCATTTTCAGGAACAATTTTCTGAAGTGACAAACACTATGGGGAAATCTGTGCTAACTGTTAAAAAAACCTACAACTGAATTATTTGCAGTACTGTCATGCTAACTTCCAACTCAATAAGACCAAAGAAATCCCAGGAGGGGACTCTGCTAATAGCTTCTTACTGACCTCCTTGCATCAGGCCCTTCTGCTGAATGGTGGCCCAGTGGTGAATATGGCAAATGAGGTGTGAAAAGCACAGATATTTTTTAAGGCTATGATTCTAACTCGTTTGGGGGCAGGAGGTGAGAGAGAGAAATGAGTTATACAATAGATATATATTTTTTTCCCTGGAATTCTCCCCATCAGACCCTCCATCATGGAAACCCAAGCATGACCTAGAATATTAATTATGCCAGGGTCAAGCATACTAGCAAATGTACCATTTGTTACCCAGTCATCCTTAGCATTACATTAATATTTTGAATCATTTTGCATTTCTAACAATCTATCACTTCGCTTTCTTCCAATAATTTTTATCTTTATAAAAATACAAAGAGAGAAACAAAAGATATGATAAAAATGCAAAGTCATTAATTTCATGAACACCTTATCAGATTTATTTTCTCTATGCAGTATCATTTTTGTCACTGAGTTTGGGCTGAGCTTTGGAGCATCTATGGTCATCTTTTCTAACTTTTCATTTTCATTGCTTTTGTTATTTATAGTTTGCATTTGTATCCACAGGTTTACTATATGCATCCCAGAATAAAGAGACATGATCTCTGCCTTTAGGTGCTTTCAAGTGAAATTAAATAATGTAACAAGGAATGGGGAAGGCATGAGAGAGAGGACAACTGTGGAGTTGCTTTGTGAGGACTACTGAAAGGGATTATACAGGGTAAAGGGTGGTTTGGGTATTTTTAGTTAAGAATATAGGGATATCTTTTGTTGACTAATATTTTGTCTTTTAGCCCTGGTCTACACTAGGGAGTTATTTTGAAATAATTCCCCTTATTTCAAAATAACAAGCAGAGCATCCATACTATCAAGCCCGTTCTTTTGAAATAAGGGGCTGGTTATTTTGAAATAATAACTCCTGGTTTCCTTGGGGAATAAGCTTATTTCAAAATAGTTATTTTGGGAGTTATTATTTTGAAATAAATAATTTCCTAGTGTAGACATGACATTAAATGCTAAAAAAATACTACATAGTTTTAAGCAATGAAGCATGTGCTAATAAATGTAACTGGTACATTGTAAAGGGGCATACATATGTAAAATTAAAAATGAGTAGAGCTGGTTTTCAAATAAACTGCAATTTTTAGAGAATTTATCCTCATATCTTAAAAATACTTCATATGTTTCAATATATGTTAGTCAAAGTGCAAGTAAAGGAATGTTATGTATTAAATACTTTTGCACCTGACTGCTGGAGGGCTAAACAATTATCTCATATGTAACTATCATAAATGTAAATGTCTCTTTTTGTTTCTGAAAAAGAAACTTCAAGGCAGTATTTTTGTCTGGATGACTAACTGTCAGGATAAAGGCTTAAAATAAAGTTTTAATTTCTCAGTGCTCTTTTAACCAGGAGTCAGATGACTCTTTCTTCTCTCTATATATATGTGTGTGTTACTAGACTAGGAGATTTACCCAGCATTGCTTGGGTACATAACTCCAAAAAGCTTTGGTTTTCTTCACTTAAATCATTGTTCTGGGTTGATGCTGGAGTTGACTGTTTCAATATGCATGCTGCCTCAGGGAGAGAGGACAACCAGTCAAGGCAGCACCTTGGAACCATGTGAGAAGTGCCTGTCTATGGCCACTGGAGTTGCAGTGAGCACAGGTGGGGGAGAGGTGCATGTCCCTCAGCTGGGGGTCAGACAGACACACAAACAGACACAAACTCTCTGTAATACATAATAGATAGCTGTCCTTTTCTTTTCCACTACTCCCTGCTAACCCAATGGGGTTATATCTGTTCTGGTCCCCATCTCTGGCCCCTTGCTGTCCCCTGTGGTCATTCTGCAGTATAAACGTCCCTTCTGCCAAACCGTTTCCTTTCCATTGTATGAGAAACAATCAAATTCCAGGCAGATCCCATTGTCCTGGCACAACCAAACCCTCTCCTTGCTTTAAGTTATGAGAAAAGAAAGCTGCATACCAAACTTGGAAGTCCTAGCCCCTACAATTTAGGAGGAGCACTTGCACAAATGGACTCACAGACAGATGGACAGACAGACAGACACACATTTCTGAAATATATAGTAAGATGAACCATAGTTATTTTGAGGGACTTAGAGAGCAACCCAACAAAGTTGAGAAAAGAGGGAACAGATCTGTAAAGCCATAAAAGAAAAAGCATGAAGGAGAGCTGTGAATGAAATATTTGCTAGAGATGGGATTGCTGAATCAACACTGACCAGTGCAGTTCATCATAATTATCAAGACACACTACTGCCAGGGGATTTATAAAAATCCCACTCAGCAAATAATTGCCCTGCTGTTAGGAGATAGTCAGAGTGTTAACACACTGTCACAGTCCAGCGTTTAGTAAGATATTCAACATTCAATTACTCTTGCTGAGAACTAAAAGGAAACATGATCATTTCTCAGCTACTGCAGTTCTGCTTCCACATGAATTCTAGTGAACAATCTTGTTAATCCCCAGATATAGTTTCTCTTAGGAGGTAGAAGAACTATTTTAAAACATTAATGATTCAGAAGGAAAAACCTTGCTGAAATGATGTCAGAGGCATTTATGTTTTGTTTAGTTTTGTTTTGTTTTTTCAAAGGTTTTCAAATGTTTAGACTCCTAGATTGTAACAGACGATGGAGTTATTGCATACAAAATGAAAATACAATATATGGCTAATATGTTTAATACATAATTTATTTGGAAAAATTATCTACAAAACTTTTATAAAAACTATGATAGCACCAAGTAAAAGTCTGAGATCAAAGAAATTTAATCTATTTCAGAAGATGTCTTCTCACCAGATGTGTAGTTTTTAATTACACAAAATATTTATTTTAGATTAAAAACTAAAGAAATGTAGAACCAACTTATTCAGAGTTCAAAAATGCTACAACTCAGCCCAAATTCCCTAATTTAGTATTTAATTATTCTATCAACGGTAATGATAAAAGTATTCACTAACTTTAATACATTCCAAATTAGTTCTTTTTACATGTATATCACCCCTGAGGTCAGCAGGGTTGTACCAACATATGCAAATTGACTATTTAGTCAACTATATCCATTGAATATATTGGGCCTGATTTTGCATGGTCTATGCAAAAGTTCCCTTTATTTCAATCAGAGATTTACCTGCTAAGCACTGGAGTCTATTATCTATAGCAGGGTTTATATTGAGATAAACCATTTATCCAGACAATGAAGAAGTCATAATGAGTGATGAGTAGAGTATTTTCTCGCAAATGGGATTAATTACCTGTCCTCCAGATAATATATATTCTGTTTAAACAGAAATAAAAACATTAGTTATTGTTATTCTGCCTTAGCATTACAAGGTTTAGCTCAATTCTTTCAATCTAAGATTTTTGCTTAATATCAAAATAATGGTACCATCATGTTCTAAATGAAAGAAAAAGCCATATTTATGGATAAACAAGGCCGCAATTTCATTGAAATGTATTGAGAAGGGGTGAGGAAATATTACCAACTGATAGCCTTTGCCAAGGAATGCAAAACTAGCCACAAATATTGCTGCCATTGCCTGGGGATAGGTGCACTTCTTTGGCCACAGTAGGCAAAGGTGTGGTGTAAGGGAGAAGGGAGATATCCAGGCACATCCACTAATCAAGGTCCTGGCCCAGGGACCCACTGGCAGCAGCCTTGTCCTACTTTCCTTCACTCCCCTTTAACTGCCTCCTATTCCCTGGACCAATTTCTCTGTGCCCCTTGTGTCAAGGCAGGTATCAGGTGGAGCCTCTGTCTCTAGCTACCCTGAGCCTGATCAGCACTGCCTTCTCTTTCTCTCTCCTAAGTGCTTCTCAGGGAACCCATCCTACATCCTCCCTGGACCCAACTTCCCTCTGCTCTGCTGAGCAACTCTTTATATACAGGGCTGCCCCTGCAAGCTACCCCCTAACTAGCTTCTTTTAAAGCCTATCCTTGACTGGGCAGGGCTCTGTGCAGGCTCCCGCCAACCTGCTTTAACCCCATCCAGCCCCAATACACCCCCTTTTAAGAGCTGCCCTCCTTCAGATTTGATAGACATCACAGGTAGGCCAAGCTGGAGCTGAATGTGCCATGAAGTGCTCTTTAGCTCCTTCCCTGACTGAGATGAGAACCTGTCTCACCACAACCTCCTATGCTTCAGTTCCCACATTTGTAAATTGCAAATTATAACTCCATTTACTATTTACTAAACTCATCCTTCCCAAAATGATAAAAACAACCTGTCATAATAGGCAATTAGTCTATGGCTTGGTCACACCATTTCTCCCAAAGGAATGGAAAAAATCCCTCTAATTATCCAATAATATTCTGTTAGGATATGGTAAATGCTATTGCTATCCAGGTGAATATGAGAGAAGACAGAAGAAGCTCTTCTTTACAAAACAGACAATTACATGGGATTCTGTGACAACATAAAAAAAATTGCTAATGAGAGAAATAATTTTATTTCCCCAAGATCATATGCATATGATTAAGTAAACTGGTGTTCCGCTGACCTTCAGTATGTCTTTATTTGTGTATGTTCATGATGCTCTCTCCCCTTCAATAACATTCTGATTGATTTATCTGAGAATTCATTTTAATTAGTCTAGTACAATTTCACAATGTAAATAAACTATATGGGGATAGTGAGAATAGCTGTTGCCTCACTAGTTACAATGGGACCGGCAAATAATGATCTAAGATTTTCATGGACATAGTGTTATGTTGAAGAGAAGAAAGAAGAAAATGCTGACAAAGGAACAATGTGGCAAAGGAATAGAAAAGAAGCAGGAAAAGGGTAGATCAGCAACAAAGAGGAAAATGTTGAGGGATGGCTCCAGGCTTAATGGTAATTAAGATAGGCATATGGGAGAAAAAGAACTAGAGCAGGGGGAGGAAACATGATAGAGAGAGATATAAAGGGGAGAAGTTATTACGGGTCAGAGTAGCACTGATTATGTTCATTCTTGGAGAAGTAGTAGCTATCAATATTGCAGTATTTACCAGATTCTAAGTGAGGGGATCTCATAGTGAGCAAACTCTGTGCAGGTTAACTGAGGGGGCATTACCTTAACTGTATTTGCTTGCCCAAGAGCTAGGAAACCAAAGAATCAGTGTATACATCATTCATCTTAAAGTTTCATTAAAACTGGAATACCATCAATGCCACTTCTTAATCAATGAGAAGGGTTGCTGTTGAGAAATGTATGGTGTTTCATCTTCATACCATCTTCCATCTCAGCCCCAGTCTTCCTCTTCTTGTACATCAAATGACTGTTTTCCCCTCATTAAAATGTATTTATTCTCATAGTATTTTTTTTAAAAATTACCTCCATAAAATTACTGCCTCACTTCAAGACCATAATAGCATCAAATACACTACCGTATATTGGCCAAATTTAACCCTGTAATTGGATTGACTTTAGTTGAGTCTCACCAGGGATAAATGTAGTGCTATGTAGCTAAATAGTTTACTGTATTACTTTTCTAGATTGTAAATTCTTTGGGGAATGGCTTCTGTTTTCTTTCTGTAATAAACAGAACAGAAATTTTCACAGATCTCTGCTATGTACTGAAGTATGTAGCACTTTAGGGTATGTCTACACTAGCCCCCTAATTCGATCTAGAGTGGCTAATGTAGGCATTCGAACTTGCAAATGAAGCCCGGGATTTAAATATTCCAGGCTTCATTTGTATGTTCCCGGGCGGGCGCCATTTTTAAATCCCCTTAGTTCGAACTGACTGCTCGCGGCTACACGCGGCAGTCAGAAATTGATCCAAACTAAATCCTTAGTTCGAATTAACTTCTGACTGCCGCATGTAGCCGCAGGCAGTCAGTTTGAACTAAGGGGATTTAAAAATGGCGCCCGCCTGGGATATTTAAATCCTGGGCTTCATTTGCAAGTTCGAATGCCTACATTAGCTACCCTAGTTCGAACTAGGGGGCTAGTGTAGACATACCCTTAAAGACTAACAAGATGGTTTATTAGGTGATGAGCTTTCATGGGCCAGACCCATTTCCTCAGATCAATTGTGGAAGAAAATTGGTATGACGATATATACCAAAGTGATACAATCAAAAAAAGTGAACACATATAAAATTGATAAATCAAATTTTAGAACAGTGTGGAGGTGAGGGGGGAAGGTTAGTGTCTGTGAGTTAATGACATTAGGGGTGATAATTGGGGAAGCTATCTTTGTAATGGGTGAGATAATTAGCATATTTGTTGAGACCCATACACAAAGTGTCAAATTTAAGCATGAATGACAATTCTGAAGCTTCTCTTTGAAGTCTGGAGTTAAAATCTCTCTGAAGCAATATGCATGTTTTAAGGTCATTGAGAGAATGGTCAGTCTGGCTGAAATGGCAAGCAACAGCTTTCTGTCTGTGAGAGAATCTGATGTCTGTTTTATGTGCATTGATTCTCTGGCAAAGTATCTGAAAAGTTTGTCCAATGTACATAGCAGATGGATACTTTACGCACATGATGGCATAAATTATATTTCTGGATGAACAGGAATATCTGTTCTTGATCTTGTAATAGGCATGGTTAGGTCCAATAATGGTATCAGCAGAGTAAATATGTGGACAAACCTGGCAATGGGGTTTGTTGTAAGGGAAAGTTCCAGGGTTGATATTAGTGTGGTATATCCTGTAGTTGTAGGTAAGAATCATCCCGAGGTTAGGTGGTTGTCTATAGGGGTATGTCTACACTACCCCGCTAGTTCGAACTAGCGGGGGTAATGTAGTCATCCGCACTTGCAAATGAAGCCCGGGATTTGAATTTCCCGGGCTTCATTTGCATGAAGCCGGCCGGCACCATTTTTAAATGCCGGCTAGTTCGGACTCTGTGCCGCGCGGCTACACGTGGCATGGACTAGCTAGTTCGGATTAGGCTAATTAGGAAGCCTAATCCGAACTAGCTAGTCCATGCCACATGTAGCCACGCAGCATTTAAAAATGGCGCCGGCATTTAAAAATGGCGCCGGCCAACTTCATGCAAATGAAGCCCGGGAAATTCAAATCCCGGGCTTCATTTGCAAGTGCGGATGACTACATTACCCCCGCTAGTTCGAACTAGCGGGGTAGTGTAGACATACCCTAGGAGACTACGGGTCTGTCTCCCAGGATATGTCTACACTACAAAGTTAATTCGAACTAATGGATGTTAGTACGAATTAACTTTGATAGGCGCTACACTAGCGCTCCGCTAGTTCGAACTTAATTCGAACTAGCAGAGCGCTTAGTTTGAACTAGGTAAACATCATTGCACGACGACTAAGCCTAGTTTAAACTTACTAGTTTGAATTAAGGGGTGTGTAGCCCCTTAATTCGAACTAGTGGGAGGCTAGCCCTCCCCAGCTTTCCCTGGTGGCCACTCTGGCCAACACCAGGGAAAATCGTCTGCCCCCCTCCCGGCCCCAGACCCCTTAAAGGGGCACGGGCTGGCTATGGTGCCCGTGCCAGGTGCAAGCCTGCCAGCACCCAGCCAGCAGACCCTGCACCTGGCACGGCTCGAGCCACCCACCCAATGCCCCCCAGTCCTCCCCCTCTTCCCGGGACCAGGCTGGCGGCTCCTGGGAGCTTGCCCGGGACCACAAGAGGTGAGCACCCGCCTGGTCTAGTGCGGACATCGTGGATGCATGAAAATCAAGGGGGTCCACTGAAACCCCTGACCCTGAGCCCTGAGCTTACAATGGCCGTCCTGGGTCAGACCAAAGGTCCATCTAGCCCAGTAGCCTGTCTGCCGATAGCGGCCAACCCTAGGGACCCTGGAGGGGATGGTCCAAAGACAGTGACCAAGCCATTTGTCTTGTGCCATCCCTCTCCAGCCTTCCACAAACTTTGGGCAGGGACACCACTCCTACCCCCTGGCTAATACCACTCCATGGACCCAACCTCCATCACTTTATCTCACTTCTCTTTAAACTCTGTTCTAGTTCTAGCCTTCACAGCCTCCTGTAGCAAGGAGTTCCACAGGTTGACTCTTTGCTTTGTGAAGAACAACTTTCTGTTACTAGTTTGAAGCCTGCTACCCATTCCTTTCCTTTGGTGTCCTCTAGTCCTTCTATTATGGGAACTAATGAAGAACTTTTCTTTATGCACCCTCTCTACCCCACTCATGCTTTTATAGACCTCTATCCTATCCCCCCTCAGTATCCTCTTTTCTAAACTGAGAAGTCCCAGTCTCTTTAGCCTCTCTTCATATGGGACCTGTTTCAAACCTCTGATCATTTTAGTTGCCCTCCCCTCTCCCACCTTCTCTCTTCCCCTCTCCCACCTCCTTTTCCCAGTCTCCCCCAGTTTTGTTCAATAAAGAGAGATTCTATTTTTGACCACACATTTTCTTTATTTTGTACATCAGGAAGGGGGGTTAGGGAGGGGTAAGTGGAAGGAGGTGAGGGAGGAATGGGGTACGAGCCCCCGATGGGGAGGACTGGGCTGGCTCTGCGGGCTTCTGGGGGTGGAAGCTCTCCTGCAGCCCCCCAATTGCCCCCTCTCCCCAGATGGCAGCCTGCGGCAAGTGCAGCCGGTCTGATGGCCGAGTGCTGTGATGTGCCCAGTGTGGGTACTCCGGGCAATCCAAGCCAGGACTGCTTTGCAAGTGGGGCACCCCTGAGAACTGTCTGTCCGGGGTGGAGGTCGGGTCCCTTTAAGCACAGCCCTCGGCTAGCCTGAAACAGCAGCTCCACGCTCTAAGTCCTACTCTGATGCCCTGCCGGCACTGCTTCCGGCCATCCTTAACCCCGGTTCAGGGTCCACTTAATGTGGACATGCTAGTTCGAATTAGCAAAATGCTAATTCGAACTAGTTTTTTAGTCTGGATGCATTAGTTCGAATTAGCGCTGTAGTGTAGACATACCCCCAGAGCCTCTTGGAGGGTAGTATCCTGTTCCAGTATAGGTTGTAGTTTATTGATAATGCGTAGGATGGGTTTAAGTTGGGGGCTATAGGTGATGACAAGTGGTGTTCTATTGTTGGTTTTCTTGGGTCTGTCTTGAAGCAGATGGTTTCTGGGTATTCATCTGGATCTTTCACTTTGTTTTTTTATTTCTTAATGTGGACTGAGAATCATTTGAAAACAATCATTTATGAAAACAATACAGAACTATAAAGAAAAAAGTGCATTACATACTGTGCTGTTAAAATGTATGTGCAAGTCTTTTGGACAACTCACACTCCCTTTTTAATTTAAATGGGATTTGTAATGGTACAAGCTTTGGAAAGTGATGTGAGACATCTGACTTGGTCACAAGTAGGTAAGGAGTGGTTATAAAACACCAACATATAAGTGGGGGTGTTCAATGATTGGGGGAATTTTTTAACGTAAGTGGTTACATGTTTTTATCTAGAAAATGAGTACCAAAACTAAATGATAGTTTCAGGCGAGGAATGTTTTGGAGATAGAATAATAAAATGTACAATATAATAGTAAAGTAGAAAGAAATAAAATGCAAAAGGTAAGAGCTAATTCATTCTCCATGCTCAGTCCTTGGCCTTTCCTGAACATATATAGCCAATAGTAACAAATTATGTATAATCGTTCTGTGAGGTCGACTGTTCATTTGGGACTAAGCTCAAATAACCAGACATTCAGCCCTGCCTCTTAAATTATGGATCCAAAGATCAGAGGCCAAAGCTTTATCCACCAAGTGTTCATCTTTCTAAGAATAAAACTGCCAGGTGTCCAAAGATAAAGTAGGTATCAAACAGTGTCACTTCAGACCAATTCTTTTTCAAGTACACTCCTGTACACAATTTTATCCCGATGTAACTGCCGACCTCAGTGAACTTAGCTTCTGATTTACACTGGTGTAAATGTGAATATAATCATTTCCTTAGTACCATTTTATGGTCTCTGCTTATAGGAACAAATCACAATAAAAAATAAACCATGTATTCAGTTGTTATTTGATGTGGTAAATTAATCGTCAACATTTTTGCACACAAAGAACTAAAAAGAATCCTGGAAGTATTCTTTTCTTTTTACTGCATGAATTGATAAAACATGATAAATCGGTAGATAATGTTATACTTGAGTGCTGAATGCTGCAAATCAGTGACTGAATTATATAATAACAATAATAATGAAAAAAAGAAAAAGTGGGATAAAAACCTATGAACAGAATCCCTAGAGCATGAGTCTGGACACTGACACTTGAGGTTCTGATGCAAAACCCATGGAAGTCAATCACAATGGATCTGTGCCTGGATTACAGCAGTATTCAATATAAACAGGAGTGGCAGAATTGGATTCCTAATGAGTAAGATGATAGTAGAAACATATTGGGATTTGAAAGTAGAAATAAACTTTCTTTTCCCCTCTTTTTGCTTGATATTCATGTTCTCATATCTCTTCGTGAAACTATTTCTTTGGAGTTTTTTCTGCAATACTAAACTTAAATTATTGCTGTCTCAGTTTTTGTGCTTCAGAAGGGTAGCCGAGTTAGTCTGTAAATGGAAAAACTTAAAAAACAACAAATATTCTAGTAGCACCTTAAAGACTAACAAAACATGTAGGCTGTGTCTACACTGGCAAGGTTTTTCCGGAAAATCATCTGATTTTCCGGGAAAACTTGCCAGCTGTCTACACTGGCCACTTGAATTTCTGCAAAAGCACTGACAATCTAATGTAAAATTATCAGTGCTTTTCTGGAAAAACTATGCTGCTCCCGTTTGGGCAAAAGTCTTTTTCCGAAAGACTTTTGCCCGAAAGGGCCAGTGTAGACAGCACAGTAGTGTTTTCCGCAAAAAAGCCCCGATCACGAAAATGGCGATCGGGGCTTTTTTGCAGAAAAACACATCTATTGGCCATGGACGCTTTTCCGCAAAAAGTGCTTTTCCGGAAAAGCGTCCTGCCAATCTAGACGCGCTTTTCCGAAAATGCTTTTAACGGAAAATTTTTCCGTTAAAAGCATTTTCGGAAAACCATGCCAGTGTAGACGTAGCATGAGCTTTCGTGAGTACAACCCACTTCTTCAAATTTTTATGGCCACTTTGGAGGGTCATCTTAATAACATCTGTTTTTATATTAAAATTGCTCCCCTATGCTATTCTGCCATGTAAACTACAAGAGTAGCATATTTTTCATAAGATATATTAATTTTTTTCCTGACTTCTTGTCTTCTCTCCCTTGTTTGTCCCCTTACAGATATTCAAATGCTCACTTCTGCTGTGTGGTTCTGAAGGAAGCAAATGTGGGCAAATACCAGCCAAAGGTGTGTATAAGGTGGGAGTGGTGCTAATGTGGCATGCTTCTCCAACCTGCATAAGTTATACTTTGCTCTCCTCCCAACCAAGTGTTTCTTAAGTATGTTCTGTCATCCTGGATGGGAGGCATCACTATCTACTGTCTAGGGCACTGATTGGGAGAAGGGCATCCTCTCAGGACATTTTAGGCAACATGCATCACAACATGGAACCCACAACTTACAGCAGAAGAGCTACACATTTACCTTATTCAGAAAGTGGCTACAGGACAGTATACCAGACTCAACAAACCTTGCTGCAAGCAGGGCATTCCTAATTTTGAATGTGAATTGACAAAGAGATAGCTGAAAATTAGGTTTTATATCCAAACAAAGACTCTTACCTGGCCATCCAGTGTGGGCTGGCTATGTTTGCCAATTAAAGAATCTGTTTTAAGGAGGCAGACACAAACACTCTTCAAGCCCAGAGTAGTTACTATGAACATAAGGATCTTGATCAGTGTAAATTTATCAGTGTTTACTCTCAAGCTATGAAAAATTCCTGCAGGGCATGAATGGCCTTGATATAAGATTGGACCCTTGAGAGCCAGCTGCTTAAGTAAATTAAGTTCCTGACACAGTAGAAGCCACAGCTAAATACCGGTTGAAAACCAGAAGGAAAATCAGTCCAAAAAATGGCAAGAAGGGACCACTGTGGTCACTTAAACTGACCTCTTGAATAACAGAAGCTCACCAGCTTTTGAATTGATAAGGTAAGAATCTTCCAATTACATGACAGTGACTTTCATTGCACTTCAGCAGAACAATCTAAATTCTGAATGTCTGAATATTCCTTAGATGACAGCTGTAGATAGAAATTTAGAAAATATATATCAGACACTACCAAAAAAAAGGCCCTCAGATTATTCTTCAACACTTCTTGGCCTTCTTAGAAGAGTTCCAGAAATTTCAGTTTCCATCCCCAGGATTGTGCTGGAGACATGTTGGACCATAAAAAAATCTGTACCTTTCCTCACCACTTAGCAATTAGAAGCATATAAAGTCAAGACTTTCAAGGAGTAGACCTTTCTTTTAAAAAATTCAACGTGCTTAGCTTCCTTTTGCCCAGGAAAAGAAGACACTTTTCCCAAAATGGACTTTTCATCCACTCCTGAGATCATTGGAATGTCAAGGTAAAAGATAAAATAATAATAATTCCGATTGTTCTTTCAGTATTCAGTACAAGGAGTTGATCTTCCTGGAGGCAGAGACAATTGAGGAAGAATGATTCTATGCTCCCTTTGCAGATTCAACAAGCAGTCTTTAATAGGGAAGGCTACCTTGTCCTTCTCTTGAAGCTCTAAGTCAGGGCTACTGAACACACGGCCCGTGGCCCATTTGTTTGCACCCTGCTGTGCAATTTGGGTTTATGTGGGGCGCAACACGTAGCCCACAGGTGGGATCTTTTGAACATGGCCTCCACTGGGAACAAGCTCCACAACAGCAAGGCATCTCCCAGGTGGGGTGAGTACTGAAAGACAGAAGCAGACGGGCTGGCTGGAACAGAGAGGTACAGGATGTCGGCATTTCTAGCCCTCAGGGAGAAGGTGCCAGGAGTGCTGGGGCATTGTGGGAAGTGCTGGCTGCTTAGCCTTGTGAGCAGATCCTGAGAGTTGCTGAATGGCTGACACTGGCCATGTTTGGGTCCGCCGCCATGGCTTAAGGCTTAATCTTTGTATTCATGCCCATCAGTGTGAAATAAGCTATTTGTATATATTTGAATATATATATTTGCATGTACATGCAACCACACTTAAGCTGCCGACCTCAGCATGTGCTGTGGGTATCATTGTGGCTCCCAGGGCTTTCAAAGTTGAGTAGCCCTGCTCTAAATTATGAAGAGCTTCAGAGGGAGCTGAGTTAGTCTGTAAATGGAAACACTTAAAAAACCCCAATGAATAGTCTAGCAGCACCTTAAAGACTAATAAAACATGTAGACAGTATAATGAGCTTTCGTGAATACAACCCACTTCTTGAGATGATTGGAGTATTAGAAGTCCGGATCCAAGAATAAATAAGGGAAGGGTGGGGGTGGGGGACAGAGAAAAAAAGAGAAAAAAATAGTGAATTGGATTGTTCAAGTTACAAGAAGCTGATAAGAACAACTTGCACCTCCATAAACACCCTAGAGGTGCAAATAGTTCTTAACAGTCTCTTGTAACTTGAACAATCCAATTCACATTTTTTTCCTTTCCACCCCTCCTCCCCCTTTCCTCTTGCCTTCCCTTATTTATTCTTGGATCTGGACTTCTAATATTCCAGTAATCTGAAGAAGTGGGTTGTACCCACAAAAGCTCAGGATACCATCTACATGTTTTGTTAGTCTTTAAGGTGCTGCTAGACTAAGTTATCAAGGAACTTATGGGGATTCTCTACTTATGAGCTGCCAAAAGAATGTCAAGAGAAATCAATACCTGAGTCTTGGAACCTTAAACATCATATACAGGAGAGGAAGCAGCATTTAGCACAGCTTCCTCATGGGATGGGGAACAATAAGGCATTTCAGAGGATTTCTCAAGTGTTTCCTCCTCTGACAAAGTGAGAGATGCTACAGCCTATAAAACTGCAGAACTAGGAGAATCAGTCTTCTTGATCTTTATAGGAGGTGCAGAAGTAAGGCTTGTCAGCAGTGAAGATAAAGGTTTCTTATCAGGCACATCTTTCTGAGAGCCTCCCTTCTCTTGATATTACAGAAGCAGGAAGTTAAGGACTACAAAACCAAAAACTCAAGAGAGCACAATACCCAGAGACTGAAACCACCATGGTAATTCTTCCAGCCAGGAACTCTTTGGGGAAGAGAAATGGCCCAAAAGATTATCCTGTATCTGCATCAGGAGCACTAGGAAGTGCACTAGCAGAACTAAATGAGCTGACCTTTCTCAGATCAGACATTCTCAATTGTCGGCATATGTTTCTGCTGTTTCGTAAATAGAGGATCCCATGGAATTGTTGACAATTCAGACTAGATGATCTAAGCTTGATGGATCCTAATGAAAAACAGTCTGGTCTTAGAAATAAAGATAAATTTGAATCCTTCAGCATGAGGTGATGAGCTTGGGGGAAGTGTATATGACCCCAGATTGCCAGTAATATTCAAAGAGGTTCTGTGGCTATGTGGCAAGGTCTACAACTCCCACAGTATTCCTCTGTGGGACAAATGCCAGGAGCAGAACTTTCATCATTTTGGGTGCAATTTTCCATAATTGCCCTTTATCCAAAGATTAATTTAGTTTTGAAAATTAGAAGAAAATCAGCTCCACTGTTTATGAGCACAAAGAGAATGGGGGAAAATACACATTTCCCATTACCTCACATGGTAGTATGATTGTCTGGAATAAAAACTCATCAGCGGTGAGGCAATGCTATTTCACTGATTCTCTATCCCTTCTCCAGTGACAGAGATAATTATAATAGCAGAGGGTTTCTTCAGACTTTGACATACAGAGTGTCTCAATTGAAGCTGAAGCTCTGGATTTGGTCCATCATACACTCACAAGAAAAGCCTGACTTTCACTGCTACTGTATGCCTACAGACATCTGGGAATATGAGCTATTAGAATCATGCAGCGACTGAGACATGCAGTCCCTTGTTTCATCAAGAATCGCCCTTTCAAATCCAATCCTGAGAAGTGGGGAATGATTCCTTTAAGGTGCTTCATCTTCCATTGATTTAAAAAACAGCTACAATTTGTCAGTACTTTGGAAAATTGGCCTCTTAATCCATTTGCCACATTTACTTACTAATATGTATTTACAGGAGAACAGATAAAACCTTCGTAAGTATGTCAGAGTTCACTAATACAAAGAGAGAAAAGCAGACATATTGTACATATTCATAAAAGAAATGTTAAATAAAAAATTCTTATTTAAAAAATGATTATATCACAAAGGGATCCATTAAGATTGTACCAATTTGCACATTAGAATTATGGAGTGATTGCAAACATAATTTATAAACCTGTTGATGATTCGATTTACAAATGTAAAAAGAAATAATAAAATCAAAATATAAAATCAATCTGTAGAATTCTTTTTATTCTGTAATATGCGACTAACATTTGTATTCCAAGCAATAATCTGAAAAAAGACAGAGTTTTTGTTAACCTATCATGCAATTTTTAGCTCTTTGTGTTTTTAAGGTATCGTGTTCATCAAAAAATGCACCACTTTTATGCTGTTGAGCATAAAAATATATATGAGCCATTAAAATCCAAAAGAGAGGACTTCAGTTTTTCTAACAGAATTTAAATTGATAACAGCATTGATACCTTTTCAAGATATTTCTATCTATGTTCCACAATGGAATCTCTTCCAAAAAGCAACCAGTAGGTGGAGCATACAACATAATTTATTACTTGATAACAAGGGCATGGACTCTGTAGAAATTTTCTTCAAAGGAAGTTCATATATGTTAGATATTACTTGACTAATTATTGAAGCTATTGATACATAAAGCAAGTTGATTGAAAGCTCAATATTTCATAAGCATAGAATTTTAGAGCTCATAATTTATTTTAAGGGATTATTTTCCAACTTAGTTTTACTCATATAAAAAAAAATCATGTTCTATTTTCAGACCTTCTCTTACAGCTACAATTTTTGGCTGCATCTGTAGTACATGAACATTAGCTATATCAGAGACAAAAAGTAGGCAGTGTTTTTCTTCTAAAGCTGTAAAATGTACTTTTTTCAAGTTAGTGGGATGCATAACAAACATTTTTTCCGGGCATAATGATTGATTAAGTGTTTGACAACAAATTAACCCTATTATAGCTAGTGAATATTGATTATACAAATATGCTCACTTGTTTAGATTTCTAAAATGTAGATGTCCAGAAAATACACTTATTTTTAAATTAATAAAATCATAAAGGATTGTTAATTCAAATACTGGTGTATAACTGATGTAATCATATATCTGATGTAATCATATATCTGTATAAAAACTACATTTGTGCAACCATCAATAATAAAGTGCTATATTTTTTGCAAATTCTTATAGAGTTTGATAAAGTGTTGCATTATATTAAATACTACATTAATTTGTAGCCTTTGTAAAATTATAATTGTTGAACTTGTAAACACTGACATGCTCTAGTAATCAAATTGCTGGTGTCACAAAAAGCAGTCTTAATGTTAGTGCTGCAGAACCTAAGGAAAAGACATCAACATGAAATCTCAAGCATTAGCGCCACAAGTGTCTAAAGCTACAATTCTGAAAAGTCTAGGGAACACTAACTTCTTCAGATCTAGGACAGCCTATTTTTAGGCTACAGATATTAGTCTTTAACATTTTGGAACTTTCTCAATTATAATATATTTTAAAATAATGGATGTCATTATTACATAATGGAGACAGAAGCAGAAAATTCAAAAATTTAATATTTATAAACTTTAACATTATATTAATTTGCAATGTGTTACAAACAAGCAATTCAATATAGAAAAGAGCTAAGAAATATAACTCCAAAATAATATTTCAGTACTTCTGCTGAACCTCTTATTTTATATCACACCATCTTGCTGCATGAAGAGGCAAAGTGCAGACTTAACAATTAAAATGAGTGCCAGTAATGTACCATAATTTAACTTATTTTTTTAATTAAGGTTTTTTGTTATTTAGAGCAGTGGTTCCCCATCACTGATCTGTGGATCAGTTGCAGGCTGCAAATCACCTGCCTGCCAGGCCGTGGCACTCTGCGAGGCCATGCCCCCAGCCATGTGCTGTGGTTGGAGCCGGGTCACAGCAGCCACGCTGCCTGGATGGCAAGGCAGCATGGCGGGCAGCTACCCCATGTGCCGCGGGGCCACGGTGAGGCTGTCCCTACTGAGGCAGCATCTTCATGGCCTCAGTTCCAGCTCCATGGCAGCCGCATGAGCTGGCCAGCGGGGCTGTGTGGCAGGTGGCTGCTCCGGGGGGCGGGGCTGCTCCTGGGGCAGCTGAGCCACATGGCTCAGTGGGGCTGCTCCTCGGGTGGCCAGCCTGCATGGCTGAGTGGAGGTGTTCTGGGGAGACTGGGCTGCATGGCAGAGCAGGGCTCTTCCAGGGGCAATTGGCCTACATAGCAGAGTGGGGCTGCTCCGGGGACAGTTGGGCCATGTGGTGCAGCAGGCTGCCTCGCTGCGCTGAATCCTAGGAGCTGATTCGGGGACCCTCTTGCGGGGCAGTTGGGGCTGAGCAGGGGCTACCACTACCCAGACAGCTGGGGTGGAGTGAGGGGACATGGTGGAAGAAGCCCTCTGAGTTGGAGTCAGTGCCCCACTGCTTTCAGCCTAGCCTCTCCTATCTTGATCCTTCTTTTCTTTTCTTTTCTTTTCTTTTCTTTTCTTTTCTTTTCTTTTCTTTTCTTTTCTTTCTCTTGGCCACAGCTCCCCTTCTCCTGCCCTGCCTGTTGTACCCCTTTGCCTCTCTCCAAAAACTAGTGAAAACCAGAACTATTCTGCAAAGTATGCCTTCTGTTTAACAATGTATGATCTTGATCTTCTCATTCACACAATGACATGTATTGTGTGTGTACAGATGAAATAACATGCCTGCTTAAAATTAATCACCACAATACATATTCAAATATATTAATTATTATTACAAATGTGCAAATGTTTGTGTCGGTCTGCCAAAAGTTTTTGAATGAGTTTGCCGGTCCATGGTAAAAAAGTTTGGGAACCACTGATTTAGAGGGAATGCTTTTTAAAAAATAAAATAAAAAAAATAAAACTCAGCTCCTGGAGCACAATTCAGTACCATACCATGACTTCTGTGGGCAAATTTTGTGGCCCCACAATCATGGAATATATATCCCCTGGCAGAGAGCAAAAACAGAGTGGTTTTAGTTCTGCAAAACCTTGTCTGTCAAGCTTTGTTTTTGTTATATCAGAGACTCAAATCTATAAGACCACTATGCTTACTACTGCCCTCCACCAGGAAAACCCCAACTTAAGGGCTGAAGTACAAGAGCTGCCTGACATACCTTAAGGGTGAATCTTGGGGTGTACAAGTCCCCACTGGCAAAGGAGAAAGCAGTTTTCTAACCTAGCGCTATCAGGAACAAAATGAGTTCCTTATATTTCAGCGCATAAGTCATTCAGTTCATTTCATTACCCATCTAAAAGAATGGTGTACACTCCACAGTTATATTTTCAGATACTAAAGACACAGAACATTTTAGCCATGTTAACTCTTGGTTTGTTATGACTCCTTATTTCTAATATTTTCACTTGATATGTTATTGAAATTATTGTAAAAAAGGTATTTTTTCCAAATAATGGTGAAAGAAAATGTAAAGATTTTAAGAACATTCTATGTGGAAAATGTACTATTTCTACATGTGGGCAAATTATTTGTGGTGAATAATGTTCAGTAACTTAGGCCTTTCCTCTGTTTTCAAATTGCTTATGAACAGACCTAGAATTTCAGCAATTTTGCAATTAAAGTTACTTATTTTTACTAATGTATTTGGTTTTCAAACCTGATTATAATTAATTCAAACAAGTTTTAAACAATGAGTTGTTAATAAATGATTCACAAACACTGGAAAAGGCTAAATTTCTGCCACTGCGTCATATGGTTCCTGCTCCCTGATCGGATGACAGATAATTTTTATAATAGCAAATAACTAACAATGAGTAGCAAACAACAAATAGGAAATAATTAATAACAAATGTTTTGCTCATGCATGAAATGTCACATGCAAAGGCAGGTATTCATGAGAAGAACAACCATTCTCCAATTATGGAAAAAAAAACATTTGCACAAATTTCACAGATAGGGACTGGCAAGGAACACAAATATAGTCAAAACAGAACAGCACTTCAGAGTGTAAACAAATGTTCTTAAAACCTGTTTTGCCATATAAGATCAGCTCTCTTCCTGCTAACTATATTCTATAGGAAGACATGGAAAGTCTTGAGATTTTAGCCATGCAAACAAACTAATCAGTAAATATTCAAAATGCAAGATGCATGCCTATGTGAAAATAATCAAGGCGAATGTGCTGATTCAGGCAGTTCTGTGAAAAGCTTTAACTGAAAACCTACATTTACAATCTATTTTAAAACACAGCAGAAGCGCACAATAGCAATCCAATCATTAGCTCAATTAAAAAAGAAAAAGTGAAACCTTTCCTCAACTTAATAACTTTAGTTCTTGACAAGTACCACAACACAACAATAAGCCAGTCAAAATGAGTTTTTAAAGCGAGGTTATGCCCTTCGTGTTGTGTTATCACAGTGGCAGATCAAACTGCTGACTTGGACTCTTTCTGTCAGCAGTGCTGTTGCTGCCTCTGTGAAGCTGCTGTCACAGAATAGTCATGGTACCTGCTCTCGCCTATAGAAAAGCACTAAATTGAACTCAAAGTAGTGTCTTTGTGATATCTTTTCAACAAGTCATGTCCCATTCAGCCTGCTAGTTTATCTCTGTCAGGCTGGGGGCCCAAGTGGTTTGCATGAGCTGTCAGGGATAGGAATACTAACCTGCTCTGTGCTGAGGAGGTAATGCATCTTTCGGGCTTGGTGATCCTTTTTCTTTTCTTCCTTTTCTAGGTCTTTCTTCTCCTTCTCTCTCTCCTTCATCTCTGCAAACTCTTCTAATTCTTTCCTGCATCAAAACAACTCTTTGTTAGTTACAATCCAGAGGTGAAAAAAGATTCTAATTCCTCCTTTTTTACTCTTTCACAACTGGTTCTCTGTGCTTCACTCATTCATTAATAATCAGTGGAAATCAGTGGAATGTTAATACCTACATGGCACATTCCAAAGTACAGCAGATGGATTCTGCATGGATGTACATTTGGTATCATTAAAGTGCTTAAGGTGACATTTTATGTGTATTGTACAGTGTACCATGTTTATTCATAATTCATTCATTTATATTCTTTAAGGTTTTTGAGGGAGATGTTGATAGTGTCATTTAAATATTTTGATAAAAAGAGAAGTACTAGATATTCTGTGCACTGTTTTATCAAGTTTGGGGCATAGATTGCAAACCTGTGAGGGGTCCATTCCCACATTAAGTACAGGTGAAGTACACTATTTCCTCATTTGGTACACATGAAATACTTGGGAAAGATGAATACAATATTAACTTTCCTAGACATGTCCCTCCTCAGTGTGGAGCATTTCTGACAAGGGTAGTACAGAGCTGTGACAGTCATGGGAAGTCCACAGCAAAGTCACTGCCAAGAAAACAGATTGTGGGGCAGGGATTCCTGGAGCAAGTGTGAAGGGATACAAGGTCTGCTAAGCAAATATCCCTGTGTTTCCAATAGTTCCTAGAAAACCCACAGGTAGCAAGAGGCTGATCCCACTGGCATACAGTGAAACAATCTGAGGAAAACTATGCAAGGTAAAACATACAGAGATTTTTCCCATCAATGGCTTCTTCCCATGGATTTTTCGCAAAAGGGCCAGTCTGGACCCATATTATGAAGAATTGTAGACTAATTAATGTCTTATCTTATAAATATTTCTCAATGTTTGTTTGTTTGTCCCAAAAGATCTCCGAAACTGTAAGAGCTAGAAACACCAAATATTGCACGGATACTACTGATTTCCTAACTTAAATAACTGGATTGGTTATATCTCAAAATCATTTCCACCGGTTCCCCCAGAGCCCCAATTGGGCCCACTGATAATTAGCTTTTAGTAGTGTCAGATCATAGAAACACAACATTTTGCACAGATACTACTGATTTCCTAACTTAAATAACTGGATTGGTTACATCTCATAATTGTTTCCCCCAGAGCCCCAATTGGACCCCCAGAGCCCGAACTGGACCACTAATTAGATTTTAGTAGCGCCTGATCATAGGCATTTGCTGGACTCTTGTGTTAAGCGTGTCACATAAACTGCAACTATGAAATCCTTTCCCTATGATAACAGAAAAGGTACTAGCTATGTTAATTTCTTAAAGTAGTATATAAGACAAAAGTAATTCCAATGAAATATGCTATGTTAATGTCATTGATGTAGTTCATTTATCACACCTTTTACTATATTTCCTTGGGTGATGCCGGGTATTTCTGCTAGTACTAAGTATAATTCAGTGCTATAGTTCACAATGCATGTGTATGTATACAGAATTATTTTTGACCCAGTTAAAAGAGGTTAGCTTGATTAACATATGTTATTAATGTTATTAAGAAACGTTTCAAATACACCTGTGTGTGTCTGACACTAGCTCTGTTCAGTCACTCATGTAGATTTGTCTAAAAGTTAATTGGGTGAGTAAATTGTGGTCTTTTTGAAAATATGTTACATAAAATAAAAAGTGAAGACAAACGCACAGTCCATGGCTGTGTCTACACTGGCAAGTTTTTCTGGAAAATCAGCCGCTTTTCCAGAAAAACTTGCCAGCTGTCTACACTGGCCGCTTGAATTTCCGGAAAAGCACTGACGATTTAATGTAAAATCATCAGTGCTTTTCTGGAAAAACTATGCTGCTCCCGTTTGAGCAAAAGTCTTTTTCCAGAAAACTGTTCCGGAAAAGGGCCAGTGTAGACAGCACAGTAGTGTTTTCCGCAAAAAAACCCCGATTGTGAAAATGACGATCGGGGCTTTTTTGTGGAAAAGAGCGTCTAGATTGGCCACGGACACTTTTCCAGAAAAAGTGCTTTTCCAGAAAAGCATCTGTAGCCAGACAGGAACCCCCCTTGTAACATCCATTTTTGCTTGCCTGGAGCATACAGGGCACACAGAGCAGAAGGCCCAGGCTGTGTGACCGTGAATGGCTGTAAACAGAGATATGCCAATTGCTGACCAAGAGGCTGCCAAGGAGTGTCCTTGACTTAACCCATATTGATACGAACACACAACCGTCCGCGGGGGGAGGAATCTCTCGCCCAGTAAAAAAATGTCTAGTACTCACAATTTAGTTATCTCTCTTGCAAGTATAAATTAACTTGAAACTTGCTTGTAAGAACGGGCGCCACAAAACGGACCAGTAGAATTTGGCCTCTTAGATAAGAAAGAGGATATGGGCCCCCAGGGGTATAAAGATGGGTCCAGCAGCACATTTTCTCTGAGTGTCAATCTACCATCTATCTGCTGGTTGGGTTTGGTGTTTGATCTCCGGAGGTTCCAGAGTGGACGCCCACCTCGTATTCGTCTTTCCTAGGAATTGAGAGACTGGCCCTGGCCTGACACGCTGGAGTCGAGAGGCACAGAAAGGGGTAAAAATTGTACCTGGATGTGGTCCTTTGTTTAAGTATATATATATATATATTTATACATAGTGTTAGAGCTCTTTAAAGATTAAGCTGTCACTTGGTACCATTATTTCTATTTTCTATCTTTACCTTTTTCCTGTAAACATTTTTAAGATCTATATATATATTTGCTAGCATTTAAGAAATAGAGCAATAGCCATTGTAACCATATGATTTATAAGCTTCTTTAATAAACCTGTAACTGTTTAAGTTTTTAACCTGACTCCTTCAGTTGCTGTAATAGAACCAAGCACAATTTAAAAGAACTTCAGCCGGTCATAAAGGGACAGACATAGGGAGAGCTTGGGCGTTTGGATCTGTGTCACTCCCAGGTGACAAGATCCGTTGGGGCACCTTTTCAGCCTTTCCTAGGCTGCCCACTGCGAAGGAACCCCTGTGTTCTAGCAGCTGAAATCTAAGGTGTAATAAGCTCTTCCTATATAACGGGGCGTCTGTTGGCCTGCTGGCCACCCTCTGCGACAGGACCCCGGTCCTAGCAGTAAAGACACGGACGTTAAACCTTTTCTCGGAAACACACACACACACACACTGTCCTGACCGTCGGCTGACAGCGTCCTGCCAATCTAGACGCACTTTTCTGAAAATGCTTTTACCGGAAAACTTTTCCTTTAAAATCATTTCCGGAAAATCATGCCAGTGTAGACGTAGCCCATATATTTGGACAGTAAATGACATAGCATAAAGAAATCTGGGATCTGATCATTCTCTCACAGAGGTCAATCGTAACATTCCTATTGACTTGAATAGGAGTTGGATCTGACTCCTGGAGAACAAAGATCAAATCAGGAAAATATTTAAGCATTTTGTAACATGTAACTTTATGGACATTAATAATCCCACAGGCAAGTCAAGTTACATCAGTGAGCGCTTGCAAGATTGGGCTCCAGTTTTGTAATGCCTGCTGTTATAATTATCATCATGTTAAACGAACTCACAAAAACGTGGAATAGTAATAAATGCCTTATACGCATATGAACCCAGTTAAAATAAATTCTTAACAAAAATACATATACAATATATATACATATACACAAATAGATATTCAAATTGTATCATATTTATATTTGATTTGTGCTACAGTCTTTCAACTTTTCTTTATCAAAATATTAATCCACAACACCTGAGAAAATTAGTAAAATGTTAAGTAAATCATGCATGCTTTTTCTTCAAGTGTGCAAGACAAAAAAATAAAAAGGAAATACATTAAAGGTAGGGAAAGAAGTATAGGTCCGTTTCGATCTGTGCAAATATTTTTGTTGCGATTTACTGTTAAAGGCTGCTAATACAATATTTCATACAAGGTTACTTATGAAACATACTGACGTTTAAAAATCACCATGCTATGCTTTTGGAGCAGTGTAATTTTTTTCCAACATAAGATTAAATTGCAAAATAAATGAATTACTTAGAGTAGCATGGCTCCCATTTTGCCACCCTTCTCTTGAAAATTGCTTATTAATATGAAAAAAGAAGTTGGAAAATAGCCTCTTTTACTTTATGCATAGCATTTTGGGGCCTCACAGCCTACAAAGCTGGACTAGCTGCACATTTTAGATTGTGTTGGCAAGCCAGTACAATGACCTTTCTGACCTGCATCTCAAGGCTATTATTAATCGCTAAGTAACCTGGTAAAGCCAAACAAATTTGTTTCCATTGAAAGGATCTCTATCTGTGTCTGAGAATTTGTGCTGTACCAAACAAACCTCATTAACTGTGTCCATTTTTGACAAAGAACTAGGAGTTGGAGAGATTGGTGACCTTTCTTTGTCCTTAAGGTACAGACTTCTGAGCAGTGGTATGTGGGTAAATAAGCATTTTTACAGGGAAACTCTTTGTTCTATATTAACCAAAAATAAATAAAAGTGCATGTGTTACCAACTTTATTTTTTTATTTTAGGCAACTTTATATTTAAATATTTGTGTATATGTTCTATATTTTACATAATTAATACTGAATCTCATTCTCTTGCATTAGATTCTTCCATTCAGCCTCAGTACCACTGTCAAATAGTTGATAAACTGTCTATAAATATATGATCACAACTTCTTTCTATTCTTATTCACTTTTACTCTTTAATGAAGGAATTATATTGTTCAAGTGAAAACTGGTGAAAACCCCCAAAGATATCTCTTTCTCCATATATGTTCATTTTATTACAGATTTAATGATAAAGATGTGTAAACAATTTGTCCAATGTCATCTGTTAGGATTTACTACACTATTTACAATGATTCAGTACTATCATTTGTTCAAGTCAAAAAAAGTTTAGCGCATTTGTTGAAATAAAGTTCAAGGCAATATATAATTTTATTAGAAAGCACTACCTTAATTTCATCACAATTCCTTTCAAATAGGTAGACATCTCTGCATTAATGTTCTAAACAAAACCATTCATGAATGTAAGTTCTTTAAGTAACTATATAATTTTCAATAGATTTTATATCGTTTCAACATCTTACATATTTTGCTAACATTTCCTGTTATATTGTACGCGTAATGTTTACATTTCTTTACCTTATTTTAATATTGTTGACATATATAGTTACCTTTGATGGCGCTGTTCTTGTAAAATATGTACTAGTCTAAACATTATTATACATAATGACTTCTTAGCAAAATGATATTAATTTAGATTTATTTTAAAATGATTTATACCCTGAAATTCCCACATGTCCCTTATTTTAAAGTTTTGATCATAGTCCCATTGATATCAATGACAGTGAAGTCAGACCAGTGTTCCCTGTAAGCTGTGCGCTTGTGCAGCTGTGCCAGTGAGATTCTAATGCTGTCCAGTTGATTAGCAGAACACTCACAGCTAGGAGTTGTTTTTTTTGTTTGTTTTGTTTCTGCTGGTGGTGCACATTTGTACAAACCTTGGTGTATATAAAATTATTCTGCACATAAATAGAAAAGTTTAGAGGAAACATTGGATCAGACCCAAGGAATTAAATAAAAAGCGAGGTTAAATGTGACTCTAATTCACAGTACAATATTTATGCTCTGAGACTGCACTATGCAATGTGATAGCTAGTATGCAAAGAGATGAGACTACAATATATGAAAATAACATACTATAGACATTACCTTTAGACAGCATGCATCTACCAGTAATCCTGAAATCAAGGATATAAACCAGGGGTGGGGAAACTTTTTTGGGTCGGGGGCACTGACCACATTAAAATCAGTTGGGGGCTGCACACATGTGAAAAGAAAAAACAAACAAACAAACAAACAAACAACAAAAAACCACTGATGTGGCCCCCTACTGAGAAGAAGAAAGACACTCCCCACATTCCCCCTGCACAGCAGCCTAGTAAATTTTGTGTGCTCCAGTCCCATGGTGGGGTGATGGGGGGGAGGAAGTGTTGAAGCACCAGTGTGGGCTTCCCAATGCTGGTGGGGAGGGACCTGAGCCTTGGGCGTTGGATCCAGGCAAGCCAGGGGCTGCATCTGGACCTCGCACCAGAGGTTCCCCACTGCAATGTAAAGACAGTGATCAGAATTATAACTTCAGCATCAAGCCAAAACTTCCATTGTCTCCTTTGGTGCTGCATGTGTGGAAAGGGACTTGAATATTGCCAAATAGTTTTGTCAAGTTTGAGTGTTACCTTCTGGATTTTCACCAGGTTTCATGGTGAGAGAAAACAGAACTCCTCCGATGCAAAAATTGTTTTATATCAATTAATTTTTGAAATAGTTTTCAAAAACTTGGCAGTTGTTTTGTGAAATTCCTATGTTAAGAAAATAAAATATGTGCAGTTTTATTAATTGTTGTGTACAAAATTATCTGCAAAAGATGAATAAGCAAAGAAACATTGATGATCATTTGAGACAAGTTTGGGAAAGAAATACATTTGCACGGTACCATTGTAGTGGGGTCTATATAACAGCATTCAAAATGTACCCATGTTTACAAGCTCATGTGCTCAGATATTCAGCGGGGTGTGTCTACATAGCACAGTTATTTCAAAACAACAGCTATTATTCTGAAATAACAATGCAAGTGTCTACACAGCAATTCTGTTATTTTGAAATAATTTTGAAATAAGGGGCAGCTTATTCAGACTTCTCTTAATCTCATTCCATGAGGAATAACACTCCTTCTGAAACCGCTATTTCAAAATAGCGGTAGTGTGGATGCTCCACTGCTGTTATTTTGAAATAGCTCCTTCCCAGGGCCATTCAAAGTAGTTACTCCTTACTGCTTCTAAATTGAGGTAACACATCCACATTAGGGGAGCCTGCCTCAGACTAATTTCGAGGCTTCCTTGTAGTGTAGACGTGCTATTTCAAAATAATCTGTTTTGGAGTATTTCTTCTGGAATAGTTTATTCCAAAATAAGTGTGCAGTGTAGATGTGCATCATGATTAGAATAAGACTATGCCTCACAGATCTGTGAGGTAGTTGTTGATTTGTATATTGTTGATTACAGGTTAAGGCTTTAAAATAAAAGTTGTTATTATGCCAACAAAACTTACTGTTATTCTGATGTTTCACTATGAAACATTCAGTGGTATTAGTTACTGCTATGAAATGCAGATTTAGTTGAATGTGCTCCTGTATAAAAGTGAAAAACACATAGCATATTGTTCCTGGCACTTTTGGAAAGGTCTTTAAATGATGATTTCAGCAATATACAGATTTTATTGGTGCTGCATAGAACAGCATCATTTCACAGATTTACACTGACCTACATTTATTGAACTTTATCAAAATATTGCATTTTGTTTGCATTTTAACAGGAATTTTGTGATCTTGTGGCCAGATAACCATAAAATCATAGTATTAAGTAAACTAAAGGGCATTTGAGAAAATCAATATGCAGTATAATTTGCCTAGAATACCCAGAAGGTATTGTGATTTGAAATAGCTTAGCCTTCAAATCATAAAATTCCTGCAACATAGGCAGTAGGTAACCTAAGTATAAGAGAAGCCAGCCTAAATCAATTTTACCTTCCAAACTATATACATCATCTTTTCCCCTCAAACAAAGTATATGGAACTCTAAATGCAATTACTGGGACAATTTCTTAGCTACGGGAGCATATGCCTGTTGATTTAAAGGGGTTATACTGGTATATCTGAGAGCAGAAGTTGACCTGCCATATTAAAAACTGTTCAACTTTACCAAAAAAAATCAGTAAAAAATTAAACACACCAATAAGTCTAGACTCAGATAAGAAAGCAATTGCTAATGAAGCGGGGATTTAAATCTCCCCCGCTTCATTAGCATAAAAATGGCTGCCGCTTTTTTTCGGCACGGAGCTTTGCCGGAAAAAAGCGCCAGTCTAGACATGGATCTTTTGGAAAATAAAGCCTTTTCCGAAAGATCCCTTATCCCTTATTTTAAGAGGGATAAGAGATCTTTCGGAAAAGGCTTTATTTTCCGAAAGATCCGCGTCTAGACTGGCGCTTTTTTCCGGCAAAGCTCCGTGCCGAAAAAAAGCGGCAGCCATTTTTATGCTAATGAAGCGGGGGAGATTAAAATCCCCGCTTCATTAGCAATTGCAATACGTCTAATTTGCATCCCTTTTACGAAAAAGGGATGCAATCTAGACGTAGCCTATATGAATACTTAGTTGGCAGCAAGGTAGGGTGTGGCTTAAACTGTTTCTGTTTTTGCCCCAGAACATATAGACCCAATGTTTTAAGGGTCATACAAGAATATTTGAGCCATGTAGCTTGCTATCTGTCTGTTCCTCAAACAGGGCCTCACAATCGAAGGAGAGGTCCTGGATCAAGCTTCTGGGCTTCTGACCTCAGAGAAGAAGCCATGAAGACCTTCTCATGGATATTGAGGAGGCCATGGACCTCACTGTGAAGTCTGCAGAATCTCATGCCACCTGTAGAGCTGCCCGCACTGTGGCCAAGATCTCTTCCACAAGTGCCTTGAACTCCTTCCTGGACACCGTGGGAAGCAATGCCTCAAACTTGACCACAGACTGCCATGAGTTGAAGCTGTAGTGCACAAATAATGCTTGATGGTTAGCCACCCATAGCTGAAAGCTGGCCAAGGAATAAAGTTTTCTTCCAAACAAATCTAGGCATTTCTAGTCCTTGTTTCTCAGCATGGGGGTGGGTTGGCCCTCTCGCTCTCTGTGGTTCACTGACTCCACCACAAGGGAGTTGGGTGGAAGGTGGGTACAGAGGTAGTTGTGGCTCTTGGCAGGCAGAAGGTACTTCCTCTCCTCTCTCTTTGAGATGGGTGAAATAGAAGAGGGTGTTTGCCAAAGTGCCTTGGCGATCTTGGCTACCCCTTAATGTAAGGGCAGGGCCAGTCTAGCCCTCTAGTGTGCTCTGGTCCAGGACCTCAAACAGGGAGTCTTTGAAGCAGGAGGTTTGAGGCTCCCCAATTGAGAAAGTGTGTGATCCAGGGAGGACTATTAGTGATGGGGCTACAATGGTCTTGTCTGGTGAGAAGGACAATGAGACCTTGCCCCCTTGGTCTTCGTCCTGGGATAGTGGTTGCTTCACTAATCTCTCCCCCATTATGGGGTTGAGATGACCCCTGGCCTCTGGTGCCAAGACCCAGCTTGCTGGGGATGTTGAGGAAGGGGCCGAGCCTCCAGCCACTGAACAGGCTTCCTGGGGCTGAACCTGGACGACCCAGGGCGTCCGAGGGCACCACTGTGCCTACCACTGCTGCTGAGGCCAGGAGATGCCTTGAGAGGCTATCTCCAGTGCTGTTTGGTAATAGTCTGAAGTGCTGAGGGCTGAGACAGAGGCGGGAAAGCCAAGTCTGAGACTGCACCCGCTGAATGGACGTTGGCAGAGACCCATGACCCAGAGCATGCTGTCCACTCTCTATGGTGCCGAGAACCTGGTGCCAAAGGTGATTTCTGTGATCAAAAACAGAGCAAAGATCTCGACCTGCAGGTGTGGGCTTGGAGACCGGCAGTACTCAGTGTTGGCAAATATTGGTGTCGAGGACAGCAGCAGAATGAACTGTATGGAGATATACTCTGTCTATGGTGATGCTGTGGCCGCTGAGTTCATGACTCCAAGATATGAGGCACCATGGACTCAGCGTGAGATCACAGTGAGGCCCATACTGACCCAATGGGGTGACAAGGGACCCTCCTATCTGGGTGCACCAGTGAATGCAAGCGTTGGATGCTTGGTGACTGGACTTCAAGTGGTGATTTTCCCTATGACTGGGCCCAGCTGGCCCTGCCACCACTGGTGCCAGCATGGAAAGGATGTCCTGTGACACTTGAAAGGCCTCTGGCATGGAAAGGGGCTGCACATTGACAGCCACCAGATGTGGGTGAGCTGGACTGGGACTGCTCCCTTACGCTGGGGACCCTTCTTGGCTTTCCTCCCTCAGTCAGGGGAGCTGTCTTTGGTCGACTTCTTAGCTCTCATAGGCTGGGCTGAAGATGCCTGGTGCCACGTTGACAGAGTCGGTTGTGCACTCTGTACCAAATCAGAGTGCAGATCTTTCGGCGCTAGGGCAGACACTATGAGAAGTGCCTTTAGATGAACACCCGTTTCTTTTATGGTCCTGGGGCAAAAAGAAGTGCAAATCTTGCACTTAGAAGAGTTGTGCGGTTCACTCAAACAATGAAGACAGTCACTTGAGGGTCTCTAACAGCATAGGCCTGTGTCACACAGCAAAAGCTTTAAAGCTGGGGGAACAGGGTTTGTCCCAACAGGGGACTAACTGTTAACTACTCTATTAAAACACAAAGAAAACTATTTGTAAATGAAAGTGAGGGAATGGTAACGCTACAGCTAGAGCTGGAGGAGAGTGTTCGAAGCACTGTCACAGGTGGCAAAAAGAAAATGAGGAGGGCAGGGCCTGGAAATGCACTATATAGAGTGGCATGTACGCACCACTCCAAGGGATGCTGAGATCCAAGTCCCTATGGGTACTAGTGAGGGAAAAACTTCCGGCACCGGTGCATATGGCGAGCACACACACACACCTATGTTGAATGGACATGAGCAAGCACTCAAAGAACAGTTGCTTTTAAATAATTAAAAATTCCCTTCTCCTGTTAAGTAACCCAAACCCAAACAGATCAGTGGGAACATGATATTGACACTGGTCATAAATGAAGCAAACCTGGCTCCAGTGATTTTTACTGAAAGGAATACTAATAGGGCCACATTGTGATCTACTCTCTACTCCTTGTTCTCACTGAAAGTTTGCACAAGTGAATTATTTTGATGTCACTGAAACTACTAGTGTGAAGGCTTGTCTATACATAAGGTGGTGTAGTTGGGAAGCAGTAGCTATGTCCATAGGGAAATCTCTCCCATCGACATAGCCTTGTCTATACTGTAGGTCAGGTTGATATAACTATGTCATGCAGGGTTCTGGATCTACTATAGCCCTGAGCAATGTAGTTCTATCATTACAGGTTTGTAGGGTAGACCAGGGCTGAGTAATTAACTGCTCACTAATGTGAATAAAGAGTTCACAACCTGATCTTAAACCAGTAGTATAAAGAGCATATATTAAAGAAGTATATTCACTTTTGAAACTTCCTCCATATTTAATAGTCTAAAATGTTACGGAAAACAGTTTTTAAGATAACTTTGGCCTTTTCATTACAAACAAAACCCTGAGATAACTCTTTATTGGGTTTTAGATATACTAGATTATCTCACATTTGTTTAGCTACTAAATGAACACTGCAGGCTAAAATAATGTACAAACTAACCTTTCAATTACTTTTTTCAGCATGTCTTTGTGCCTATTTCCATCTTAAAAACCTGGGTCACTAACCCTCAAAGCTATTAGCTCGACATAGGGATCAATGGGCTGCAGCTCTCCTGTTCCTCTGCTGCGTCCAGGGAATGCGTTTGCTCTTCTGCTTTTTTTTTTGTGGAAGAGCAAATGCGCTCTTTCGGAAGCCCATGTATTCCTCGTAGAACGAGGAAGAAGGGGGCTTCCAAAAGAGTGGTTTTTCCCGACATTTGGCCCAGTCTAGGATGGGCCAAATGTTGGAAAAGCCTCTTCTGACAAAAGAATCAAAAAATCAGAATCAGAGCTAATTTTGCATACCTTTTTCCAACAAAAACTTGTAGTCTAGCGTACTGTCCATTTACCTACTTTACTGCTTGGTGGACAGAAACAATTGAGCATTTAAAGGGCCTTGCCCAGGAGACCTGCCACAAAAGAGTTTTCACAAATCTCAGGATATGTCTACACTACCCCCCTAGTTCGAACTGGGGGGGGAGGGTAATGTAGTCATACGGAGTTGCAAATGAAGCCCAGGATTTGAATTTCCCGGACTTCATTTGAATGAAGCTGACCAGCGCCATTTTAAAATGCCGGCTAGTTCGGACTGCGTGCCGCACAGCTACGCGCAGCACAAACTAGCTAGTTCGGATTAGGCTTCCTATCCGAACTAGCTGTACGCCTCGTTCGTGTACCCTCACTCGGGACACCACAGCACTCTGCAACATGGAGCCAGAGCTGCCCCTGGGTACTCTGGTGCTTCTCGTGGACGTGTTGCTTCGAGCCTGGTTGCACTTTTTGCAGGCTGCCATCTCGGAGGTCCATCGGGGGGCTGTCAGTATCCAGGAGGCCCTGCAGGAGAGCTTCCACCCTGAGGAACACTAAGAGCCTCCCTGGTGTGCCCCACTGGGGGCTTGTGCCTCATTCCTCCCTCCTTCCACTTACCCCTCCCTAGCCCCCCTTCTTGATGTCAAATAAAAACACATTTCTTGCCAAAAAAAACCTCTCTTTATTGACCAAAACTGGGGTAGGAATGAGGGTGGAAGAGGGGAGGGGGAAATCTGGAAGGAGGGAGCTGGAAGGGAGAGGCAAGTGGAAGAAGGGGGAGGGAGAAGCTCAGGGTTGGGGGTCTTGCCGGACCAACTTGATTTTCATGCAAACCTGCAAACCTGCTCCTGGGTTCGCATGTGGCCTTTGGTGGCCAGGCTGGCAGCTATCCTGCCATAGATGGCTGCGTTCCTCTGTCTAGGGAGGGTGTCATGGACGCTGGGGGCATCCCCCCAAACCTGAGTACGGTCCACCCTTATCTCCGCCCTGGACCAGGAAGGTGCCCATCTTCTCCAGGCCCTGGCAGGCTCCTAGGATCTGGCAGACTGCTCCTGGGACGCAGTGGAGGGCTGGCTGCCAGTGGCTTGCTGGCTCATGTTTTGGGGCCACTGGGTTGGGGCAGTGACTGCTGGCTCTGGGCCAGCAGGCTTGGAGCTGGCACAGGCACTGTGGCCAGAGTCTGCCCCTTTAAGGGCTCCGTAGTAGGGGGGAGGAAGAAGAGTTTTCCTGGTTTGGCCCAGAGTGGCCACCAGGGGAAACTGGGAAGGCTGGCGGCCAGCTAATTCGGACTAAGTGTCTACACAGTGCTTATTCCGAATTAGCTCATTCGAGTTTGCCGTTACTCCTCATAGAATGAGATTTACCAAACTCGAATTAAGCACCCCGCTCTTTCGAATTACATTCAAAATAGCGGTTTGCTTGTATAGATGTTATGGAAGTTAATTTGGAATAACGTCTGTTATTCTGAATTAACTTTGCAGTGTAGACATACCTTATGGGAGGGAAGAAAGATGTAGAGGGTACACACATTCTGCTTGGCACAATGCAAAGAGTGCCAGAGCCCAGTGAAGGACATTATGCAGGGGATAAATATAGGGTGAGATGATCCAGTTTCCTATCACAGTGGGGTCACTCAAGAGTTTCCATAGCCTAGTGGCAGCAGAGCCATTCCATTACCTGAAAGAGGAAATTCTTCCCACCATTGGCCACTTGCATATAAGCCCAGAGCTCTGAATTTGAACCGTAATATATAAGCTCATAAGAAATGTACAGCTAGTTCTTCAGGTGGTGAAAATCAGCATAATTCCAGGTGGAAGAGGTGGATGAGGCCTTTTTTAAACAATTAACAAAACTATCCAAAGCCCAAGATTTGGTGGTGATGGGGGACTTCAACTATCCAGACATATGTTGGGAAACTAACACAGCGAGGCACAGGCTATCCAATAAGTTTCTGGACTGCATTGGAGACAACTTTCTGTTTCAGAAGGTTGAAAAAGCTACCAGAGGAGAAGCTGTTCTGGATTTGGTTTTAACAAATAGGGAGGAACTAGTTGAGAACTTGAAAGTGGAAGACAATATACGGGACAGTGAACATGAAATAATAGAGTTCATGATCTTAAGGAAAGGTAGAAGGGAGACCAGCACAATTGAGATAATGGATTTCAGGAAGGCAGATTTTGATAAGCTCAGAGAACTTGTAGGTAAGGTCCCATGGGAAGCAAGACTGAAGGGAAAAATAACTGAGGAGAGTTGGAAGTATTTCAAAGGGATGTTGTTAAGGGCCCAAAAGCAAAAAATTCCGCTGTGTAGGAAAGATAGAAAATATGGCAAAAGACCAGCTTGGCTTAACAAGGAGATCTTGCATGATCTCAAAATAAAAAATCTAATCTGATAGCTTTCTTTGATAGGATAACGAGCCTAGTGGATAAGGGAGAAGCGGTGGATGTCATATACCTAGACTTTAGTAAGGCATTTGATACGGTCTTGCATGATATTCTTATTGATAAACTAGGCAAATATAACTTAGATAGGGCCACGATAAGGTGGGTGCATAATTGGCTGGATAACCGTAGTCAGACAGTTGTTGTTAACGGTGCTAAATCCTGCTGGAAAGGGATAACAAGTGGAATTCCGCAAGGGTCTGTTTTGGGACCTGTACTGTTCAATAGCTTCATCAATGATGTAGATATTGGAATAGAGAGTACGCTTATTAAGTTTGCAGATGATACCAAACTGGGTGGGGTTGCAACTTCTTTGGAGGATAGGGACATAATTCAAAATGACCGTAGCAAGTTAGAGAAATGGTCAGAGGTAAACAGGATTAGGTTTAATAAAGAGAAATGCAAAGTGCTCCACTTAGGAAGGAACAATCAGTTCCATACATACAAGATGGGAAGCGACTGTCTAGGAAGAAGCATGGCGGAAAGGGATCTAGGGGTCATAGTGGACCACAAGTTGAATATGAGTCAACAGTGTGATGCTGTTGCAAAAAAAGCAAATATGATTCTAGGTTGTATCAACAGGTGTGTTGTAAGCAAAACTCGTGAAGTCATTCTGCCGCTCTACTCTGCACTAGTTAGGCCTCAGCTGGAGTACTGTGTCCAGTTCTGGGCGCCACATTTCAAGAAAGATGTGGAGAAATTGGAAAGGGTACAGAGAAGAGCGACAAGAATGATTAAAGGTTTAGAGAACATGACCTATGAAGCCAGGCTTCATGAACTGGGCTTGTTTAGTTTGGAAAAAAGAAGATTAAGGGGGGACATGATAGCGGTTTTCAAATATCTAAAAGGGTGTCACAAGGAGGAAGGAGAAAATTTGTTCCTCTTGGTTTCTGAGGACAGGACAAGGAGTAATGGGCTTAAAGTGCAGCAGGGGAGGTTTAGATTGGACATTAGGAAAAAATTCCTAACTGTCAGGGTGGTCAAATATTGGAATAAATTGCCAAGGGAGGTGGTGGAATCTCCCTCTCTGGAGATATTTAAGAACAGGTTAGATAGACATCTGTCAGGGATGGTGTAGACGGAGCTTGGTCCTGCCTTGAGGGTGGGGGGCTGGACTCGATGACCTCTCGAGGTCCCTTCCAGTCCTATTATTCTATGATTCTATGTTGTATACAGCTCATGCTGTGTGATATATAGACTGTGTGTCCTCAGAGATCTTCAAATTTGAGTTTGCATTGGATACCAACTCATGAATAAAAGAGCAACATCACATCAATTTAACACACACTATTTCTAATGATGAAGCTTTTCAAAGTTAAATGTGTTGTTCATTAAGTGAGGGGGCATATACACACTTTAGATCAGGTTCTCCATTATCTTGTCTGAGTGTTTCTACCTGAACCAAGTGGGTATGAACTCCTGTTAGTGTAATGCATAGGCAGGGCCATTCTTAGGATTTTTGGGGACCCACACAGTACTATTAAACTGGTGCCTCATGCCCAGTGGCAGCTAGGGAGGGGACGGATGATTTTCAGAAATGTGATTTTATAGTCTTCAGCAATACACTAAAGCAGTATGTTTAAAAGACATTTTAAAATAAGGTCCTGTAGACTAACAAAGTAAATTAAAATAACCTTAAAAAACAACGAATAGACTAGTAGCACCTTAAACACTAACGAAACATGTAGATGGTATCATGAGCTTTCGTGGGCACAACCCACTTCATCAGATGACAGAAGTATTAGAAATCCAGATCCAAGAATAAACGGGGAAGGGAGGGAGAGGAGGGGAAAAAATAAAGAGAGAGACAGTGAGTAGATGGTTCAAATAGTTACAACAGGCTGATAAGAACAATTAGCACCTCCATTGTTTGGTTGGTAGGTTAAGTCATAGGATGTGGAAGATAGTGTGTGAGCCAGAGGATGTCCTTATTCATACCATTTGCATAAGAATTAAACTTGTAAATGAAGATAAGTTTCAATCCATCTCTGTGTATTTGGCTTGTGGAATTTGTCTGAAACAAATCGTGCCTTGGAGATCCATTAATGAGTGTCCAAGTAGATTAAAGTGTTCTTCAACAGATTTTTGTCTCTTGCCTTTTCAGATATCTGATTTGTGTCCATTAATTCTTTCCCGTAGAAATTGTCCAGTTTGGCCAATATACATGGCAACGAGCCATTGTTGGCATAGATCAAATTAGTGGATGTGTAGTTAAATGAGCCTCTGATTTGGTGGCTGATGTGATTGGGTCCAGTAATGAAATCGCTTGTAGATTTGTGGCACATGTATGGGCAGATGTGTGGGCAGAAGTGGCACCTGAGCTGATTGCAGGGGTGGGTTCCTGGATGATTATGATGGAGGTGTGTTGAGTGGTTATTGGAAAGAATTTGTTGAGGTTAGGCGGTTGTCTATAAGGGTATGTCTACACTAGCCCCCTAGTTCGAATTAGGGTGGCTAATGTAGGCATTCGAACTTGCAAATGAAGTCCAGGATTTAAACATCCCGGGCTTCATTTGCATGTTCCCGGGAGGGCGCCATTTTTAAATCCCCTTAGTTAGTACTGACCGCCCGCAGCTACATGCGGCAGTCAGAAGTTAATCCGAACTAAGTCTTTAGTTCGGATTAACTGTTACTCTTCCTGCAATGAGGTGTAACAGTTAATCCGAACTAAAGACTTAGTTCGGATTAACTTCTGACTGCCGCGTGTAGCCGCAGGCGGTCAGTTCGAACTAAGGGGATTTAAAAATGGCGCCCTCCTGGGAACATGCAAATGAAGCCCGGGATGTTTAAATCCCGTACTTCATTTGCAAGTTCGAATGCCTACATTAGCCACCTTAGCTCGATCTAGGGGGCTAGTGTAGACATACCCTAAATGAGGATTGGCCTTTCCCCTAAGACCTCTGAGAGTGCGGGGTCATTCCCACGATAGGCTGTAGATTGTTGATAATGTATTGGAGAGGTTTAAGTTGTGAGCTATAGGTGATGACAAGTGGAATCCTGTTGTTTTCTCTTTTTGTCCTGTCTTGAAGTAGTTCATGTCTGGGTATTTTTTTTGCTCTATTGACCTGTTTTTTCACTTCTCCGGGTGGGTATTTCAGTTTTATGTATACTCTATATAGACCCTGTAGATGTTTGTCTCTGTCTGTGGGACTGGAGCAAATCTGGTTGTATCTTAGGGGTTGGCTGTATACAACAGATTGAGAAATGTGTCTGGGATGGAAGCTAGGCTATGTCTACACTGCATCCATCTTGCACAAAAGCCTATGCAAATGAAATGTGGATTAGCATATTACCACGCTTCATGTGCATAATTAATTAGGGGCCATTTTTGCTTAAGAGGCTTTTGCACAAAAAGGAGCCATCTACACAGCTCCTTTTTGTGCAGAAATACCCTCTTGTGCAAGAGCCGTTCTTCCTCATTTTTTCAGGAAGAATGGCTCTTGTGCAAAAGCCTCTTGCACAAAAGCGGCCCCTAATTAATTATGCCAATGAAGTGTGGCAATATGCTAATCCACAATGCATTTGCATAGGCTTTTGCACAAGAGGGATGCAGCGTAGACGTAGCCCTAGAGGCATGAAGGTATGTGTAGTGGTAGGTAGGTTTCCAGTATAAGATGGTAAAAACTTGTCTATCATTTAATTGTACTGCAGCGTCAAGGATGTGGATCTCCTGTGTGGACTGATCCAGGCTGAGGCTGATGGTGGGGTGGAAGTTGTTGAAGTCCTTGTGAAATTCTCCAACGGTCTCTTTCCCATGGGTCTATGATGAAGATGTCATCGATGTAGCGTAAGTAGAGTAACGGTGCTAGGGGATAAGAGCTAAGGAAACCTTGTTCAAGGTCAGCCATAAAGCCAAATACACAGAGAAGGATTGGAACTTAACTTTATTTACAAATTTAATTCTTTTGCAAATGGTATGAATAAGGACATCCTCTGGCTCACACACTATCTTCCACATCCTATGATTTAACCTACCAACCAAACAATGGAGGTGATAATTGTTCTTATCAGCCTGTTGTATCTATTTGAACCATCTACTCATTGTCTCTCTATTTTTTTCTCAGTTCCCTCTCCCCCCCCTTCCCTTATTTATTCTTGAATCTGGACGTCAAACACTTGCAGGACAGCAGCCCTCACAGTGGATTTTTCACCTTCAAAATGATTTTCCACTAAATGGTATCAATCTGATATTGCAGGTTTCCACAATACGATCACCACATACTTCTCCACCTCTAGTACAGCTCTCCTTCTGCTGTCCCTTCATTGCTGGTTTGGACAATCTCAGCACTCAGATCCAGGAACATATCCTGTGCTTTCAAAAGTTCTGCAGCCACTTCTCAACTGCCCACACTTGTATTATGATGTGCTCCTATTAGTCATTAGTGCTCATTTCTCCAGCTCAGAAGCAGCACTACACCATCTACAGCTGCTCCAAGAATGCCATCAACTACCTTGAATTAGTTCTCCCTAAGCCCTACAGCAATCTGTGCTCCAAGAAATCGTGTTCTCTGCTGATTCAGTTTTTCTTATGACTCTGCAAATACCTAAGGATCATGCATCCTGTGCCTGCAATGCTCATGACAATAGTGCAGAGCTGTACAAGATCCATGATTATTTCTGAGATATTGGACAGCAGTGAGGGCCTTGTAGGTTGATGGGATTTTTTTTTAAAAAAAAGGCATGAATATTATGGGCCACAATCACATTATGAGGTGAAACAGTTGCATATTGGGAAGTGGACCCCTGGCTCCTAGTCATCCTTATGCACTGTCAAAACTTCCCAAAAGAAAGTGTGCTGGATAGCGGCAGGTTGTACACTGGGATATCGACCCATGATGCACCATACTTAACTGTGCTGTGCCACGTGCACTCCTGGGCTGTGTCCAGACTCAGGGTTTTTTCGAAAAAACTTCACCTGCGTCTAAACTGCAGCCGCGTTCTTTCTAAATTAAATCGAAAGAGCGCGGCTTTTCTTTCGACAGTGGTAAACCTAATTTCACGAGGAAGAACGCCTTTTTTCGAAAGTGCTCTTTTGAAAAAAGGCGTTCTTGAATGCAAACAGGGGTTTTTTGAAAAAGAGCATCCAGACTGCCTAGGTGCTCTCTTTCGAAAAAGCGGCTTGCTTTTTCAAAAGTTCCGCTTGCAGTCTAGAGGCTCTTTTTCGAAAGAGGCTTTTTCGAAAGTATCTTTCGAAAAAGCCTCTTTCGAAAGAGGCTTGCAGTCTAGACATAGCCCTGGTGACTATGTGGAATGCCAAACCAAGGAGCACAGGTGATATACTAACTTACCTGGTGTTGGACAAAATTGTAGACATGGCCTGATTCATTTCTATTAATCTTGTAAAGAAGTCTCCTATCCCATGGCTGATATATTATATAAAACATGGATTTCACTGAGTACCCAATGCCATTCCTATAGTAATTGGACAAAGCTGAGTCTGGGATTACATAACCAAGATTCTATGCCCCAAAGTGACTGATAGTTCGTGACTTCTTATATGACTAAAATTGGCAGCAAATACTGTAGCAAAAAATGTAGTATTTTAGTGTTGGTATAAGAATATAAATCTTATGTATAATGATTTGCTTATAACATCTGTATGCTTCTATTTCGCCCTGTTTCTCATTAGACAATGTCTGCATTGTAAACTAAGTTCTGTCTTCTAGTACCTTGGCTATCCCTGTGAAGTTCTAGTAACTAGTAATCCTTTATTTGCTGGAGTCTTCCTCTCTTGATGTCTTCAAATCAAGACTGGATGCGTTTTTGGATGATATATTTTAGTCAAGTTATTTGACCCAATGTAGGTGCAACTGGCTGGACAACTATACTCTGTGTTATACAGGAGCTCAAATTTGATGAGAACAATGGTTCCTCCTGGCCTTATTATCAATCAATCCATTAATTTCATTCTGAATTGGAATTATAGCAGTTTTTGTCTATTACTACTAAATAAATAGTATATTTTTTCTGTTTCATGCTACTGTCATAGCCAGTAAAAATGATATATTGGTCTGTCTTAGTTCTGCTGGCGAATATTAATGAAAACTAATTCTTCACTATAGATAATGGGAGGCTCTATTTTTAATGATCTAAAAACAATTAACAGTGATAAACCTGAATTATTCATTTTTCTATTACTTTTTTCATAAAAAGTCTTTTCAAATAATTGTTGTAGTGAGCTATAGAGTATTATAGGTTATAAATCAACACAAAGAGCCAGATTATGACTTTATGTTGCAATAGTGTATGTCAGGCTAAAAGGGGAAGAATGAACATTCCCTTCACACTTGCTGATCTTACACAAGGATCAGTCAAAATACAAGTCCCTGCATCTGGGGGAGTGAAAACACTTTATGGTCAGCTGATTTCAAGTCAGCAGAGTGAGCTGAGACCATGACTCTATACCTACTTCTGCTCCAGCCACAAAGCAGACCAGATACACTAAGAGGCACAAGCTTCATCATCCTAAAGAATAGGGCAGCTTGCATAGCCCTTGTGCTTTGAAGAGCTGTGGGAGTATACCATCCTTCTAGTAACCTCCTGTTAGATAATGAGGTACCACATAATACTTTACTCAAGGGACTGTTCCTAGCTAACCCTGAGGTTTCTCCTGAAGTGACCACCCGCTCTGTATTTTAAGGAACATCCCTTATTTGGTGCTTTGAATCCCATGACCTATATGAAGAAGTATTTAATCAGCTAAAAGTATATTTGCTATAAAATGTAAAGCAAAGTATCACACACGGTGATAAAAATGTATAATTTTGTATCATGTGGGCTGTAATGCTTTAAGTAGTAAACTTTGGTCCACTTCTTCATTTTTCTTGGAATGTTGCCCTTTTTGTTGCATTTTGTACCAACAGATTTCAGTAACCACACATGTGAATAAGTGCTCCCTGACACAAATCAGAGTTGAACAATCTAGCCAACAACGGACCAAATTCAATTCCCTTGGTCCACTGGTTGCAAACAAGTTATTTTTACACAGAAGTAAACATTTTCTTATGCTTGTATAATGTTTCTGTCAACGCATAAATTTAAATTGCTTACTGGATTATTACATAGTGAACTACAAGTTGAAAAGAACAGTCATAGTATTTTTTCAATGGCAAATAGAACTTTTTAAATTAATTGACTTAACTAAGGGGTATGTGAAATTCTGCATCATTTTTATAATCTATATAATTTATAATTGTTAAAATGATATCCCTATCATAAATATTTGTATACTTTACTCTCACAAGTCTCTAGCTTTCAAGTTACAGAAATATTTGAAGTATAGAGACTTCCATGGGTAACCTAGTATAACCTGTACTATGGATGGCCTGTCATCTATCTATAATTAGATAAAAACTCAACTGCTATCATTTAATCAGTTACAACCTGAAAATTATATTTTGAAAATCAAGTTTATTAATATGTAATCTTTAGATAATCATATTTATCCTCCTAATTTACACAATATTTATGATGCTCTACATGTCCTTGAAATAGGGAACAGGGACACTATACTATGAAAAAGTGGTCTAGCTGCTGGAGTTCATAAATTTTGTTCAGCTTTGGATGAGTTCAAAGAATTGCCATGTAAGAAAAGCCTTACAGAGGGAATTTATCTGATTATGGCAGTAATAATTACCCAGCTGTTTATTGCAGATAGAGAAATAATTCATGTAGGCAATAGGCCGTGGTGGCAATGACACTCCGCATTTAGTAAATATGCAAACTGTTCACTTCTAATTAACCAAGCTAGAGGATGCCCTTATTAAATGTATAAACTAAAAGTGCCTTCCTGACAAGTGATGAATTGTTACATTGCACAAACTCTTGCCACAGAATTATTGGAGTGAACTTGGGGCTTAACTTCATTAAGAGATCTTGTGGGATAGTTAAATTAGGATGGACAGCATAACAAGGTCTACCTGACAGCCAATGATATGTTAAAGCTTAATGAAACTGTACCTTTTCTTTCTTTTCTACTTATTTTACAGTTAAGATCCCACTTTAGATAAAGTACAAGTCTGGAAATTCTGCTAAAGTTAGGACAATGCAAAAGCATGAAACGAGTCAGGATTTTACTAGTCAAATCCATAAACAGAAAAGGCACTAAAGATTAAAAGTAATTTTCATAGACACATTTCAACACCAAAATTCACTCATACATTGCTGTACTTTCAAAGCTCACTGCTATAAAATTATTTGTCATGTCACTCCTACTCAACCTTGCCTTGAATTAATCGATTAAAATTAGTTTTGATTGCAGCAGACTAATTAGTACAGTGAGTGCATACACCAGCCTTTCACTCCCAGAGACCCAGTCTCAAATTCTTCCTTAGGTTACAAATGAAATCAGTTAATGGCAATCAGTTAAGTCCCAACAACATGTTTGGCACCATACAGGATCCAGAATCTTAAGGATTTTATAATTTAATGAATTAGTTTACTTTTTTAAACTCCAATCTAATTAATTAATTAATGAGTTTGAAGAGGAAAAGTGATATGTAAGGCTATGTCTACACTTGCACCCTCTTTCGAGAGAGGGATACAAATGCAGTATTTGAAATTGCAAATGAAGCCGGGATTTAAATATCCCACGCTTCATTTGCATATTCGCATTATAGCGCTATTTCAAAATAGTGCTATTTCGAAATAACAGACGCTGTTAAAAGGTGGTTATTTCAAGAGAAAACCCTTCTCTCGAAATAACCCTTATTCCTCATACAATGAGGTTTACCAGTTATTTCTAGAGAAGGGTTTTCTCTCGAAATAACCAAGTCTTAACAGCATCTGTTATTTCAAAATAGCGCTATTTCGAATTAGTGCCATAATGCGAATATGCAAACGAAGCATGGGATATTTTAATCCTGGCTTCATTTGCAATTTCGAATGTCTGCATTTGCATCCCTCTCTCGAAATAGGGTGCAAGTGTAGACATACCCTATGTGAAAAGTGGATATGGATATGGATGCATGCCACAAACATACGAAAGAATTTGGTAGGACAACTGGCAGTATTTGCTTGAGGAATACCCTCTAGGAAAGGTACATTGATTTAACTCACAGTTATTTAAATCAGTGATAGAAATGTAGCCGCGTTAGTCTGGTGTAGCTGAAGCAAAATACAGGACTAAGTAGCACTTTAAAGACTAACAAGATGGTTTATTAGATGATGAGCTTTCATGGGCCAGACCCACTTCCTCAGATCAAATAGTGGAAGAAAATAGTCACAACCATATATACCAAAGGATACAATTAAAAAAAAGAACACATATGAAAAGGACAAATCAAATTTCAGAACAGAAGGGGGATGCGGGGGGGGGGGGGGGGAAGGTAAATGTCTGTGAGCTAATGATATTAGAGGTGATAATTGGGGAAGTTATCTTTGTAATGGGTAAGATAACTAGAGTCTTTGTTAAGACCCCCGCGCAAAGTGTCGAATTTTAGCATGAATAACAGTTCAGAGGATTCCCTTTCAAGTGCAGTTTTAAAAGGCTTTTGAAGCAGGATGCAGGTAATTAAGTCGTTGAGACAATGTCCTTTCTGGTTGAAATGGCAAAAAACTGTTTTTTCTTTGTGATCCTGTCTAATATCTGTTTTGTGGGCATTGATCTTTTGGCGAATGAGACGTTTGACCAATGTACATAGCAGACGGACACTTTCGGCACATGATAGCATAAATTATATTTCTGGATGCGCAGGAATATGTGTTTTTGATCTTATAACTCACTTGCCATCAGAAAATCATGTTTTAAATAATCAGTTTAAAAACAGGGTCTTAGTTCTCATCTGCTAGAAAAATTTCATCGCTACCATATTAGACCAATATATGGTGGTCATCAGCAGAATAGATGTAGACACTGGAAATGGTGCAGTTTTTCTATATAGGTATTATACTATTTTTAAATGTTATTGGGCATCAAATCAATCAATCAATCAATCATAAAAAGGTCCATAAACGACCATAATTGTCAGAAAGGTTCAGCTTCTTTGTACCATGTAACATCACAATATTTGTCATTATTTGTACAATGGATTTGAAAAAAACCTTGTTCTGTCTGCTATTTTATAACATTATGCAGACCCTTAATTATAAAATGTTTTTGAAGTTTAATGCTCTCTCAAACTTCATGAACAACACCCAAACACTTCACCAGCTCATTGACAGTTACCTTACCAAAAGAAAAACTGTTTCTGTTCCAGAAAAATTGTTACTTCTGCTAGATTTCATAGCAGCAAAGAAAGATAAGTTCATTGAACTTGAGACATTGGGAGAGATTATTTGATTTGACCTACAGTATAGTCATGTGAATTATTATAGATGGGATTGTGTCAGTGTAGGCTGATTTCTGTAGGTGGGGAAGTGAGATACGTATTATGCCCTAGTTGATAGTCAGGGAGCAGAATATTGGACTGCCTGACCCTTCAGCAGTGTATGACATTGCCATCAAGCAATCTCTCAACAATAACTGTGGGAATCATCAGCATGTTTGCAGAAGAGATAAAGCTTTGACCAAGTATCTCTTGACTGCACATTTTACGACAGCTGTAAGAGCGATGACAAAAGAAATGTGTGGAATGTTGTCTTCAGCAACAGATTTCTACAAAGAAAGTACAACAAAGCACATGGCTGCAGATGAAATTGCTGTCCAAGACATTACTAAAGTTGTGACTTAAAGAATAACAAATTCTTTTAGTTTTGAACCTGAAGCAAGCTCAAAAATAGACAGCAACGGTAGCCCCACCTGAAATTGCAGAAAAGAGAGAATGGAACACAAGAAACTAAGCACTTAGTAACCATTAGGCTGCAAAAGAAGTGGTGAGGTAAACCTCTTTGATCCCATTAAAAGATATAATTTCAAATTATTTGATAATCTCAACAAAACAATCAAACAAAAGAAGTCAAAAGCAGAGGTGATAATTATTGATCATCAGATATTCATCAGGTTGACAATTATTGCCTCATCTGGAGATGTTGCTATCTAAGGTTTGATGAAGTATGAGCTGGCACCTCTACTACATTCCCTCTTCAGCTTAGATGGATTTCTAAGAAAGACCTAAAAGAGAGACATACTGGATGGAGAAAAATATTTCAATGTCTGAGTAACCAGTATCCAATGAGCCAACTATTTTTGACCTAATGATGTTACAAAAAAATGGTGAGCACTAATACTGCCAAAAGCAAACTTCTGGGGAGCTGTCTGATCATCAGGTGAACATTATCCTTGGACTTAAATTTCAATATGCTGCTAGTGGTGACAATTATTCTACTGCAGAATCGATGAAATCTGGTAAAAAAGCTCACAGAGAAAATGTCCAAAAGAGATGTTTGTACTCTCACTGTGTTAACACTATTATCACAGCAAACTTGAAAGATGATATCAAATTCACTGAATAAATCAAACACTGCAAACCTTTTCCTCGGTGACTGGACTGTAAAAAGTGAATAGAGATTGTCATCTAGTCATTCTTTATACCTTGCTGGCGGATTCATGACATTGCACAAGCAGTGCAGGTAGTATAAGACAACTATTTTGCATTACCAGAACTTGAAGCAGATCATGAAGAAGCAGATTTACACAAGTTATTGCATGTTGCTAATGCAAAGCAAACACTTAGAATAAAAGGCATATAATGTGGGGCTTGGACTCAGATGTTGCATCTATGTGCCCATGAATATTGCTGTATTCTTTGGGTATAATTACATAAGAAAATAGAACATAAGAATGGCCTTTCTGGATCAGACCAAAGGTCCATCTAGCCGAGTATCCTGTCTGCCGACAGTGGCCAATACCAGATGCCCCAGAGAGGGGGAACACAACAGCTAATCCTCATGTGATCCCTCACTTGTCACTCATTTTCAGACAAACAAAGGCTAGGCACATCATTCCTACCCATCCTGGCTAACAGCCATTGATGGACTTAACCTCCATGAGTTTACATAGCTCGTTTTTTAACCCTGTTAAAGACCAATCTTCTCCACATCCTCTGGCAAGGTGCTCCACAGGTTGAATATGTGCTGAAACTTCCTTTTGTTTGTTTTAAACATGCTGCCTATTAATTTCATTTGGTAACCCTTAGTTCTTACATTGAGGAAATACGTAAATAACTTTTCCTTATTCACTTTTTCCACACCAGTCAAGATTTTACAGACCTTTATCAAATCCCGTTAGTCTCCTTTTTTCTAAACTGAAAAGTCCAAGTCTTTTTAATCCCTCTTCATAATTATATAGAATAATATATATTCTGTAGAATTATAGAATTATAGGACTGGAAGGAACCTTGAGAGGTCATCGAATCCACTCCCCTACACTCATGACAGGACCGTGCACCAACTAGATCAATGTTTCCCAATTTTATTTGGCCACGGAACTCTTTTAAACTCGAAAGAATTTTGCGGAACCCCTAACAATAGTCTTATATATGGATCTGAAAAAGAAGAACATAAATAAGTATGGATAATAATAAACAAATGCTAAACAGGATCATGAAATTAACAGTCAAGAAATCACGCAACTATGCTGAAGTAAAGTACAGGCGGTCCCCGGGTTACATGGATCCGACTTACATCGGATCCCTACTTACAAACGGGGTGAGGCAACCCCGCACTAGCTGCTTCCCCCCAGCAGACCAGGGAGACGCGAAGCTAGCGTCCCCCCCGTCCCCCCCAGCAGACCAGGGAGACGCGGAGCGGCTTTTCTCAGCAGACATCTCAGCTTGAGAATAAAGGACTGAGGGAAGTGAGGTGTGGGAGAATAAAACTGAGCTCTGGAGAAATGTTTGGCTAGAGTTTCCCCTACAATATATACCAGTTCCAACTTACATACAAATTCAACTTAAGAACAAACCTACAGTCCCTATCTTGTACGTAACCCGGGGACTGCCTGTATTTGCGAGAGCACTCCCATACAAGCAACTGGTTTGACAGCTGAAGCTTCGACTTTGTCCAACGCGGTGCTAGTATTCAGTCACCCATGTGATCCACACTTCCGGAGGGTATGTCTACAGTACAGCGCTAATTCGAGCTAACTTATTTCGAATTAGCTAATTTGAACTAAGCTAATTCGAACTAGCGCATCTAGAACTAAAAACTAGTTCGAATTAGCGTTTTGATCATTCGAACTAGCGCGTCCACACTGATTGGACGCAGGGGCGCATTTAAGGGCGGCTGAAACCGGTTCCGGCAGGGCATCAGGTCAGTAGTTGCTTTGTGTGGCTGCTGTCTGAGGCTATCTGAGGCTCATGCTTAAAGGGGACCCCCCTGGACAGCCGGTTCTCAGCTTTTCCGCTTGCTTGCCTACCTCGCCGAGGGACAGCAAAGCATTGGTCTCTGTGCCTGTCTGTGTCAGTGCTTACCTTTGGGGATGCCGCCGCAGTTGGCAACATGGAGCTAGAGCTCACCCTGGGCTTTCTGGTGCAGCTTTTGGACTTGCTGCTACAAGCCTGCCAGCAATGGCTGGAGGCTGCCTGGCACCACCTGGTGCACGTCAGCCCCCTACCTCTTTGTCTAGCCTCCCTGGGGGCCATGGAGCAGCTGCGGCAGCGCCTGGGCGCCGGTGTGCCCCGCCGCATCTGGCGTCTGGACACCAGCAGTGACTGGTGGGACCGCATTTTCCTGGAGCACTGGGGAGACCAACAGTGGACCCAGAACTTCAGGATGAAGAGGGACACCTTCCTGGAGCTCTGCAAGTGGCTCGCCCCTGCTCTGCGCAGAAGGGACACTCGCATGAGGCCCGCCATCCCCCTCCAGAAGCGGGTGGTCATCGCCCTCTGGAAGCTCTCCACGCCAGACAGCTACAGATCCATCGGGAACCAGTTCGGCATGGGGAAATCCACCGTCGGAGCAGTGCTCATGCAGGTACGGCACTCTCCGGCTACTGGGCCGAGGGTGAGGGGGGCTGCAAGGAGGGGATGGGCTGCCCCAGGGAAAACAGGGGGTCGGGGAGGGGGAGGAGGCAAAAGTGCACCGCACAGGAAGGGCCGGTCTCTCCCGACTGTACTACATGCCGCCCGGGGGGGGTTGCTCCCGGGAGTGGGGCACGGGGCACAGCCAGGGCACAAGCACCCCCAGCCACCCGGGCGCCCCACTGATTTGCGCTTTGCTGTGTCTCTCCGCAGGTGGTCAAGGCCATCAACCAGGTGCTGCTCCGCAGGGTGGTCTGCCTCGCCGACCCAGATGCCGTCATCCAGGGGTTCGGTGCCTTCGGCTTCCCCAACTGCGGGGGAGCCATCGACGGGATGCACATCCCCATCCGTGCCCCGGAACACCAGGCCTCCCAGTACATGAACCGCAAGGGGTACTTCTCCGTCCTCCTGCAGGCTGTGTGTGACCACCGGGGACAGTTCACGGACATTAATGTGGGCTGGTCCGGCAAGGCACAAGACGCCAGGGTATACCGGAACTTCTCCGTGTGCCAGAGGCTGCACGCCGGGACCTTCTTCCCCGACCGCCACATCAGGGTCGGGGACGTGGATATGCCCGTCTGCCTGGTGGGGGATGCGGCCTACTCCCTACAGCCCTGGCTCATGAAGCCCTACACGGGGCACCTCAACCCCTCCCACCAGGCCTTCAATGCGAGGCTGACCAGGGCCCGCATCATCATTGAGGGGGCCTTCGGGCGACTGAAAGCCCGATTTAGGTGCCTCCTCACCCGCCTCGACCTCGCCGAGCACATCCCTCCCGTGGTGGCAGCATGGTCTGTGCTGCACAATTTGTGCGAGAGGAAGGGGGAGGCTTTCCTGCCAGCCTGGATGGCTGAGGCTGACCGCATGGCTGGCCAGTACGCTCAGCCCCGCACCGCAGCCGTCCAGGAAGCCCAGCGGGGGGCCGTCCGGATCCGGGAAGCCCTGCGGGAGAGCTTCCAGGTGGAGGAGGAGGACTGAACTCCCACTGGGGCCTTTTTCCACCCTCCCTCCCTTCCCCTTTCCCCTCCCTAACCTCCCTTCCTAATGTCAAATAAAGACACCTGTTTTGGCAAAATAACACCTCTCTTTATTTTACATAACTGGGGTGGGGGGAGGGAGGAGTGGGGGTGGGAGAGGGGAGGGGGAAACCTGGGAGGAGGGAGCTGGAAGGGGGTGGAAGGGGAGGAAGGGAAGGGAAAGCTCAGGCTTGGGGGTCCGGCTGGCTCTCCCGTCTCGCAACACTGCGGGTGCGGGAACCTCGGGGGGAGCGGGTGTGGAGGGTGGGGCAGGAGGGATGGGGGTACGGAAGAAGCGGGAGAGGGAGCAGGGGCAGCAGAAGGAGCAGGGGCAGCAGGGGTGGGAGGAGGAGCGAGAGCTGTGGCAGCCGCAGGAGCCGGAGCAGAGGGAGGCAGGAACCGGTCCACCAGGGTCTGGAGGTGGCCTCTGAGGCCACGGCCCTGCTCCTCCAGTGCATCCACACTCCGCTGGCACAGCCGAAGGTCCTCCCGGACCTAGTGCTCCTGGTTGCGGAGCAGCTGCTCCATGAACCGGAGGTGCCGCCGCTGGTAGTCCTCCTGGTTTCTAGAACACCGGCTGGCCCAGGCAGGTGGGGTGGTGCGCCCTGCAGTCGCAGGTGCTGCGGCTGTGGTGAAACAAGAGCAGCGGTCAGTTCTCCCTGGGGACAAGGTGGGTGAAACCCAGCCCCCCTCTGCAAGGCCAAGGCCCCTGCATGACACCCAGCTGCTGCTCCATGGTGGGCAAGGCCCAGGCGCACGGTCCCTGGGCTCCCTTTCCCCCCCTCCTCCACGTACACATAAGGGGAACATGATGGTACTCACAGGTGGAGGCCTCCCTGGCCTCGGACGATACAGGAGATGTTGTCTGTGGGGTTCCTCGGGGGTCCTGGGTCCTGGGCAGGCTCTCGGAAAGCTCCTGGCTTGCAGCATCCTCCGGCTTCTCCTCCTCAGTGTCCAGGACCGGTCCCTCTGGCCCGGGGTCGATGACCACCCAGGGGGCATGGACGGCGTGAGCCCCCAGGATGCGGTGCAGGGTCTGAAAGTGGGGGTAGGCCTCCGGGTCGGCCCCTGGCAGGCAGGCCCGGGAGTAGTACTGCCACAGGTCCTTTATTTTGCTACGGACCTGCTCCTGGGTCCACTGGTGGCCTCTGGTGGCCAGGCTGTCAGCCATGCGACCGTAGACAGCCGCGTTCCTGTGGCTAGTGCGGAGATCATGGACATTGGAGGCTTCCCCCTAAACCTCGATGAGGTGCACGATCTCTGCACTAGACCAAGCGGGCGCCCGCCTCTTGCGGCCCCGGGTAGGCTCCTGGGAGCCGCCAGGCTCGTCCTGGGAAGAGGGGGAGGGCTGGGTGGCATCGGGTGGCTGGCTCATGGCGTGGCAGGTGCAGGGTCTGCTGGCTGGGTCCTGGCAGCCTTGCAACTGGCACAAGCTGTGTAGCCAGCCCGTTGCCCTTTAAGGGCTCTGGGGACAGGAGGGGGGGCAGACAAGTTTCCCTGGTGTTGGCCAGAGTGGCCACCAGGGCAAGCGGGGAAGGGTTAGCCTCCCACTAGTTCGAATTAAGTGGCTACACAGCCCTTAATTCGAACTAGCTAATTCGAACTAGGCGTTAGTCCTCGTAGAATGAGGTTTACCTAGTTCGAATTAAGCGCTCCGCTAGTTCGAATTAAGTTCAAACTAACGGAGCGCTAGTGTAGCGCCTATCAAAGTTAATTTGAACTAACGTCCGTTAGTTGAATTAACTTTGTAGTGTAGACATACCCTGAGAGTCAGTATGGGGATTTACAGTGATATAGAACAGGCAATCACACCACTGACTGACTGCGTGCACAGCACTGAGTAGTGACATCATCGTCCCCATTCTCTAGGTAAGCTGGAATTACACAGGGACACTTACTGAGGCAAACACAAATGAAAATTGTTTTCAATAAAATTCATAAATGTGTAAATATTAATTATTATTATTTTGTAAATAATAAAATGTTATTGCAATGGAATTTTCTTGCGGAATCCTTATTTTCACTTCCGGAACCCCAGGGTTCCGCGGAATACCATTTGGAAAACACTGCTCTAGATCATGACGGGTGCTTTTGCCTAGGGAGGTTGTGGAATCTCCATCTCTGGAGATATTTAAGAGTAGGTTAGATAAATGTCTATCAAGGATGGTCTAGACAGTACTGGGTCCTGCCATGAGGGCAGGGGACTGGACTTGATGACCTCTTAAGGTCCCTTCCAGTCCTAATATTCTATGATTCTATGATTCTAATCTGCTCTTAAAAATGTCCAATGATGGAGATTCCACAATCTCACAAAGCAATTTATTCCAGTGTTTAACCACCCTGATAATTAAGAAGTTTTTCCTAATGTCCAACCTAAACCTCCTTCACTCAATTTAAGCCTATTTCTTCTTGTCCTATCATCAGTGGTAAAAGAGAAAAAAATTTCTCCCTCCCTGTTCATCAAATAAAGAGATTCACTCCAATGCATAAAGAGGCTCTGGAGTTGGGAACAGATCTGAGTCTCATGCTGCCAAACAATCATTCTGTCAGTGGATGTGATTCCACTTCATCTTTCAATGCCATGGGAAAAAAGAGATGGCTGAAGACAGAAGCTAAAAACCCAAAGCTAATGAAATATTTTGGGAACAATGCATCTTAGATGGAGGAAGCATGGAGAGGCAGCCTAGGTCCTACTGCTATTTTTAATGTACTGTGGTAAGAAGTAATCATCTCTAGATAAATTATGCTATAATAAGAACAAAACAAACAAGAAACAGACACCTACATGGTTTCCTTCAGAGAGCACCTCCTTTAGGCAGCAAATTATCAGTCATATTAGTAAGACCTATTTGAGAATCAGCTGGGAGAGGAGCTAGTAGACACAGAACTCAGCTAACACTGAGGGACAACAAAGGACAAAAACCAAGGTCAGGAGAGAGAGTCATAGATTCAAAAAGAGAGATCTAGAGTGGAAGGAACACCTCACTGAGCCCTGGTGGGTAGAACCAGGCCATGCTCATCCCTCCCACCGTAAGTCAGCAGGCAGAATAGTAAGTATAAAAGGCAAGTCTGGAAGCTCAGTTGAGTTGCTGCAGTCAGAGTAGCCAGACGCCTCCTGAGTTGGGAGAGTGCTGCAGTCCTTTGTGGAGCTAAAGATTGGCTAGACCCACCAGAGCCCATCTGCTGACCAAACAACGGAGGAGTTGGTTGCACGAACTGCACAGGTCTTCCACCCTCACAATCTGGAGGGACCTCTACAGATCCAGGTACATCCCAAGTGGGAGTTAGGAAATGGCCAACGTGTTACATAGCAGATAACATATTATTTCTAACATAGTTGTGCTGCCACCTGCTCCAGAATCCATACTCACCTTTTTGCACAATGGTTCTGAGAATACCTGTGCAACAAAGAGATGCAAATGTCATGGATAAGACTGGTGTGCTCTGGTACATGCAACGGTGAGAATGGCTAGTGTAGCAGCAGAATACTAAATACATCAGACTCAGATTCTGAAGGAGACATATAGTTGCTGTTTCAACTATGAGCACACTATTCTGACTATTTCTGTGAATGAATATAGCTTGAAGGCTGTTGCTCTTGGTTATATTTAGGAGTTACAATATAGTCATACAAGGCAGTCTACAGACCTTCTACTAAGAGGCATTATTGTTATATAGGTAGTTTACATATAGTAACATAGCTTCCGCATCCACCCCATGGGAAACAAATGGGAAGGACAGGAACCAGAAGTATAAAGGGAAGGCCCTAGAGCTCAGTTGGGCTAGAGCCACCAGGGAAGAAGGATGTCATCTGCTTGCTGCTGGAGCTTGAGCCTAATGGACACCACTACAGAACCACAGCATTGGAGGAGCTGCTAGGTGCCTTGATTATTAAGGAGCCATCAGGGCTGTGATTATTTGTTTACCCCAAGGAGACAAAAGATGACCTCAAGACCCAGGACATTGAGAGCTAGGAAGTAGCCCAAGAGAATGAGAAAATAGTCTAGGAACACTCCACCACAGTTAGGGCCCTGGTCTAGGACACAGTGGAATTGGGTGGGCACAAGTTTCCCTATCACAGTCACCTCACCCCTGAGATGGCAGAGAAGCCTTAGTTTGTCCACCAGAGCTAGGATGTCAGATGGTGCTCTCTGCCTGGCCAAAGAGCCTAATTCCTAGACTGTTTGCTATCTGCTCTGCTGGAGGGGCTTGAATCTCTAGACTGTTTGGTGTTCTCCCCTGTCTGCTACTAAAAGTAGTATTAAGTATAGTTAGTGAGTTAGGAGAGGTTATTTCCTGATCCCCAAATCCTTCACAATTTTACAACTAGTAGACTTCATCCTCTCGCATCTAGTTTCTGTTCACAATTGGAAAAGGAAAACAAGCTTTGCTTCTCCCTGCTTGAAGGCATGAGCCTCTAGATGCTTTTGCTGCTCTGTCCTGACTTCAGGTCAGAGCTCTTAACTGTTTAGTGCTTTGCCCTTCTGGAGGGCTCAAACCACAGGTGATAATTCCCCCTGAACTGGGTGCCCTCTAGAGGTACTGTAACAAGGGGGTATAGCCTCTCTCCCAGATGGACAGGAGAGGTGGCCCTGACTTCTTACACATACCATGTGTTTCAAACGTATGTCTCCATCCAAACAGATAACATATAAAATATGTGGGAGTAGACATCTTATTATCAGAAGAACTTAATAAAAAGAGCAGACAGAATTTACAATCTACAAATGACAAATGTGATATATAACATGGTAAAAAGAAGCTCATACTGTTGTGTGTCTACGTATTTCTTCATTAATTGAAAGAAGAAAAAAATAGGGGGAAATGAAAAAAAAAGAGATCAGTTAGGGCTAAATATTTTCCAGTTTCCAAAATAGTACTATTTTGAGTACATAAGTGCATTATCAATTGTATTTAGAAGCTTTCTCACAATTTTGACCAAAATTAAATTATGTTTCTATGGAATATAACCCTTTTTGTGATTTTCATGATTATTTTTACATTGGATGCATGCTTACATTTAAACTTTACATGATATAGAAAAGCTGTTCCACTTTCCACATCTATATCCATTCTGATAACCACTAAATGCCTAACATGTGGTAGCAATTAAATTTTTCTAGCTGACTTACTGGTACACTGCAAAGAAAGTTTAGTTCTCATTAACTGATAACATTAAAACATATTGGATTGCATCTAAATATAGACTTCACATTAAATCTGGTATTTCTTTTTGCTATATATGTATTCTCCATATTTAGCTAGTTACTTAAAGGCTACGTCTAGACTGGCATGATTTTCCGGAAATGCTTTTAACGGAAAAATTTTCCGTTAAAAGCATTTTCGGAAAAGAGCGTCTAGATTGGCACGGACGCTTTTCCGCCAAAGTGCCCTTTGCGCAAAACAAATCTCAGCTGTCTATACTGGACCTTTTGCGCAAAAGGGACTTTTGCCCGAACGGGAGCAGCATAGTATTTCCGCAAAAAGCACTGATTTCTTACAGTAGAAAGTCAGTGCTTTTGCAGAAATTCAAGCGGCCAGTGTAGACAGCTGGCAAGTTTTTCCGGAAAAGCAGCTTATTTTCCGGAAAAACTGGCCAGTCTAGACACAGCCAAATTGTATAGCTTACCTTACCTTTATTCCAATTCTTAATTTTTATGTCTATTTTATACTAGTAAATGGTAAATTATGCATTTTGTATTTATGAGATGATTATTAATTTCACTTGTTTATTTCAGAGATCTTTTAAGATGGCAATTCCAATTCAATTAAAAATGCTCAAAGCAGCATGTTTTAAAATCTAAAACTACTTTATCTGTGTACTGGATATGTAATAAATTTTAAAAAGTTTATCAAAACATGCTTTGCATTTAAAACTAATACATAAAAATAGTATTAAGTATAGTTAGTGAGTTGGACTGATTATTTCTGATCCCACACCCTTCAAGATTTTGAACTAGTAGACCTCATCCTTCCACACATTATTTTTGTGCACAGATTGGAAGAGGAAAACAAGCTTTGTTGCTTTTTCAACTCCCAATTGCTTTCTTAACTTCAATTAGTCACTGGACTGAACTAGCTGAATAAACTGAAATATTTTCTCTGCCTCTAAAAAAAGAAACTACTATTGTCAAAAGGTAGTTTAGTACAAATTCTGCATCCAAATACTTACTCATTGATTTCCACCAGTTCAGTGGTGACTGACTTCCTTTCAAATTTGGAGCAAACATGTTATTTAAATTATTTTTAATAGATTGTAATAAACTTAAGCCTTAGTCTAAGTAATTAATTCATACTGAATTTTTAAAAATCCAATTTAAATTTTAAAAATCCCACATTTTTGAGTTATAAAAAAAATTGATTTTTATCCCCCTTCCCAGTAGGACTAGAAAACAGATTACAGAGCTAGACTGAGTTATCTGGCAGAATTTACAATGGGAATTCTGCCTATTGTCTAACTGCAATGGTTGCTCAACAGCTGTCACTGATATCAGAACTTTCAGTTACTTCAGTGGAAATAAGATCTCATCTACTATCTCCAGCTATAGCCAGTGCAATTTTTGACTATCAATTTTATGATTAAATTCACACAGTGAAACTAAAAAGATTTTTTTGCAATATGCACTACAGTAACATTATTAAAATTAAGTCCATTTTATCTACTAGGACAGGCAGTAATTTAAATGATCATAAAAAGAATGGTTAAAAATAATGTCCTATCAAAGAGTCTTTATATGATGAATCTATTGGAAAGGTTGGTTTCTGGGTAGCAGTTATAAAGTAGAGTAGAACTTGCAAAAATACACATTTGCAGAGAATATTTTAGCTAGATGTAAACATGGGAATGGTCTAAAAGGAGTTGGATGAGGTCCTCTAGGCATAATAATTCATTACTTGGACTGTCCAGACAATATATTACCATTCTAATTAAAACTAGATATGCTATTTATAACTGTAGTTCCCCGGAATGAAACCTGACTCTGATTTTTAGGTCAGGCGGTTTGAATCCTACAGCTATTAAAGTTAGAGTTTTATAAAGTCATAGATAGCTCAAGCCATGTGCATTATGGCACCAAAATTTTAATTAAATATGAGGCATATTCAAAAACTCTGTTTTCAGTACCAGAAATTCCAAGGACAAGTTGAAAAGATGAGTTTGGATTGGTGGAGTAGATCATTTTAGAAATCTCTTAGGGTACGTCTACACTACAACGTTAATTTGAACTAACTTATTTCGAATTACTTAATTCGAACTAAGCTAATTCGAACTAACGGATCTAGACTAAAAAACTAGTTCGAATTAGTGTTTTGCTAATTCGAACTAGCATGTCCACACAGAGTGGACCCTGAACCAGGCTTGAGGATGGCCGGAAGCAGTGCCTGCAGGGCATCAGAGGAGGACTTAGAGCGTGGAGATGCTGTCTCAGGCTAGCCGAGGGCTGTGCTTAAAGGGTCCCGACCCCCACACCGGACAGACAGTTCTCAGGGGTGCCCCTCTTGCAAAGCAGTCCTGGCTTGAAGTGCCCGGACTACCCGCACTGGGGACATCACACCACTTGGCCATCAGACCGGCTGCACTTGCCGCAGGCTGCGATCTGGGGAGAGGGGGCAATTGGGGGGCTGCAGGAGAGCTTCCACCCCCAGAAGCCCGCAGAGCCAGCCCAGTCCTCCCCATAGGGGGCTCGTACCCCATTCCTCTCTCACCTCCTTCCACTTACCCTTCCCTAGCCCCCTTCCTGATGTACAAAATAAAGAACAATTGTGTTCAAAAATAGAATCTGTCTTTATTGAACAAAACTGGGGGAGACTGGGAAAAGGAGGTGGGAGAGGGGAAGAGAGAGGCTGGGAGAGGGGAGGGCAACTACAATGATCAGGGGTTGGGAACAGGTCCCATATGAAGAGAGGCTAAAGAGACTAGGACTTTTCAGCTTAGAAAAGAGGAGATGGAGGGGGGACAGGATAGAGGTCTCTAAAAGCAGGAGTTGGGTGGAGAGGGTGGATACAGAAAAGTTCTTCATTAGTTCCCATAAAGAAGGACTAGAGGACACCAAAGGAAAGGAATGGGTAGCAGGCTTCAAACTAATAACAGAAAGTTCTTCTTCAGAAAGCAAAGAGTCAACCTGTGGAACTCCTTGCTGCAGGAGGCTGTGAAGGCTAGAACTAGAACAGAGTTGAAAGGGAAGTGAGATCAAGTCATGGAGGTTGGGTCCACGGAGTGGTATTAGCCAGGGGGTAGGAGTGGTGTCCCTGCCCAAAGTTTGTGGAAGGCTGGAGAGGGATGGCACGAGACAAATGGCTTGGTCACTGTCTTCGGTCCATCCCCTCCAGGGTCCCTAGGGTTGGCCGCTGTCGGCAGACAGGCTACTGGGCTAGATGGACCTTTGGTCTGACCCAGGATGGCCATTGTAAGTTCAGAGCTCAGGGTCGGGGGTCTCACTGGACCCCCCTTGATTTTCATGCACACCTGCTCCTGGGTGGCCAGGCTGGCACTATCCTACCCTAGCCAGCCACCTTCCTGTGCCTAGTGCAGAGGTCGTGGACGAGGTCCACGATGTCCGCACTAGACCAGGCGGGTGCCCGCCTCTTGCGGTCCCGGGCAAGCTCCCGGGAGCCGCCAGCCTGGTCCCGGGAAGAGAGGGAGGGCTGGGGGGCATCGGGTGGCTGGCTTGAGCTGTGCCAGGTGCAGGATCTGCTGGCTGGGTGCTGCCAGGCTTGCACCTGGCACGGGCACCGTAGCCAGCCCGTGCCCCTTTAAGGGATCCGGGGCCGGGAGGGGGGCAATAGAGTTTCCCTGGTGTTGGCCAGAGTGGCCACCAGGGAAACCTGGGGAGGGCTAGCCTCCCACTAGTTCGAATTAAGGGTCTACACACCCCTTAATTCGAACTAGTAAATTCGAACTAGGCTTAATCCTCGTGGAATGAGGATTACCTAGTTTGAACTAAGCGCTCCATTAGTTCGAATTAAGTTCGAACTAACGGAGCGCTAGTGTAGCGCCTATGAAAGTTAGTTCGAACTAACATCCGTTAGTTCGAGCTAACTTTGTAGTGTAGACATACCCTTAAGGACTTGTCTACACAACAGAGAATATTGATGCTTCCGGTGTACGAATTAGTGAGTCTAGTGAAGACCACTAATTCAAACGGAGAGGCTGCTCCTGTTGGCGC